>NC_090027.1:27932791-28257013 GCF_037176765.1 Anolis sagrei | reverse complement strand
AATGATCACTTGAAAAAACTAGAATTTGAAAAAAATGACCTGAAAAATTAAAAGAAGTTTGCACAAGCAATAATCAAATCTATTAATGAAATTCTATTGAGTGTATGTGGATGATCATCAAAGTACAAGGCTTTAAAAGGGAATGAGGCAAATCAAAGGTGGATAAGTCTACTTCTGATATTAGTTGCTAGGGAACAGCAAGTGGAGAAGGCAGTTGTCCTTGTGTCCTGTTTTTGGACTTCCTGGAAGCATCTGGTCAAGCATTGCGGGAGACAGGATGTTGGACGAGATACGTTTTTGGTCTGAACTACCAAAGCTCTCCTTATGTTCTGATGTCCCAGTGCCAAAGCCAATAGAAAATTGGCTACTTTCAAGAACAAGTCTCTTTTATCTGAAAATGTGTTCCAATATCTCTGTGTACTTTTACGTCTGAATCAGCTGCATCAGATCAAAGTCCACAAACAGAGCTTTCATACTACTTGATTTTAACTCAATCATACAATTTTTCGATAATGGCAACTCACAACATCATACAAAAGCTAAATGGCACAACCTGGGGATCACAACCAGATACAGTGAAGACATCTGCCCTTGTGCTTTGCTACTCTGCTGCTGGGTATACATGCCCAGTGTGGAACACATCTCACCATGCTTAAACGGTGGATGTGGCTCTTAATGAGACATGCTGCATTATCACAGGATGTCTACGCCCTACACCACTGGAGAAATTACAGTTTAGCAGATATCACACCACCTGACATCTGCTGACAAGTAGCAGCCAATAATGAAAGGACCAAAGCAGTGGCATCTTTGGCCCCTCTCCTGTTTGGATAGCAGTCAGGATGCCAACATCTTAAATCAATAAATAGTTTTCTAAGATCTACAGAGATACTTGCAGGAACACCTCAGCAAGCGAGAGTCAAAAAGTGGCAGACTCAAACCCAGAACTTCAAGCCATGGCTGATACCAAATGAGATACTCCCTCCTGAGCACACAGAATGCTGAGGAACTTGGAAGGCACTGAACAGGCTGTGCTCTGGCACCACGAGATGCGGAGCCAACTTAAGAAATGGGGCCACAAAATGGAATCCATGATATGCAAGTGTGGAGAAGAGCAAACCACAGACCACCTATTACACTTCAGTCTGAGCCCTGCCACATGCACAATGGAGGACCTTCTTAAAGCAATACCAGAGGCATTCCAAGTGGCCAACTACTGGTCAAAGGACATTTATTATAATGCCAAGTTTTTAAACTTTGTGCATTTCAAATACATTACAATTATACCCTCGGTTCGCTACTGATATGATAAATAAAAATCTGCTGGGTGAGCTTAAAATCAACACGACTGTTTTAGACTCTTCTGCTGCATCTCCTATGGTATGGCTGCTTCTGATGGATTAGGACTCTTTAGGATGCATCACACACATAGTTGAGGTAACAGCTTTGAAATGAAAAGCATTTGAGAAGGTTTCCTTCATTGGAAGATACTATATTGAGATTATTTGAATGTGCCATGTTCCTCTCAATATTCCCTGACACTGGCTAGGCTATGATATCATAGTCAGGCCTATAGCGAGGGGGTGGTTTTAGGGGTTCAACCCCCCCCCCCCCCCAGAAATGTTTCAGATTTTTTTAAAAAACCTGGTTTACTCATGAATTTTAACTGGTTAACCAAATCCCCCTGCTAAGTCTATGAGATGCAAAAAATTAAGAGTCCCTCCAGAACTGTAAGCAGTATCTCAAGCAAATATTGACAATTTATTCACACTGTCATTACTTACAGCAATAGCCGATGTAGTGAAGCAACCAAGTTGGGGGGGGGGGGTGTTGAATGCTCTCATTAAGGAGGCCAGACTTGGTGGAGGTGGTTGACAGGGGCAGAGTTGTAGGCTATTGAAGGCTGCTCTGCCCCCTGCTGTGCTCTTTGCTTCAGCGTGAGCTAGGAGGCAGGTTTCAACCCCCCCCCCTGAATTTTTCAACCCTCCCCGAAATTTTCAACCCCCCCCCCCCCAAAATTGTCAACCCTCCCGGAAATTTTTTTCTGGCTACGGCCCTGATCATAGTTATTGTTGTAAGTAGATGGAGTTACTTGGGGACAGAGGTTAAGAGTGCATTTTGAGCGAATTTGCCCATTGGATTATTAGATGAGACCCATATCTTTTGGCATAGTCTGTGCTGTCTGCAATAGAGTTGGCATTGAGTAGTACCCTACCATTGTCCTATCTCCCAAGGGCTATCAAGCATTTGTATATAAGCCACCCAGTTCAACCAGAACAGGCTGTCCTTGAGCATTTACTATCCAGAAAGACATGAATGAGTTTCTCTCTCTATAGAAGCCACTGGTGACAAGAACCATATCTTACTCTGAGTCAGCTCTGTGTTTCTTTAAGCTTTTCTTCCATAGCAAGATGGAAAGTCAAAGGCAGTGCCTCCAGGCAGCATTTTAATTTGGTATGCATGTTTGTTTCAAGGATGAGAGATGTCATCTCCTGTTTGTCAGCAGCATGGAGTGGGGCATCAGCATCCAGGAAAGCCTGTTTTGTCTACAAACAATCCTCTTGAAGAGGCAAAGTAAACCAGGACTGAGATTGTGAATGAAAATCATAGCTAAACATGTGGGCTTAATTCAGTGCTTACTCTAGATATTTGACTGGCATAGAACCTAATGTAAACTTGGATTGTTAATGCCAACACTTAAAAAAAAAGGTCTGGTAGTAGTTGTTGTGACTCAGCTGGAATCACAGAGTGATGGTGTCAATGATTCTGATGGGGATGATGAGATTCAGAGTCAGGTGCAAAGCAAGGATGTTCCTGTGTTAGACAAGGAAGACCAGGACGCAGAAGTTCAGTTGTTTCCTACAGCAAGGATTGACGCTGAGGAAAGTGAAACTATTGAGAGTGAGAGCCAGGTGCCTGATGAAGGAAGGGAGGATGCAGGAAGGGAGGATAGTTCTCAGCCAGCTAACGAGGGATTTGACCTTGATGGGGCCGGTGGTTTAGGTCGAGCTGATCGGTTGGAATTGAAAGTGCGAAGGAGTGTCAAGATCGCCAGGAGGCAAGAGAGAGAGGCCCAGGGCCATAGGAATGCCTTCATGTTGTCCGAAGAATATTAAACAGACTGTTTGAATATGCCTCAGTGTCAGAGCAACTTCCTGCTTCAACCAAGAGACTTTGGCTTTATCTTGCAGCTTTTCATACTCATGTGTCAGGACTTTGTCATGTTCTCATGGGACTGGAGAACAAGCCCTATGAGGAGCGGCTTAAGGAGCTGGGCATGTTTAGCCTGAAGAAGAGAAGGCTGAGAGGGGATATGATAGCCATGTATAAATATGTGAGAGGAAGCCACAGGGAGGAGGGAGCAAGCTTGTTTTCTGCTTCCCTGGAGACTAGGACGCGGAACAATGGCTTCAAACTACAAGAGAGGAGATTCCATCTGAACATGAGGAAGAACTTCCTGACTGTGAGAGCCGTTCAGCAGTGGAACTCTCTGCCCCGGAGTGTGGTGGAGGCTCCTTCTTTGGAAGCTTTTAAACAGAGGCTGGATGGCCATCTGTCAGGGGTGATTTGAATGCAATATTCCTGCTTCTTGGCAGGTGGTTGGACTGGATGGCCCATGAGGTCTCTTCCAACTCTTTGATTCTATGATTCTATGATTCTGTGACTTTGCATTGCCTATGCCTTCATGGATCTTGTTTGCCTATGTTAGCTTGGATTGATCTTTTGAAAAATACTTTTGCTTTTTGAACTTTTTATCTTTTCTTTTAATAAAACTATAAAGACTACTGCTGGTGTGTTCTTTGGTGTCGTAAGCAAGGTGGTTCTACTTTGAGGTGTGACAGTACTGTTGAGACATCAATCAGGTTTATTCTCTATCATAAGCTTAGTGTCCAAGGCTATCCTTTGATGTCAACAATGGTTTGATTAGAAGCTATTATTTGTTGCTGGTTTACAAACTCTGGTTTATTTAAACTATGGTCTCAGAGGTACGGCTTGTCCCCAGATTATTTCCCCATTTGGGCTTCATAAAACGGGAGCTGAAAAAAGAAAGCTGACGTAAGAACAGGGAAGAAATGGGGGAAATCATGGGGTACAGGATATGCTTTAAAAGATGCATAAGATGGCATGGCAATGACCACACCAATGTAAGTCACCACTGGGTTGGAGGCCACTGATCCTTATATATATATATGGCTCCGGCCCAGCGTACCTGTCCAAACGTATCTCCTTCTATGTCCCACCTCAGAGTTTAAGATCTTCTGGGGAGGCCCTGTCTTGGTCCCGCCTCTATCACAAGTGAGGCTGGTAGGACGAGGGACAGGGTCTTCTCAGTGGTGGACCCTCGCCTGTGGAATTCACTCCCCGTGGAAATTAGGTCATCAACATCCCTCCTCTCCTTCAGAAGGAAGCTAAAAACATGGATATGGGACTAATTCTTTGGGTAATCTGGCAGACTGACAAGGTAATGATGACCAGAATCTGGAAAGGACTATGGTAATGCTGAATGGACTTACGGATTTTAGAACTCGGTGAACGTTGGCCACTAGATTGGCTTTTAGCTGTTATTGTACTAATTGAATGTTTTAACTATTGTGGTTATTGCTGTTATGTATTTTATCTGTTGAATTGTTGGCATCGAATTGTGCCAGTTGTAAGCTGCCCTGAGTCCCCCCTAGGGGGTTGAGAAGGGCCGGGTAGAAGTGCCCAAAATAAATTATATTTATTAAACCACTGAGCTGCTGAACTTCCTGACCAAAAGGTCACCAGTTCAAATCCGGGGAGTGGTGGGAGCTCCCGCTGCCAACTTAGCAGTTAGAAAACATGCAAATGTGAGTAGATCTATAGGCATTGCTCCAGCCGGAAGGTGACAGTGCTCCATGCACTCATGCCAGCCACATGATCTTGGAGGTGTCTGTGGACAACACCAGCTCTTTGGCTTAGAAATGCAGATGAGCACCAACCCCCAGGATCAGACAGGACTGGACTTAATGTCAGGGGAAAACCTTTACCATATATATATTGGTTAAAAAGTCTGTCCTGAAAGGCATTCCATTTCTGCTGCCTGACGGTAAGTCTCAATTTCACTTGAAGTTTTCTGTCTCTGGCTGAACTTGCAATGTAGAGAAACTTCAGTCATGGACTAAGAGGTTTCTGCAGGGATTCCTATGAGCTAAGGCTCTTGGCATTGCATTCACTCCCACTAAATTAATAATGGGACAGAGTTCCAATTTAAAAATCCTTTGATGTGTTAATTCAAGGCAGGGGTTGGGGACAGGGATGAAAGACATTTCCCTCAAGGGTAAGTAGATCCTTTTGCTTAATAGGAATCCAGGCCAGTCAGCTTAGGGACCACATTTGCAGTCTTTCCCCGATGTGTGTATTCCTTGGGCTAATGGGATAGTTCTTTAGGTTTCCAAAAGATGGAAGACATTGAAAAGAATGTACTAGAAGCCATAAACACTAATTGGTTCTATTGATTTTTCAGTTGTTTCACTTGTTGATGACAACACAAAAATGATTTCTTCTTTTGTTTTCATGTTGTGCCTGTGGGCTTCTTAGAAACATCATGTAGCTACTGTCGAAAACGAATGGATTTAATTTCAGATCCTACAATTAGAAAGTGTGAGATGATTGCTTCAAAAGGCAGATCCTGGGCAAGGAGGTAGCAGTGACATTTTCCCAGATGTTCCTCCTTGTTGTCCCTCTTTGGATGTCACACACTGGATATCATCCTGCATGGTGCTCATGGAGCATACATTTT
This sequence comes from Anolis sagrei, assembly GCF_037176765.1. Lineage (NCBI taxonomy): Eukaryota > Metazoa > Chordata > Lepidosauria > Squamata > Anolidae > Anolis > Anolis sagrei. The sequence goes on along the minus strand of NC_090027.1, from coordinate 28,251,252 downwards.
TTAACTTTTTAAATGATTCTGTGTTTTAGCAATGTTGTAACCCACCTCCAGCCATGAGGAGAGGCAGGTAAGAAATAAAATTGTTGTGGTTGCTGTTGTCTTTGTTATGCTGTGAAGAGTCCTTATATAGTGCCTTGTCGTCTTCTGCTCAGAGAAGGAAGCCTTCCGTGTCTTACAATGCCCTCCTGACCATTTTCAGAGTGTCTGAGAAGCTTTTAGGACAGTGTTTTGCAACCTGGGGGTTGGGACCCCTGATAGGGGTTGTGAGGAGGGTGTCAGAGGGGTCACCAAAGATTATCATGGGGGTTCTGTGTGGAAAATTTGGCCCAATTCTATCATTGGTGGGGTTCAAAGAATGCTCTTTGATTGTAGGTGAACTATAAATCTCAGCAACTACAACTCCCAAATCTCAAGGTCTATTTTCCCCAAACTCCACCACATTTGGGCATATTGAGTATTCATGCCAAGTTTGGTCCAGATCCATCATTGTTTGAGTCCACAGTGCTCTCTGGATGTAGGTGAACTACAACTCCAAAATTCAAAGTCAATGCCCACCAAGCCCTTCCATTATTTTCTGTTGGTCATGGGAGTTCTGTGTGCCAAGTTTGGTTCATTTTCATTGGTGGTGGAGTTCAGAATGCTCTTTGATTGTAGGTGAACTATAAATCCCGGCAACTCCCAAACAACAAAATCAAAAACCACCCCCAACCCCACCAGCATTCAAATGTGGGTGTATGGGTATTTCATCCAGTGAATGAAAATGCTTCCTGCATATCAGATATTTACAATATAATTCATAACAATAGCAAAATTGCAGTTATGAAGTAGTAACAAAAATAATGTTATGGTTGGGAGTCACCACAACATGAAGAACTGTATTAAGGAGTTGCGGCATTAAGAAGGTTGAGAAACACTGTTCTAGGAGAAAAGAAGAGATATTACTCTCCCAAATATCTAATGAGTAACATCAAAATGCATCTCTAATGGCTTAGCTGATGATAGTAAAAGCTTTAAATATCATACTCTGGCATTTTGGTTTGTATCTTTTTGCCTTTGGTCCCACTGGTTACTGGAATTTGGTCTACCAGAATCTCTCTGGGGCTAAAGATGCTCCTTGCATCTTTAGCCTCCTTGTAGTTAGATCTTAGCTTGTTTCACCTAGATGAAGTTCTTTGCTTATGGAGAGTGCCAGTTGGGATTTTTTTTTTGTCAATCGAGCAAAGAATCAGTTCTGGGTTTTGGTCCAGGTTTTAACGGAGCTCTCCAAGGTGCTAAATCTATTTGGGAAGCTAGGGTTCAGCACTTTGGCAAGCTTCTAATGGACAGTATGCTTCCTGTCTTTACCTCCTGCTCATCTTCTTTGACTAAAGTGTGCCAAATATGCTCTGATTCTTCTTTCTCTGCTCAATGTAATGTGATTGAATTTTCAACTATTCTTATGCATGAGATAAAGGGCAGGCAGGGAGGAAAAAACAGACCAAAGCAAGATGCTTGTCTTGTGTTTTGTTTTATTGTTTGCTATACTAGCAGTTTTAACGGTGGCATTTGACGACCTTAATCTGCCAGAAGCAAAATCATGCTGACATTTCTGCTGGTGCAATAGAGACCTGATCCAACAAAGACCATGCCCTCAATTACGTACAGACGTTACCACTGGCATTAATGGGAAGTAAGACTGGGACCTCCATAAAAAGTCACCTCCCCAAAGATGGAGGTTTATGAAAGCTTCAGAATACATCCTTGCCCTCTATGACCGGTAGTGTTTTTTCAACTCCGATTTAAAGAAATCTGTTTGAAAAGAAAGCCTTTACAGATGGTTGCTGATCTCTTGACCTGTGTTTCACAAGAATAGGAGAGCAAAGTCTAGTACTGCTCCTCTTGTAGTCTCGTCTGGTAGCTTGCCAGTCTGGACTAATATCAGGAATACAATATCAGTGCATCAAGAACTAGATTGATCTGTAACTACATGTATCCACATCCATCCCTTGAGAACCTTTGATATTCCACTTTCTTATCTCTTTTCACTTCCTTCCATATTATTGTATTTTAGCATGTAAGTAACCTGTGGCAAGGCCGTTTTTTCCTGGCAATTTTGTACATTTACAGGTATCATAATGTTATACTATGTGATGATAAGATGTGGACATAAAATGAGCCGGTCTTCAATTGCTTTGCAAGGACAAAGGTGAGGAATCCTGGAAGCTCTAGTCCAACAAAATAACAATACAGGTACATTTAAGAGCATGGTCTATATATATATATTTTAAAAATATTCTTTATTGAAATTTTCATGTTACACAATAATTAAAATAGGAAAAGAATGGGGTGAAAAAGAAAAGGGGATAGTGGAGAAGGTAAATAATAGGGTGGGAAGCAGGGGGTTTGGGGAAATGGGAAAAGGTATGGGAAAGGAAAGCGTAGGTGGGTAGGATAAGAGAAAGCAAAGTATAGATTTAAAAGAAAAGATTCAAGAAGATTCTTTTTCTTTCCGTTTGACTTCCAGGATTCTTCGAGGTTGGTCTCTTCCTTTTCTTTCTCTCCTTCTTCTCTCTTCATCTCGTTGAATGTTTCCAAAAGGTAAAACCTGAATTCTGACTAGTATATGTTTTATATTTGTACTAAAATCTATCCAGACCTATCTGTCTGTTTTTTTATCTCTTTGATCTTGTTTGTTCTTATTTATTCTTGTTTATTTTAGATACTCTTTAAATACTGTCCAATCTGTACCTGTCTCTGCTATTCCTTTGCTCCTTTGTAGTAGGTAGCTTAAGCTAGCCATGTTTCTAACGTCCATTATTTTTCTTTTCCATTCCTCAATTTTTTGTAATTCTTTCTTCCTCCACAATTTAGCAAAGCAAATCCTGGCTGCCGTTGTGGAGAGAAAACTCAATTTATCTGTGTTTTTATCAATTTTCATATTTGTGATACTCAATAAGAATAGTTCCGGTTTAAGGGGTATTCAAATTTTCATTTTTTTTTTGTATTATGTTCTGGATTTCCTTCCAGTAACCTTTAGCTTTTTTACACTGCCACTACATGTGATATAGTGTTCCTTCTGCTGCACCACATTTCCAGCATTTAGGATTCAGGTTTTTATAACATTTACTCAATTTATATGATATCATGTACCATCTATAGAATATTTTTGACCAGTTTTCCTGCATGTCGTATGCTTTTAAATACTTTTTTTTCCAAATTGTTTCCCATTCATCTAGTCCTATCGATCTGCCCACATTTTTTGCCCATTTTACCATACATTCTTTTACTCTTTCTTCTTCTTCCGTACTCCACCTTAACAATTCTCTGTATATTTTGGATATTTTTTTCTTCCCTGCTTCCCAGATTCTATCCCATGTATTTCCCTTTGTCTCAAATCCTATTTTTTTGTCCTTCCCATAAAATTCTTGGATCTGTCTGTATTGTAGCCAAGTCATATTTGGGTAATCTTTTTTTACTTCTGGTAGGGGTCTCAACATTATTTCTTTTTTCTTCTTCTTTTATCAACTCCTTGTAATTTGGCCATTTAATCCACCCTAATTCCTTTCTTTGACAGGATTCCAACGGTGACACCCATGTTGGAGTTTTATTGTACATCCTTTTCTTATATTTATTCCATGTTTTGATAATTGTGGCTCTAATAAAATGATTTCCAAAATTCTTTTCTAATTTTGTTTTATCATACCCGATGTATGCATGCCAACTCCTTCGTAGATCAAAGCCCTCCAGATTCAAGAGTTTTTCCTTCTTTAATTTTATCCATTCCGTGGACCAAAGAGCATGGTCTATTATTGACCATGCTTTTAAATGTACCTGTTTCATGATTAGTTGTTCTATGATTTCATTTTGATATTTAATTTCATTTTATTAGTAAATGCTGTTATTATTCCATATTATGTACAGAATGGGTGACGCCTGGCTCGAGAGCAGTACGTGTGAAAAAGATCTTGGAGTCCTCGTGGACAACAAGTTAAACATGAGCCAACAATGTGATGTGGAGGCAAAAAAAGCCAATGGGATTTTGGCCTGCATCAATAGGAGCATAGTGTCTAGATCTAGGGAAGTAATGCTACCCCTCTATTCTGCTTTGGTTAGACCACACCTGGAATATTGTGTCCAATTCTGGGCACCACAATTCAAGAGAGATATTGACAAGCTGGAATGTGTCCAGAGGAGGGCGACTAAAATGATCAAGGGTCTGGAGAACAAACCCTATGAGGAGCGGCTTAGGGAACTGGGCATGTTTAGCCTGAAGAAGAGAAGGCTGAGAGGAGATATGATAACCATGTATAAATATGTGAGAGGAAGCCACAGGGAGGAGGGAGCAAGCTTGTTTTCTGCTTCCTTGGAGACTAGGACGCGGAACAATGGCTTCAAACTACAAGAGAGGACATTCCATCTGAACATTAGGAAGAACTTCCTGACTGTGAGAGCCGTTCAGCAGTGGAACTCTCTGCCCCGGAGTGTGGTGGAGGCTCCTTCTTTGAAAGCTTTTAAGCAGAGGCTGGATGGCCATTTGTCAGGGGTAATTTGAATGCAATATTCCTGCTTCTTGGCAGGGGGTTGGACTGGATGGCCCATGAGGTCTCTTCCAACTCTTTGATTCTATGATTCTATGTTTATTGCTGTAATGTTTTGGTATATGCTGGGCATTGACTATTTGCCTTTGTATGTGAAAATGGCTAACATAATGGTCCTTTTGCTGCATTCTTCTATCCATCACAGGACTGGCCTAATTCAGTCCAGGTCCAACCCAGTATGTTTGAAGCTAATATGATTTATAGAGCCAAGTCCTAAACATTCACAATGAGTCTGACTTTTGGAAATCAATCCATCGTAATATAATTTTGTTTCAGTGATCTTTTATTTTCTTTATACAATTATCGGTATTAGCTGAGTTTGACTTTATGAAACATAACATCTTGTCAGCTGCTTGAGACAAACAAAACAAACATTTCAGAGAGATGTTAGTTTTCATTTCTTATGTATTTTCAAAACTTTCCACAATGAAGACAACTTAACAAAACAATGAACTGAGTTTTATAACATAGATATTGGTTCATTCCCACACCTGTTTGTTTTTATACTATGCGCTTTATAATATGTACTATGTCCACAAATAAAAGAAAAATGGAAAAGTGTTGCTTATTATTTGGTTGTTATTTTTGCTGTAACAGCTTATGATGAACAGATTTTTAAACTGTATGTCTATGTCATTTCATATACGTATATTTATTTTGCATGTATTTATTTATTTTGGAACTGAATGTGATGTATAGTATATCCATTGGAATCATGGGATTTGCTGTTTGGTGAGGTTCCAGCACTTCTTGGCAGAGAAGGCTAAAGACTTTGTAAAACTACAGCTTTCGTAATTCCATAGCAATGAGCTGTGGTAGTTAAATTGGTATCAAATTGAATTAATTCTACAGTGGAGATGTACCTTAGAAAAATTTTAACAACAGCAGAAAAGGTTGGTTGACAGAGTATTAATGATTGTCAAATTTGGACATTTGGAGGGTATGTGGCAGCCTTCTTCAGACTAGGATGTCGCCATGCAGATTTCCAGATGCTGAATTACCTTAAAAGCCAATCGAGTTCTACACTGCTCTGAAAATAAATTAAGTTCCAATCTCTTGAGTGTGCAGGAGAGAGGGAGGAAGAGAAGCTGGTTGGAGATCTTGTCAAAGTATATTTCTGGTCCAAGATTTCAGATACGCCTCTGATTTTGATTAGCTCTCAATTCTCTCTCTCTCTCTGTCTCTTTCTGGAGCTGATAGAGGGTGTCCAGAAGACATATGACAATAGAAGGGCAGACAAACATGCTAGAAAGCAACCAATTTGAGGACAGAAGGGAAGTGAATAAGGTGCCTGATCGATAGTCTGATCAGTGGGTTGTTATAAGTTTTTTTGGGCTATATGACCATGTTCTAGAGGCATTTTCACCTGACGTTTTGCCTGCATCTATGGCAAGCATCCTCAGAGGTAGTGAGGTCTATTGGAACTAGGAAAATGGGTTTATATATCTGTGGAATGACCAAGGTGGAGCAAAGAACTCTTGTCTGTTGCAGCTAAGTGTGAATATTTCAACTGGCCACCTTGATTAGCATTTGATGGCCGTGCAGTGCCTGGGGCAATCTTTTGTTGAGAGGTGATTAGATGTGCCTGATTGTTTCCCCTCTGTTTTTTGCTGTTGTAATTTTAATACTGGTAGCCAGATTTTGTTCATTTTCATGGTTTCCTCCTTTCTGTTGAAATTGTCCAAATGCTTGTGGATTTCAATGGCTTCTCTGTGTAGTCTGACATGGTGGTTGTTAGAGTGGTCCAGCATTTCTGTGTTCTCAAATAATATGCTGTGTCCAGGTTGGTTCATCATGTGCTCTGCTATGGCTGACTTCTCTGGTTGAAGTAGTCTGCAGCGCCTTTCATGTTCCTTGATTCGTGTTTGGGCAACGCTGCGTTTGATGGTTCCTATGTAGACTTGTCCACAGCTGCATGGTATATGGTAGACTCCTGCAGAAGTGAGAGGATCCCTCTTGTCCTTTGCTGAACGTAGCATTTGTTGGATTTTCTGATCGGATCAGTGTTCCACAATCACAGTGTTGTTCTGTGTGTTAAATGATGCTCATGCACAAGAACAAAAAAAAAAAAAGGGGGGGGGGGATTCTACCTAACAGACTTCTCTCAAAACTGTATGTTCATTAGAAGTTGTGGCATTGCAAGGTAAATCTTGATTAACATATTTCTGATCAAACCTGCTGTATCTTCATGGGCTCTTTGTCTTGGCTGGCATCCAGGCATGCTTTGGGTGCCAAGACACCTGGTTCCTCATCTGTTGGCACATCTGTACATCTTATTCTTGGCATATTGAGATCTACAGTACTCAAATGCCCTTGATAACAATTTCACTTGTATACTTTTATTATACAGGGTTAGTCAAAATGCATAGGCCAATCTGCCATTCAATTGAATGGCTTATTGGCCTATGCATTTTGACTAACCCTGTACAAGTAGGAAGGCTGAGCCAAGGAAGATCGATGCTTTTCAACTGTGGTGTTGGAGGAAAGTTCTGAGAGTGCCTTGGACCGTGAGAAGGTCCAACCAGTCCATACTTCAGGAAATAAAGCCCGACTGCTCATTGGAGGGAAGGATAGTCGAGGCCAAGATGAAGCACTTTGACCACATCATGAGAAAGCTTAGAGAAGACAATTATGCTGGGGAAAATGGAAAGAAAAAGGAAGAGGGGCCAACCAAGGGCAAGATGGAAAGATGGTATTTTTGAATTGACTGGCTTCACTCTGAAGGAGCTGGGGGTGGTGACGGCCAACAGGGCACTCTGGCGTGGGCTGGTCCAGGAGGTCATGAAGAGCAACTGAATGAATAAACAACAACATACTTTTATTCCAATGTATGCAGGCATTGGTCTGCCTTTGATATGTGTTGTGCCACATTACTATTCTGCATGTTGGTCATGCAGTGCTTACTGCAGTTGCATGTATCTGTTGGAGAGGATTTACACTACGTTGGATTTAGGCCCTTGCGTGCTTACCTAGACTATTTGCAAATGATGCATGGTTCCTTCTTAGCTGAGAAATGGGAAGGATTGTCCTGTATCAGCTAAAATGAACTTCCTTGAGAGCTAGGGGCACTTTCCTGCTTATTGGCAGCAAAATATTACAATAATAGTTGGCCCAGGAATAATGCTCATGACCTCAGGAGAATGTTCTTCATTATTAGTAACCTTGTCTGTCAATGGCTCTTTCTTTCATTGGAATGATAAGCAAATTACCCACTGGCTTTTGCTCTCGGGATGGCAGCAGGGGAGCTTTTAAATTTTAATGGCAATCAGCTAACTGACAATCCTATGCGGCACGAAGCCTAAACGCGAGGTAAACGAAGGAGATGATTTTATATGACCTCCAGATGATGGGAGGAATGATGTTAAATTTGAGCCAAATGAAGCCACTGAGTACAGTCCCCATTTCTAATTTTCTCACAAAAAGCTTTTTTTAAAAAAAAGGAAGTACAATGTCCTCCTAAAAAGAAATTACTCTTTTCCAGTTCTGGCATCCTTATTCTTAGAAAAGAACATGGATATTTTTGGACCAAATAAAATTGCCCTTTTGAATAGCCTGCAATATATTTTGAATCTTCAAAATCATGGACATGTTTTTCACAAATACCATTGTTTAAAAATGTGTACAATTGGGAAAAAGCACTGTAATTCAATTGGAGAAATGTGAGCAAAAATGTATATGGTGGAAAGAGTACAGAAATAAGGGCTCCATTAAAGAAAATGTATGCCATTTTTTCCATGAAGGAAAAAAAGCAACATCTCGCAACCTAACATGGGTTAGAATGGGAAAGGAGGGAGGTTTTGGAAAAATCATCATAATCAACATTATGTGATATAAATCAAGTGCTAGTTCAAACTAAAGTACATTGACAATCTCAATAGGAACTTTGAATTCTGCAAGTTCCATCAGTTCTAATTGGGAGCAGCAATTGGTTTTAGGCTTGAGAGTTTTTCACAGCCGAGCTGGAATCCTCTATAGTGATCTGTGTTGAATATCTTTATATACAGTATAGTCTTGCTTTTTTTTAAAAAAAAATTTTTTTAAAAGGTAATACACCGACCAAATACATTGCAGACATATACACATACACAGACAACCCGCCACCCACAGTACAGTTATCCCTCAACCCACCCCCAGTGATACCCACCACCTTGGCTCTGGTTTCTCTTCGGATCATATAAATATTTCGCCTTTTACAATACAGTCTTGCTTATCCAACATAAATGGGCAACAGAACGTTGGATAAACCAAAATGGATAAACTCCTGGACCTCCCAAGGTACCTCTTGTCTGCAAAGACAACATAATACAATGACAAATGGGATGGCCCTCGATTATGATTTGGATTGCATTATTTTATTTGATGTTTTAATTTTTGACATTTTTACTGTTTGGATTTTAATGTATTTGTTCATTTTATTGATATGTATATGTGTGGCATTGAATTGTTGCCTTTTGTAAGGCCGCTCTGGGTCCCCTTCGGGTTGAGAAGGGGAGGGGTACAAATGTGGTAAATAAATATCATCTTTCTGTATCCAGCTGCTGGGAATAGGTATCCAGTGCCTGACCACTCTTCCTACATTTTCCCTTTAACATTATTCCCTGGGACCAGATATCTAAGGCTAGCAGAGAGGGAAAGAAGCATCAGAGTTTTCTACTCAGAGTATAATCTAAGTTCTCAGCCATCATTTCAGAAAACACAATATTCTGTTATAATCCTATAACTCTAAGTTCGCTTGCTGTCCCAGTATTCTGTTGAAACTCATGTTCTATCTTCATCAAATAATACATCAAAAATTAGATCACCACTCCTGCAAAGTAAAAGGTCATATCTCTCTTAGAATCTTGTTTTTGCAATATAAAAACTCAATTTCTCTATAAACCTTTCATTTTTCCTTTCTACCTGTGCTTGTGTTTTTATCAAATTGGTAAATTTGGATAAATCGACCATGTTCCAAAACGCCAACTATTATACAGCTCTAGATGTTAGATTAACTCTTTTCTATGTATAATTAATAGACTTGCCTGCTGCAGTTAACAGGTGTATTACCATCTTAATACCATTTGGTGCCACTATTCCCTTAACATATCAAATGAAAATAACATGATTGGCTGTAAGTTACATCCCAGAGTATTTTTTTTAATCCAGTTTTTACAGGAATCTAGTAATGTTTAGTCCTGGGACAAAGTAAAAAGAGATGGAAAATATTGGCTCTACAATACTTCCATTACTGTTTCATTCTTTTTCCATCCATTTGTTTCAATTGCTACACTAATGCAATGGAGTTGTAAGTTGTTTTCTCATGCATTTAACCTTGGAGTTCTCCCTCAACACCATCAAATCTATTTCAGACAGATTGCATAACATCTTCTCATTTTTTGTAACCCACAAGTGGTGTATATGTATGATACTGCCTACGTTTATTTCTCATATGAGCAAGTGTTCATGTTATGTCCTTTGCAAAGCAATTTAAAATCCCTGCTTCCCTGAACAATGATTCCTGGCTGTATCAATTCGCTAAGCAATACAGTGCACTGCCTTTTCACTATTATAGGATTCTGTTATTTGAGAAATGAATGGGGAAAACACAACCCATGTGCTTTTGTTCCAGTCTCTATTATTATGCATGCTATCCATATAATAAATGGAAGTTGTATTTGTTTTGTTTCTATGTTTATTTTAGAGCACTTCTCATTTCTAAGGAAAATACTTGATTGTTTTACTATCTCCTTGGTATTACAGTGGGTTCATAGTACTAACCTGGGGATCACAACCAGACACAGTGAAGACATCTGCCCTTGCACTACGCTACTCTGCTGCTGAGTATGCATGCCCAGTGTGGAACACATCTCACCACACTAAAACAGTGGATGTGGCTCTTAATGAGACATCTGCATTATCATGGCGTGTCTGCGCCCTACACCACTGGAGAAATTACACTGTCAAGCCGGTATTGCACCACCTGACATCTGCCGGGAAGTAGCAGCCAATAGTGAAAGGACCAAGGCAGTGACATCTCCAGCTCATCCCCTGTTTGGGTATCAGCCAGCACGTCAATGACTTAAATCTAGAAATAGTTTTCTAAGATCTACAGAGACACTCGCTAGAACACCTCAGCAAGCGAGAGCCCAAAAGTGGCAGGCTCAAACCCAGAACCTCAATCAATGGCTGATACCAAATGAGAGACTTCCCCCCTGGGCACACAGAGGACTGGGCAACTTGGAAGGCACTGAACAGACTGCGCTCTGGCACCACAAGATGCAGAGCCAACCTTCAGAAATGGGGCTACAAAGTGGAATCCTCGACATGCGAGTGTGGAGAAGAGCAAACCACTGACCACCTGCTGCAATGCAACCTGAGCCCTGCCACATGCACAATGGAGGACCTTCTTGCAGCAACACCAGAAGCACTCCAAGTGGCCAGATACTGGTCAAAGGACATTTAATCATCTACCAAACTCACAAATTTTGTATTTTGTCTGTTTGTTTGCTTTGTTTCTGTTAGAAATGTAATACAACTGTCTGGTTGCCCCTGACACAATAAATAAAAAAATAGTATCTTCTGGCATTTGATTCAGGGACATCACCTGTGGATGTTCAAGTCCTATAGTATGCAATAGAGTTGTGTGTAGAATTTGTTTCTACCATTTCATCCATTCTTTTCTCTTTGGGAGCACATAACAAGAGGCCTCCTCCCAGCAGAGAAATCAACTCGACATGAAAGTAAGCAGGAGCCAATAATCGTCTCCCCCTCAGTTTTCGTGATCACATGGCGCTCCTAACTCAACTGAGCTCCAGATCATCAGTTCTTCCTTCCCTGGGCCTCCTTGAAATGCCTCTTGGAGAGCTGTGTGGCTTTTGGTGCTGTTGAGAGAAAGCAGGCACAACTGCCTCTCCTTTAAACAGCTTTAAGAAGCATTAAATCCAGTCTCTCTACAAATAAAAGGTAAAGGATCCAGAAAGAGTGGTAACTCTGATGCTTTTAAAAATACAGTTCTTAATGGATAAGGACAAACAATCCCAGAAAGAGGGGTATCTTCAACCTTCCCAGGTCTGACCTCCTCCTCCTCCACCACCACTATGGAAAACTTTAGCAGCAGCAACAGCAACCAGGCATTTGGCAGCGTGCCCATTTTCAGGAGGCACTGGAAAACTAATATGGGGGCTTCTAGTTTCAACAAACAGAAACAAATAGCAATTCTACACAAATGCATAACCCTAGTATACAATGGCATAGTGAAATGGTGTCCCTTATATAAAATGGCAAACTCGGGGTTTCCTTCTTGGATTAAAAAAAAATCTTTGTGATGTAGATGGTGGAATCCATGGATGCAGAATCTGTGTATATGGAGGTCGACTGTTTTAGACCAAGAGTAGATAGCTCCATTGGCAACAGGATTGTGCACCCACTCCAGGTATTCATTGAAATTGTGAGTGTGTTGTCCATGGTGCTGAGCTGTATCATCAATGGTTCAGCACCTGGAACAGCTTCATTATAGATCTGCATCAAGGGTTGAGAGGATCCCTAGCTTCACTTATGCTGGAGTCACCAACTTCCACTGAAAGTAGACCACTAGATGTGATAGGAGTCAAACTCTGAAACTTCCAGCATTTTCAGCTAGCAGTCAGACAAGATGGGAGTTGTAATCCAATGAAAACCCACAGAGCCAAATATTTCCCACACCTGCAACTATGGAAAGCTGGGAGGCAACACATTAGTCACCTTAGCAGACCTCAGAGGGCCAAGCATCCCAACACACTGTACTTGCAGTCACACAAAATGCTCCCAAACTCACCAAAATACCATCCAGGAAACAGGGAATAGTATATATACTGCCTTGCCATATTAAAAGACTTCTTTTCAGCCATAAAGTAAGTCATTGTCCAAAAAGAATCCCTCACAAATTTAATCTAGAAAGGAACAGAGATCTCTCAACTAAATATGGACTCATATCTTATTGTGTGGCTCGTAGACAAATATAGCCTACGAACCACACAATAAGATTATGAGTAAACTGTATGTACATATATACAGTTTACAGTCCACAAACCCATCAGTGAACAAACAGTTGTTAATAAATTCTCCCATCTCAGGAGAAGTTCATTGTCCAAGATTAATATTTTGTTGTTGTTGTTATTGTTGTTTATCCATTCAGTCACTCTTCATGACCTCATGGACCAAGATTAACATATATGATTTCAAATAATATCCCTATCCGAGGGTAGTTTCTTTCTACACCTGTCAATTTGAAAGAGGTGATCTGATGCAGGTGCAATCAGATGGCCTTGCAAGACCTATTTATAGTAGTTATATTGAAGTGGAAACATGATCCACAATGCTGCCACAAACACTGGGATTTGACCCTTTGTTGTACTTTTTGTCATTCTGAAAAAATAAACTAAGTACAGAGGTTTTCAGTTTGATGTTATACTTAGAATGAACCTCACCCTGCTCTTTTAACTGAAGTATCATCTCCAGGTGAATTCCGGAAACTATATTTTTCCAAGCTCTGCATTTGATCTTGCCTATAAATGCCACCAAGAGTAGGATATTTGAAGCTTTATTTTAGTAGTCTAAGTCCTGTTTCAAATGAAATTGATTTAGAACTTCAAAAGGGAGTCCTCTCTCCACTTGGCACTACAAAGCACTTATTTTCTTGAGGGATTAGTGGGTGTGGATACATTTCCATAAATGTTTGTAGCACACTGCAATAAAGAAAGATTGGAGCTTAGCTGTCCGAACGCATCTCCCCTTATGAACCATCTAGGATGTTAAGATTATCTGGGGGGGGGGGGGTGCTCTCAATCCTGCCTGTCTCAGAAATACATTTGGCGGGATGAGAGACAGGGCCTTCTCAGTGGTGGCCCCTCGGCTATAGAATGCCATTCCTAGAGACATTCGATTGGCTCCCTCCCTTTTAACATTCTGGAAGAAAGTCAAGACTTGGCTTTTTGAGCAAGTGTTTGAAAATGCAGTGTAACAGACATAGGAATATGGAACAACTGGATGATAAGATTGGACAACGTTTTAACTAGGGGATGCAAATAATTTATGTCTTATTGATCTTGTTATGGTTTTATATTATATGTTAATGTTTTTAAATGTTTTTTATGGTGTCTTATTGATCTTGTTTTGGTTTTATATTATATGTTAATGTTTTTATGGTGTTATTGGGCATTGGATTCTTGCCTCTGTAAACCGCCTTAAGTCGCCTGCGGGCTGAGAAGGGTGGTATACAAATATAGTAAATAATACATAAATAAATAAATAAATAAACCAGAGTCCATGTGATGTTGTGGATAGAGTCCTGGACTGGGACTCCAAATGACAGTATCCATTTAGATACTAGTTTTCATTTAGATACTCTTTTAAGTTAGAGCATAAGATAGTCACTTTTTCCTTAATGTGACTTATGATGCCGGGCTACTATGAAGAAAAAAATGGGAAGAAGAGCCATATATATTGCTTTTAGGAAGATGAATGCCTAACTAATAAGCCAAATAAACAAACCAGGTTACCTTCTGGACAGGTCTTCTGGGTTTTCCCCCTTTAGAACTGCTTGACACCTTTGCTGTATCTAAACCCATTAAGGTAGCCACTCCCCATCCCTTTCAAAAAAATTACAGAATAAACTGTGCTCCTAATAGTGCCATTGCATATAGATGAGCTGGCAACCAGTTTGAACTAACACTTTGATTCATAAATACCAAGGAGGTCTTGAGCGGCTTTTCATTGGATGGAGAAAGCCGGTGTTCAAATCAGCACAGGGATTAAAGTTACAGCTTCCTAGGTACCAAAGGCTAGATCAGTAAAGTCAAAAGCAGGACGGTGGTGTCTCTTCCTTTCCTTGTAGAATTCCTTCTTGTTTGGTGACGAAGGTAAGAGAAGAAATTATCCGCTGATTCTTGATCTTACAGATTAGTCTTGGCACCACTCTCAGACAGGACGGGTCTTTTCGGAAGCTTCTGTTATCTCTTGCGCATAGACTGCACTTTGGATAAGTGGTTTTCTTAACTGCTTAAAATCTTTTTTAGATAAGGACTATGAAATGGGCAAATGGGTGGCCCAAAGATTGGGGAAGTTGCAGTTTTGGAATCTCCTTGCTAAGCTACTTTACAAAAGTGTCTTTTCCAAGCTTTGGGGTACAGAGTCATAACAATGTGTTGTACCTTGCTGTAGGGGTACATTCATTCATGTACAGACACAAATTTCATATGCAACATTGGGTCAATCCATCATATAAGGATGCTGCATGAATCAAACAGATGTCTTATCCAGAGGCTGGATGGCCATCTGTCAGGGTGCTTTGAATGCAATATTCCTGCTTTATGGCAGGGGACTGGACTGGATGGCCCATGAGATCTCTTCCAACTCTATGATTCTATGATTCTATGAATAATTCTCTAAATTGCTTGCATGCAAGTATGGGACATAAAACAATGTCAGATGATATGATATTTTTAAATCTAATTATTGGACCTTTTAAAAATTAATGTCTTTTGTAGTGATCATTCTGTATGAAACTGGAATTGAAGTATTTTATAAAAAAAATCAATCCTAGAGAGTTCCGTTTATATGTATTTTCTTCTATGTGTGGCTCAATGGAAACACAACTCCCAATTCTTTAAGACTTATAAGCAAGTTTGAGAAATTAATTTTTAAAAATGATTCACATTATTTATTATTGAACTAGCCGTCCCCTGCCATGTGTTGCTGTGGCCCACATGGGGGTTCTGTGTGGGAGGTTTGGCCCAATTCTATCGTCGGTGGGATTCAGAATGCTCTTGGACTGTAGGTGAACTATAAATCCCAGCAACTAAAACTCCCAAATGCCAAGATTCTATTTTCCCCAAACTCCACCAGTGTTCACATTTGGGCATATTGAGTATTCTTGTATAGTTTGGTCCAGATCCATCATTGTTTGAGTCCACAGTCGTCTTTGGGTATAGGTGAACAAAAACTCCTAAACCAAAGGACACTGCCCACCAAACCCTTCCAGTATTTTCTGTTGGTCATGGGAGAACTGTGTGCCAAGTTTGGTTCAATTCCATCGTTGGTGGGGTTCAGAATGTTCTTTGATTTTAGCTGAACTATAAATCCCAGCCACTACAACTCCCAAATGTCAAGATTCTATTTTCCCCAAACTCCACCAGTGTTCACATTTGGCCATACTGAGTATTCTTGTATAGTTTGGTCCAGATCCATCATTGTTTGAGTCCACAGTCATCTTTGGATGTAGGTGAACTACAATTCCAAAACCAAAGGACACTGCCCACCAAACCTTTCCAGTATTTTCTGTTGTTCATGGGAGAACTGTGTGCCAAGTTTGGTTCAATTAAATCATTGGTGGGGTTCAAAATGTTCTTTGATTGTAGGTGAACTATAAATCCCAGCAACTACAACTCCCAAATGACAAAATCAATTTTTTTAGTGAAGGACATACATTGGATTGTTAGGTGTCTTGTGTCCAAATTTGGTGTCAATTCGTCCAGTGGTTTTTTGAGTTCTGTTAATCCCACAAACGAACATTACATTTTTATTTATATAGATTACAATTTTTGCTTTTAGCCTAAATTCATTAAGCTGCTTTTAAAATGGGCCTTCATTATGTTCTATTTCCCCATGCCAAAAAAAGGCAACAAAACATTTTCTCAGCTTCAGAGTGCCCTTCCACACTGCCCTATATCCCAGAATATCAAGGCAGAAAATCCCACAATATCTGTTTTGAACTGAGTTATCTGAGTCCACACTTGGATAATGTGGGATTTTCTGCCTTGATATTCTGGGATATAGAGCTGTATGGAAGGGCCCAGAGAAAGGCAGTGGCAAACACAAGCAAACCAATCTTGCCAATACAACCCTGTTTGCCTTAAGGTCACCATAAAGAGTCAATGAGGGCAGATAATACTAAAATCAGAGAAAATACATCCAAGCCAGGACAATGAAAACAATACAGTTTTTCCATCTTTAAACAAAGCAGACCAAATGCAAACAGGTTCTGGCTGCAGTTTTTGTTTATGAGACTTTCAAGACTGACTGACCTCCAGCATTTAGGAAAGGTAAGATAATTTAGTGTCCTGTTTAAGGCCCAAGTCCAGAGCTGTGTTTGCAGTCTCAGCCATTCCATTCAATCAACTATTTGCTTCAAAGGTCAGATTACTGCAGACCGCTCCTTAGTCAAATCAAGGCAAAGTTGTTTTATTTGGTTATTTATTTATTTATTTATTTATTTATTTATTTATTGCACTTATTGACCGCCCCTCTCAGCCCGAAGGCGACTCGGGGCGGTGAACAATAACAAAGAAGACAGTGTACAGCGAGTCTAGACATACAAACCAGACAAATACAACACAACATATACTTATACTAAAATCCGCTTCGTCAAGTCCTGGGGTCATAGCCAAAATTCGTAGTCCTAATTCATTCCAGTGTCAATTAACTATACTCAATTGAAGGCCTGCTCGAAGAGCCATGTTTTTAGGCCCCTACGGAAGGCCATCAAGGAGGGCGCCTGTCTAACTTCAGCAGGGAGAGTGTTCCACAGCCGGGGGGCCACCACCGAGAAGGCCCGCTCCCTCGTCCCCGCCAGACGTGCCTGTGAGGCGGGCGGGACCGAGAGAAGGGCCTCCCCGGATGATCTCAAGGCCCTCGTGGGCTCGTAGGCCGAGATGCGGTTTGCAAGGTATTTTGGGCCGGAACCGTTTAGGGCTTTGTAGGATAAAACCAGCACCTTAAATTGGGCCCGGTAGCAAATCGGCAGCCAGTGGAGTTGGGACAGCAGAGGCGTTGTATGCTCTCTGCGTCCAGCTCCCGTTAACAACATGGCTGCCGCGCGCTGGACTAGCTGAAGCTTCCGGGCCGTCTTCAAGGGCAGCCCCACGTAGAGAGCGTTGCAGTAGTCGAGGCGGGATGTGACCAAAGCGTGTACCACCGTGGCCAAGTCAGACTTCCCAAGATACGGGCGCAGCTGGCGCACGAGCCTAAGCTGTGCAAATGCTCCCCTGGTCACCGCTGAAACCTGGGGCTCCAGGCTCAGCGATGAGTCCAGGGTCACACCCAAGCTGCGAACCTGCGCCTTCAAGGGGAGTGCGACCCCGTCCAGCACAGGCTGTAACCCTATACCCTGTTCGGCCTTGCGACTGACCAGGAGTACCTCTGTCTTGTCTGGATTTAGTTTCAGTTTGTTCGCCCTCATCCAGACCATTACAGCGGCCAGGCACCGGTTCAGGACTTCGACGGCCTCCTTAGTAGCAGGTGGGAAGGAGTGACAGAGTTGGACGTCATCTGCGTACAGGTGACACCGCACCCCGAAACTCCGGATGATCTCACCCAGCGGCTTCATGTAGATGTTAAACAACAAGGGGGACAAGATGGAACCCTGAGGAACGCCACAGGTCAACGGCTGCGGCGTTGAACAGGAGTCCCCCAATAACACCTTCTGAGTGCGACCCTCCAGGAATGACCGGAGCCACTGCAGAGCAGAGCCCCCAAGGCCCATCCCTGCAAGGCGCCCCAGAAGAATACCGTGGTCGACGGTATCGAAGGCTGCTGAGAGGTCCAGGAGCACCAACAGGGACACACTCCCCCTGTCTAGCTCCCGGCGCAGATCATCCACTAAGGCGACCAAGACCGTCTCGGTACCATGTCCCGGTCTGAAACCAGACTGTGCCGGATCCAGATAATCTGTGTCTCCCAAGAATACCTGGAGTTGTGAGGCCACCACGCTTTCCATGACTTTGCCCAAAAAGGGGAGATTGGAAACAGGCCGAAAGTTGTCCAATTTAGTGGGGTCAAGTGATGGTTTCTTCAACAGCGGCTTTATAATAGCCTGTTTTAGGCTCGCTGGAATCTTGCCCTCCCGAAGGGAGGCATTAACCACCACCGTTACCCACTGGGCCAATCCCCCTCTGGCCTCCTTAAGAAGCCAGGATGGGCAGGGGTCTAGGATGGACGTGGTGGGCCTCATTCCTCCAAGTATCTTGTCCACATCCTCGGGTTTCACAAACTGAAAAGAATCCAACAAAAACTGACAAGCAGGTGCTTGTGTCACATCCACGGAGACTGCATCTAAAGTGGCGTCCAGCTCAGAGCTATTGTGGCATTAGATCTGGCATCTCTAAAGTGATTGGGACTTTCTCATTTCTTAGACTCTAAATAATACAGTATACCTTTCTCTCTTAATAGAGAAGTCAGGGATGGTGAAAGCCACCATAACCTTCAAATGTACTGATTGGGCAGGGACAGTCCCAATAAAAAGTTACCACATTTGTCAGGTGCTTTTAAAATGTACTTGGGTCCTTCCATACAGCCACATATCCCAGAATATCAAGGCAGAAAATCCCACAATATCTGCATTGATGTCCCAGGTCTCAGCAGTGGCCGGGAGAGCTTTTGCACAATTAAAACTTGTGCGCCAGCTGTGCCCATTCCTTGGGAAATCTGACTTGGCCACAGTGGTCCACACTCTTGTTACATCCCGAATAGACTACTGCAACGCACTCTACATGGGGCTGCCTTTGAAGACTGCCCAGAAGCTTCAACGATTGGCAGCCAGGTTGCCGATCAGCTTCCGAGCACAATTCAAAGTGCTGGTTTTAACCTTTAAAGCGCTAGAAATAATATCATATGAAAGCTGACTGGCACAACCTGGGGATCACAACCAGACACAGTGAAGACATCTGCCCTTGCGCTGTGCTACTCTGCTGCAGAGTATGCATGCCCAGTGTGGAACACATCTCACCATGCTAAAACAGTGGATGTGGCTCTTAATGAAACATGGGGTGTCTGCGCCCTACACCACTGGAGAAATTACACTGTTTAGAAGGTATTGCACCACCTGACATCCACCGGGAAGTAGCAACCAATAGTGAAAGGACCAAGGCAGTGACATCTCCAGCTCATCCCTGTTTGGATATCAGCCAGCACACCAATGACTTAAATCAAGAAATAGTTTTCTACAATCTACAGAGACACTCGCTGGAACACCTCAGCAAGCGAGACTCCAAAAGTGGCAGGCTCAAACCCAGAACCTCAATCAATGGCTGATACCAAATGAGAGACTCCCCACTGGGCACACAGAAGACTGGGCGACTTGGAGGGCTCTGAACAGACTGTGCTCTGGCACCACGAGATGCAGAACCAACCTTCAGAAATGGGGCTACAAAGTGGAATCCACGACATGCGAGCTTGGAGAAGAGCAAACTACAGACCACCTGCTGCAATGCGACCTGAGCCCTGCCACATGCACAATGGAGGACTTTCTTGCAGCAACATTAGAGGCACTCCAAGTGGCCAGCTACTGGTCAAAGGACATTTAATCAACTACCAAGCTTCCAAACTTTGTGTTTTGTTTGTTTGTTTAAAAACGCAATGCAACTGTTTGGTCTGCCCCTAACATGATAAACAAATAACCTTTAAAGCCCTAAATAGTTCTGGCCCAGACTACCTGTCCGAACGTATCTCCTGCCATGAACCATCACGAAGTTTAAGATCTTCTGGAGAGGCCCTGCTCTCAATCCCACCAATATCGCAAACACGGTTGGTGGGGTCAAAAGACAAGGCCTTCTCGACAGTGCCCCCCGTCTGTGCAACTCTCTCCCCAGGAACATCAGGTTGGCCACCTCCCTCCTGTCCTTGAGAAGACATGTGAAGACTTGGCTCTGGGACCAAGCGTTTGATTAATGGATAGCGGCAACTGAAAAGAAGACTTAGGATATTCACGACATTGAATCTGCCTAGACTTGGATTTGGTTTTACTTGCATGTTCAGTCTACTGCCTAATGAATTATATAATGTGTTTAATGGTTTTTAATGCTTTAATTGTACTTCGAATTGTTTACTTGTTGACAGCATCGTATGGTGCTTGTGTGAAGCCGCCCTGAGTCCCCCTTCAGGGGGAGAACAGTGGGGTAAAAGTGCATGACATAAATAAATAAATTTGAACTGGGTTATCTAAGGGCCTTTCCACACAGCCCTATATCCCAGAATATCGAGCCATAAAATCCCACATTATCTGAGTGTGGATTCAGATATCCCAGTTCAAAGCAGATATTGTGGGATTTTCTCCCTTGATATTTGGGGTTATATGTCTGTGTGAAAGGGCCCTGAGTCCACACTGCCACATATTCCAGTTCAAAGCAGATAATGTTGGATTTCATTAAGCTGCGTGGAAGGGGCCCTTGTTTCTGTCTTCCCTTCCCACTTTCCCCCTTTTCCTTCACAGCTTACTTCAATTGTTTTAAATTATTTCAAAGTGCCAGATTAGTTCTTGCTCAATTAAATCAGCAGGATGCAGAGGTCAGGAAGGCAAACCTTGCTCCTTGGGTAAAAGCAAACTACTGCAGCCTCTCCAAGCTTACTGTTTTTTCCTATCTAACAACATTTGCCAGCTTGACCACACTGTAATGTTGCTTGACCACACCTGTCCTGGTTTATAATCTGTGAAGTATGAGCCATCAGTTTCATTTTCTCCTTCAGTTATTTCCTTAAAATCTTAAATAATGTCTTTCTATCCCAACCATGAAGAGTCTTTCCAAATCAAGTGTATGCAACATGTATTGGACTACAATTGTCATTTCCAACCTGCCTGGAGGTAATGGAGAAGATTGTAGCCCAGCATAAATGGAAGGGACCTGACCAGAGAACTTTGCCAAACTTTTAGTTTTGTAAATCATCTCATCCATTCCTATCCTTTACCCTCGTATATATGTGCATATGTATGCACATGCTTGTTTTGTATTTCTAATATCTTCTGCAAGCATAACTGATTTGCAAAACATTACCGATTTTCAAGCTACATTGAATGAGTTATTGACCTATTAAATGGGTCGCTCGTGTGAAGTGGCACATAAGCAAAAGAAATGTGAAAAGTTACTTTGCATTTGTGATTACAAATGGAGCCATTAATAATTTTGTACACAATGTACCAAGAGCCTCGAGTGGTTTGAATTTAAACAGATTAGACTAAATGCACCCGTAGTGGAATTTGGAAGGGGAAGGACTACTAATTTTTGCCCTTTTTGCCCTCAGTCCTTTCACATTGTTTGGAATACCCAAGCATGCTAACTATTTATTTATTTATTTGCAACATTTATATCCCAGACAAAAATTATCAATATAATTCCAGGAGGGGGTGGAAATATTTAAAGTGCTCCATCAGAAGGTCAAAACTTAATGGATTGGATCTAAATACCCCTAGCTGTGAATACAAGGAATGTCCAATTGTAGAAGGCACTCAAGTCTATCAATGCAACACTACCAAGGATGTTCTGGAATTATTTCCCAACATTTCTAAAGCTGTCCTCCAATTGTGAGGAAGAATTCTTGTGAAAGGATAGTTGCTAGAGCCGTGCAACTTGACATGTTTGAGCACTATAGCAAAACCTAGTGTTCTGATTTCTAAGGGGCATTTATTTATTTATTTATTTATTTGATTTTTGCTGAAATTTCAAAGTTGCTTTTTCAAAGAAAAACTACACAGCAGCAGAATTGAGGGAAGGCAGAAAAAGTAGTAGAGAGTAGAGACATCACACTGGCAACCAAGATCCACATAGTTAAAGCAGTGGTATTCCCCGTAGTCACCTATGGATGTGAGAGCTGGACCACAGGGAAGGCTGAGCGAAGGAAGATAGATGCTTTTGAACTGTGGTGTTGGAGGAAAGTTCTGAGAGTGCCTTGGACTGCGAGAAGATCCAACCGGTCCATACTTCAGGAAATAAGGTCTGACTGCTCATTGGAGGGAAGGATATGAGAGGCAAAGATGAAGTACCATATATTCTGGCGTATAAGACTACTTTTTAACCCAATAAAATCTTCTCAAAAGTCAGGGGTCATCTTATATGCGGGAGTCATCTTATACACCGGGAGTCGTCTTATAGAGTGGGTGCTGAAACTTCGAATCTGAAGAATTGGAGAATCTGTGGTTTCATGCATATTGTGGGGGGAGTTCAAAAATGGCAGTGGCCACATCCCTGCCATATGCAGTGACTGTATGAAAGCATTAAGGGCAATGCTGTACAAGTATGTTAGAAGAAAATCCATTCATCAGGATTAGTGGACTTAATGCGGTCCCGATGGTGAGGTGAACGGGCGCCTCACCGAAAAGGTGTAAGTGAAGGGCGGAGCAAGCTGCAGGTGCTTGGGGTATGGAAAAAAGAGATAGAGTGGTCAGGGCTCAGAAAAACACACCTCTTTTACCTGTCTGGCCCACCCTTGTATCCTATTACAGTACCTCCTCCTCTGCCTATCAGATCTCGCTCATGAAGACTGCAATGAAGCAGCACAGGCACCCATGTGTGAGATCTGACAGGCAGAGGAGGAGGTACAGTAATAGGAAATTTACCATATTGAAATCAAATCTGATGCTTTTTAAATTTTATTTGGTGTGCGTTGGAAGAGGGGTAGTCTTATATGGTGAGTATATCTCAAACTCTATATTTTAACTGGAAAAGTTGGGGGTCGTCTTATATGCCCAGTCAGCTTATATGCCAGAATATATGATACTTTGGTCACATAATGAGGAGACAGGAAAGCTTGAAGAAGAGAATGATGCAGGGGAAAAAGAAAGGAAAAAGGAAGAGGGGCCGACCAAGGGCATGATGAATGGATGGCATCCTTGAAGTGACTGGCTTGACTCTGATGGAGCTGGGGGTGGTGATGGCCGACAAGGAGCTCTGGCATGGGCTGGTCCATGAGGTCATGAAGAGTCGGAAGCGATTGAACGAATAAACAACAACAACAGAAAAAGAAGCCAGCTGGAAGTATAGCTATTGGATCACAACTGCAGAGATGTCTGATAGTGAGGGTGATCATCCTGGTTTGTGCTGCTATCCATGATCACGTGACTCCTGTGGGATAGTGGCTTCATGCAATAAAGTACCACGTTGGTTTAGGGTTCTGTGACCTGCTGAAACTTACGCAATCTCTGAGAGTATAATTCAGGAAGCTAAAGACTTTGTCTTCCATGGCCTTATGGAAGAGTCTGAGGGCCCTTCCAGACAGCCCTATATCCCAGAATATCAAGTCAGAAAACCACACATTATCTGAGTGTGGAATCAGATAAGGCAGTTCAAAGCAGATATTGTGGGATTTTCTTCCTTGATATTCTGGGATATAGGGCTGTGTGGAAGGGCCCTGAGTTAAATGCAAAAGCAGTGATAAAACAGAGGCTTCAAATAGATAGTTTCAGAAGGGATGAGGAATCACAATTGGATTTTATGTAACCAGTTGAGTTTTCTGCAGCAGAGCCCTAGTAATAATTCACTGCAATTTTAAAATACATAATGTTTGCCTTATTCAAGATCTGCAGTTTGGCAAAACATTTCATCATCTCCATGTCACCGGCACAAAAATATTTATTTTCAGGACCTACCACTAGGTTGTGAGACCTGCAAATTATACTTTCTTTGCTCTGAATTAATTTCATTTCACTCTTCCAATATAGCTGCATGACTGCAAAACTTCTTTGGGCCACATGGGAGGTCAAATGTGGTCTGTGGGCTGTATGTTGATTTATCATTGAAAATTTGCTAGGATGGGATATGGACACTTCTCCCCGGCCTTTTTTCACCAATCATGTCTAAAGAATAATGAGAAATTTTCTTGGTGACTAGCACACAGTGCCCTTCTTTCGGGGGCTCTGCTATTGACTATCTAGTCAAGATGGGATTTTTTGATGTGCTTGGAAAAAGTGCAGCGGTCACAAAGGCAAAACAGTGACTCACCTTTGCAGAAGACGTTCTGAGAAATTTGATGACACTCATTTGACAGATGCATCCTTGATTTGCATAGTATAATGCAGACTCATGAATTTACATGGTTGTGGAATGGAAAATTACAGGAATGTAAAGAAGGAAAACAAGATGTTTCCCCCAATTTCTTCTATAGATCAGTGATCTATGCATCTATTTCAGCTGTTGACTGTTGGAGAAGGATCAGATGTAGCATTTTTCATTTCAACTGCATGAATACTCCTCAGATTGGTACAAATGTCTTCACACCCTGAAGTGAATTCGGAACTCCATGTCTGGAGTTCAACCTTCTGACTAATAATAATACATATGAGAAAAAGAAATTCAAGCATAAATTTTACCAGTTAGTCTCAAAGGTGTTTTTAAGTTTCAGTGGTGGCCAGGGGAGCTTCTGCGCAATTGTGCAGTTGCGCCCGTACCTTGGGAAGTCTGATTTGGCCATGTTGGTCCACACTCTTGTTACATCAAGAATAGATTACTGCAACATGCTCTACATAGGGTTGCCTTTGAAGACTGTTTAGAAGTTTCAAATGGTCCAGTGGGTGGCAGCCAGGTTTCTCACCGGAGCGGCATACAGAGGGCACACAATTCCTCTGTTATGCCAGCTCCACTGGCTGCCAGTCTGCTACCGAGCACAATTCAAATGCTGGCTTTAGCCTATAAAGCCCTAAACAGTTCCGGTCCAGTTTACTTCTCTGAACGTATCTCCTTCTATTAACCATCATAGAGGTTAAGATCTGGGGAGGCCCTGCTCTCATTCCCACCTGCTTCGCAAGTGTGGTTGGTGGAGATGAGAGATGGGGCCTTCTCAGTGGTGACTCCTTGGCTTTGGAACTCTCTCCCGAGTGAGATTAGATCAGTGCCCTCCCTCCTGGCCTTTAGATGGAAAACAAAGACATGATTATGGAACCAAGCTTTTGACTAGTAAAGTAACACAGTACAAGAAGCAAATATGGAATATGTGCAATCAGCATTTGGAGTGGCCCAATCTATGTGCTTGGATCATGTGATTGTAATGTTTTTATTAGGTGTTTTAATTCTTATATTTCATGTTTTAAATGTCCTTTTACCTTATGAAGAATTGTCTTATTGATTTTATCCTTAGTTATATGGTGTTGATTGTGATTTGGTATACATATGTAAGGCATTGAATTTTGCCACTAGTTCTGTGTATTATTTATTTATTTATTTATTTACTGTATTTGTATACTGCCCTTCTCAGCCCTCAGGTGATTCAGGGTAAACAGTGTAAACTGTTTTGAGTCCCTCCAGGGGTGAGAAAAGCGGTATATAAATATTGTGTGTGTGTATATATATATACACACACACATATATATGTCTTCTAATGCTGAAATAGACTAGCACAGCTACAAATCATGCTTATTCTAACTGAGGAAAGCACTTGACCATTGTGGGAAAGGTATCTCCTAGCTTTTGGAGAATAGTTTCCCTTACTTCTGCTTTACCCATACACTTCTATTAGTGTTTGGTATTCTTTATTCACTTCTGGGGGTTTCAAATGCATTGAAGATTCCAAATTGAAAGAAGTGGACATTTCCAGGACTGGGAAATTTTCCCCAGTAAATGAAATGAGGGAAAAAAAAAGATTTTCAAGAAAGTGATCCAAACTAATACAAACTCATAAGTCTTTATCTCCCCACACTTTGTTTTCCAAATAACCTTTGTATGGGGGTGAGTTGCAGAGACACTGAGTGCTTTACAAGAGGCTGGGATCTGTTAATTTGTTACACTTCTTGATTAAACGTTTTAATCTCTTCCGTGCAAATAGCACTGTTACACAAAGATATGGATCAATGAATCAGGAGCAGGTTAGTGTGGTGGTGGGGGGTTTGGACTGGGATTTGGCAGATCCAGTTCCTAGCCCTAGCTGAGCCATGAAACTCAGTGTGTGGCCTCGTGCTACTCTTTCTCCCTTCCTCTTTCTCAACCGGATTTCTTTTTCAGGGTTGCTTTGTGGATCGATTGGAATGAAAAAGAGCCATTTACATCATCAGCCGGAAACAAATGTTAGGGTTCACCAGTGCTTATGACTCATGATGTCAGAATACAGTGATGCAAAAAAGCATATCAGACAAAACTAAAGTGGGAGCAGGGAAGAGGAACATGGGCACACGGGTGACTGCCTGCCGGAAACCAGCTGTACATGCTCTTAGATTGCCTTTTCCATGGTTCATCCCTTGCTAATGAGATGCATTTAGTTATTCATTATATCCTTGCTAATCTCCTTGAACAAACTGCTCTCTCTCTCAGTCTCTCTCTCTCTTTTCTTTTACTTCTGGCAATTCATCGGGACCTGTGAAGTTAATTATATAAAGAGCTAGACTTTTGTGGGTGTTCAAGTCTGTGTTAAAGTCAGGTGGTGCTAACAGAGCTTCTGCTCCAACAAGAGAAGACTTCATACTTCCTAGGGCTGTCAAGACAAACAGATGGTACCTAGAAAGTATGTGAGCAATTGCATTTATTTACTATCTAAGGACAGAAACCAGAGATCCCATGTCCAGCTACGTCAGCTCATCTCTACACTGTGGCAACACTGAAGCATCTTAATTCTCCAGTTGTTTGTGACACTGGTAGTAAGTAGGTACAGGAGGGATATTATTACTTTCCTGATACGATACTTATATTGTTGTAGCCTAGAATTGGATTGATTTTTAAAGCTGCCGTCCTACTGATTTATATTCCGTTTGAGCTTTCCTAAAACTCCTAGATCAGTGTTTCTCAACCTGTGGGGGTCATGAGGGGGTGTCAGAGGGGTCGCCAAAGAGCATCAGAAAACATAGTATTTTCTTTTGGTCATGGGGGTTTTGTGTGGAAAGTTTGGTCCAGTTCTATCAGTGGGGTTCAGAATGCTATTTCATTGAGGGTGAACTATAAATCCCAATAACTACAGTTCCCAAATGGCAAGGTCTATTTTCTCCAAACTCTACCAGTGTTCACATTTGGGCATATTGAGTATTTGTGCCAAGTTTGATCCAGATCCATCATTGTTTGAGTCCACAGTGTTCTCTGGATGTAGGTGAACTACAACTCCAAAAACCCAAAGTCAATGTCCATCAGACCTTCCCAGTATTTTCTCTTGGTCATGAGAATTCTGTGTGCCAAGTTTGATTCAGTTCCATCATTGGTGGAGTTCAGAAGGCTCTTTGATTTTAGGTGAACTATAAATCCTAGCAACTCCAGCATTACCAAATGACAAAATCAATCACCTCCAACCCCACCAGTATTCACATTTGGGCGTATCGGGTATTTGTGCCAAATTTGGTCCAGTGACTGAAAATACATCCTGCATATCAGATATTTACATTACGATTCATAACAGTAGCAAAATTACAGTTATAAAGTAGCAATGAAAATAACGTTATGGTTGGGGGTCACCACAACATGAGGACCTGTACTGAGGGCTCACGGCATTAGGAAGGTTGAGAACCACTGTTCTAGATCTTTTCACATGAGCTGTTGTAAAGCCATCCTATAATCTGAGTATTTCATTTTTTCTGCCTACAGTTACTGGAAAAAGATAGCAGCATACTTGATTGTGCCTATTAAATATCAAAGTCTGAAGTGGTTCCAACACTCCCTGTGGAGAGAACCCATCACAGTAGAATATGCTGGAAAATTTCCAGCTTTAATTATAAGCAATAGTCAGCTAACTGACCAATAGTCAGGCATAAAATAAGGCATTTTCTTGCATATCCTTATCAAGCAAGTTGGTATGTCAAAGGACACAAATAGGGAATTCCTGCTCCATATATGAGCAAAGGATATACAGTCGGCATGGTTAGGTTCGATCGGAATCTTCTTAATTCGGAATAAATTCGGAAAGATTTGCTTTTTGAAGAAGTTTTTAAGTTTTTAAGGAAACTGGAAGTCCCTTTGCCCTTCTGAAGCTTTTCCTGCCATTTTTGTTACAAAGTAGTAAGTGAGTCCAAAATGATTCAGCTTTTCCCCACTTCTGATCCCCGGCCTCAGCTCAAGCCAGAGAAGCCTTTTAAACCAGTGTGTATGAATTTTGTCCCTTTCCTCCCCCTGCTTGTGTCTTAAGCCAGAGAAGCCTTTTAAACCAGTGTGGATGAATTTCCTCCCTTTCCTCCCCCCCCCCCTGTGTCTCAAGCCTGGGAAGCCATTTTAAACCAGAGTGGATGAATTTCCTCCCTTTGCTCCCCCCCCCCCCCCGGCTTCTGGAGTAAAACAACTACTTTCAAGTAAAGACAACCCAGTGAAACAGGAAATAACACTATCAAACCATTAAGGAAGGATTCAGAAGTCTCTGAAGTTTCCAAAAGTTTTGAACAATTTTTTTCTGTGAAAATCATAATTGACTTTAGAATCAAACCACCAGCACACTCTACATCCAAAACGAATTTTGAACCCTTTTTTTAAAAAAAATATATCAAACAATCCTAATAAACGGATTTATTTTTATAGAGAAGTGATAATGGGTGACATTTAGCTAAACACTAATTATTTGAAAGAGAGAAGATGCCAAGGGGCACTCCTTTAAAACCAATGAATTGCAAGGTCAGTGAGACACTTTGTGCCCCCTTCTATCCAAGCAATTAATAGATATCTCAGAAAATCCCCTCCATGATGGCGAAGGAGGTTAAACTGCTAAGCTGCAGAACTTGCTGACTGGAAGGGCTGCAGTTCGAATCTGCAGGACAGGGTGAGCTCCCATTGCTAGCCCCAGCTTCTGCCAACCTAGCAGTTCAAAAACATGCAAATGTGAGTAGATCAATAGGTATCACTTCGGCGGGAAAGTAATGGCACTCCATGCAGTCATGCTGGCCACATGACCTTGGAGACGTCCATGGACAATGCTGGCTCTTGGGTTTAGAAATAGATGAGCACCACCCCCCAGAGGGTAGACTTAATATCAAGGGAAAACCTTTATCTTTTATAGAAAATGAAATATGACACGTGTGGGTTACTGTTTGCTGGCTGAAAATGAACAATAATCTTTACCAAGATTATATAACATGAGTTACACAACCTCTTTCTCAAAAGAGGACCGAAAACATCACATATAAACTGTAATGCTAATCTTAAGAAGGTTTTGAATTTATTCAAATCCTACTGATGTGAAGTAAGAAACATATCTAATTTTTGCCCCTATAATAGCTATATTTTCTGAAAGAGAGAAGAAGGGTGTTTGTATTTTCAACAGCAATGTTGCTAATCCCTTTCTGTCTTTGCCAGTGTTTCTGTCAACTGATAGCATTCTGTCTCCTGATAATACACTGGAGGAGCAGAAGCATTATGTGTTGGATTTAGTCATAAAAGATTCAGGCTTGATGTCACAATGGATGGGATTTGCCACGTTACTTTATCAGTCTTGCTCTAAGAGATCAAAGATTTCCTCTAGAAGGACAACACAAATACAAATCCCTGCAAGCAGAACACTAGTAAAGGGTAGTGTAAGCCTAGGCTAAAATTAGTTTCCTCTCCCTCTTCTGCTTGTTTTTCATTTGCAAGGAGTTGTTACATGAAAAGAATATTCTGCAATGACATCCTTATCCAGAGTTGAGTGAAAAACTCCATCCTGTCGTTCTGCTCCATGGATAGCATACCGAAGGAAGACATCTCAAACCCTCTGTTGTGACTCTGCATTGAAAGGGAAGATGGGGAAACGGGACAGTTTGTCATTCAGCAATTATTGCTAGTTGAAGGACACTTGATATATTATTTATTTATTTATTTATTTATGACATTTATATGCCGCCCTTCTCACCCCGAAGGGGACTCAGAGCAGCTCACAAGATATATATACTTTCCCCAAGAAATACCAGGCATTCTTCTGGATCAACAACAACAACAACAACACTTTATTTATATTCTGCCCTTCTCACTCCAAAGGGGACTCAGGGCGGATCACAAGTACACATACACGGCAAACGTCCAGTGCCATTTGTATAGACAGTACATAGACAGACAGCACAGAAGGAGGAAGTCACAGGGAGGAGGGAGCAAGCTTGTTTTCTGCTGCCCTGGAGACTAGGATGCGGAGCAATGGCTTCAAACTACAAGAAAGGAGATTCCATCTGAACATTAGGAAGAACTTCCTGACTGTGAGAGCCGTTCAGCAGTGGAACTCTCTGCCCCGGAGTGTGGTGGAGGCTCCTTCTTTGGAAGCTTTTAAACAGAGGCTGAATGGCCATCTGTCAGGGGTGCTTTGAATGCAATATTCCTGCTTCTTGGCAGGGGGTTGGACTGGATGGCCCATGAGGTCTCTTCCAACTCTATGATTCTTGGTGTTGTTTTGATGCCATGGACGGTTGGGCTCGAGTCCACAGGAGGTGCTGTCACTCCATCCTCTATGACAAAGAGCCATCAGGACTTCCTCATTCTAGCATTTTCTAATCTTTTTCTTTATGACATTGTAAGACACCTCCCCCGCTTTTAGCGGTACCTAATTTTTCTAATTACAGCTAAAGCTGTTTTCGAACTGTTTAGGTAAACAGTGAGCAGGGCTGACCATCCTGCTCATGCCGACCCAGGGCTTTGAACTTGCAACCTTTCAGTTGATAGATCTTATAGTTGCTGAGGATTTACCAGCAGTGCTAAACCTCTGACCCATCCACCCATCCAGTTAAAGATCCATCCAGTCCAGCTGAAAAGCAGGTGTCAAGGCTGCTAGATTTCTCTCCGCAAAAGTTGCAAATTGAATACCACTCTGCTGTGGCACAAATTGTTCAACGACCCAAACATTAAATCGTCAAAACCTCTCTAGATCCTTACTTATCACAGCTAGCAACCTTCCGGCATCATTGTTGTGTGCTTCCAAATCACTTTTGACTTAAGGTGGCTCTGAGAAGAACATCTCTGGGTTTTCTTGTCAATATTTTTTTATGTTTGGGGGGAGTGCCTTTACCTATCTCTGAGGATGAGAGAATGTGACATGCCGAAAGTCACCCAGTGGGTTTTCACGGCTGAGTGGGAATTCAGAGTTTGTATCACACTGAAACCACCGCACCATGCTGGCTCTCTCCCTAAAACGTGCAGCCATTTGTGCATTTCATGGTTCAAGCACTTGTGAGCTGCTGCTGTCCCCCTAGAATTGCTTGTGAGACACATTCTCTTTTTTTGTAGGGTGGGAAATAGGCTTCATCCTCTTCCTATGGCCACATACCTGTTTAAAGTTTAACTGGACCCTCTCACCTTAGTCCTCAGCAGTAGCATAAGGTCAGAACAAAAATGGCTGTAGGGCTTTTCCTAGCTGACAAGGAACACGAAAAGCTGCATAACTGGGCAACTTAAAAAGTAATACTCTGATGTGCAGTCAAATAATAAATTCTGGACCTGTTTCTCTCCTGGGCTTTAGCTGCATGTTTCAGGTGACTCTAAATTCTAACCAATTTGCTCCAAAGACAGCTTATTAAGTGTACCTGTTCCTAGGGGAATGGTTTCTCCAACCGGAAATGTGGCAGCAGTTGCAGGAATAGCGTGGAAAAATTGGGATGGGTTCCTATATTGCAAAAAAATAAATAAATAGAGCAATTCAATATGTTTATGTGTACATGTACGAGGGTTGGGTTGAATGAAAAATAATGCCTTCACCTTCATAACTCCTCAACAGATGACAGTACTGGTATGCAGCAGGAACTGGCTTGTTCAGTAGAGTCTCCTCTACAGTTCCATTTTGGTGGGAAGTCTTAGCATTGAATGGTTGTGTTGTTAAAGTGCAAAGTATGGAATCCTGCACAGATGGTCGGTCAATGTGACTTAAGTAACATGCAGTCATTGAATTCTTGACAGCAGAAGGTGTCGCCCCAAAGGGGATTCATCAGAGAATGCAAGCTGTTTATGGTGATTGTGTTGATGTGAGTCCTGTGCATTCTTGGGTGAGTAAGTTTAAAGATGTTGAGGTGGGAACATCTGATTTGCGTGACAAAGAAAGAGTTGGACGTCCTGTGACAGCAACCACCGAGTTTCACAAGCAAAAGAATTAGAGATTGATTCAGGATTATCGTCATATCACTCAGAGAGAAATTTCAAGCATAGTCGGCATCTCACAAGAATGTGTGGGTCACATTATTGCTTTGCTTGGCTATCAGAAGATCTGTGCACGATGGGTACCCAGGATGAGAGAACTGTGAGACGCTGGTTGCGGAAACAGAGTGTTGACTTCTTCTGTGACAGCTTCAGAAAGCTTGTTCATCATTGGCAGAAATGTATGCAATTGTCTGGAGGTTATATGGGAAAGTGAATAGTAGTAGTAGTTAAAGAGCACATTCGAAGGATTATTTCTGCGTTTGATTTATTAAAATATTCCCATCCAAACTCAAGTAATGAAGGTGGAGGCATTACTTTTCATTCAACCCTCACGCACGTGTGTGTGTGTGTGTGTGTGAAATAAAACAACTAGGTTAGAGAAATCTCACATAACTAAGCAAAGACATTTGGGACCTTTTAGGAATCCTAAGGTGAACTATTCTGGGTAAGAGTTGTTCAAGGAGGATTTGCCTTCCTATGAGGCTGAGAGTATGTGACTTGCCCGAAGTGCATTAACCCTGGGCTCCCAGAGTCATGGGCTGAAACCACTGCAATATGTCATTTTCTCTCTTTTTGCTTTCTGTTAATGCTAAGTAAGAAATTCTGGGGGTTGCTGCTTCTTACCTTGCTTGTCTTGGTAGATACACATGACAATAGTAGTATTCATTAGAATATAATCCCATTTATTCCCAACTGAAGCTGTATTATATATATTTTTAAATTTCAGACACACTGCTGGAATCCAGCATTAAAATCTATGTTTCTCCAGTTCTCCTTCACCATCTTCCTAATGCTAATGCTAACACCAACGCTAACGCTAATAACAATAATAATAATAATAATACAATAAACGTTGACAAAATCACCATCTATCAACTGCAAAAGACCACCTTACTTGGATCTGCGCACATCATTTGAAAATACATCTCACAGTTCTAGACACTTGGGAAGTGTTCGACTTGTGATTTTTTTCATACGAAATCCAGCATATAGATCTCGTTTGCTGTGACATACTGTTTTTTTGTGTCAGTAAAATAATAATAATCCTTTTAACTAATGGGTGGGGTGTTTGACATTCATTAAAAAGACTTTGTAAGAAGGAGCCTTTTGGTCAGAGGCTTTGTTAATTGCAATATGCTTGTACCACTTTGATAATTCTTTAGTTCAACACTAAATGTAAACATAAGGCTTCTCAGAAAAACATGTTCCCTGATGAGTCACAACAATCTCCAAAGCTATGACAGCATCTTGGAGACCATGGAAATTGATGCATAAACATAATATTATCAAAAAGGTGGGATTTCTATACATTAAGGTTCTGAAATAGGGATGGGGGGGGGGGAAGCATGAGGAAAAAACCAACATTAAAACATAGAAATGGTTTGCCACAAAAGGAGAGCTTTTGGTCTGTACGTGGGAAGGAAGCAAATGACCTTCCTCCTCTTCCTGTGACCACATGTTTGTTTAACATTTAACTAGACCTCCCTCCATACCTCTGAGCCATAATGTCAGTTCAGAACAAAAATGGCTGTAGGGCTTTTACTAGCTGACTAGGAACATAGGACACAGAATAATTGGGTAAATGAAATAGTAATATCCCTGTCTGGATCCAAATAAGACGTTCCGGATTTGTTTCATTCCTGGCCTTCAGCCATGTCTTTAAGGTTGCCATGTGTTCTGAAGGATCACGTTGCCATTCTTTGGGTTCAGCACTACATTAAAGCATTGGACCCCTCTCTGGGATGACTCAGAGGCCATTCTAAGTCTATGAGAACATTACAGAGTCCAACACATCACCTGCATCATTCATCGCCCTCACGTGATGGCTTGCATGACCAATTGGGTCCTTACAGATATAATGCATGTCATAGATCAAATATTTACACTGCCAGTGCTTATCATCAGAGATAATCCAGCACTTCACCTCTGCCATCATCTTCAAGCATATACTATAATAACTGAGAGCAAAGCATGCCATTATGTGACCTTCTTTTGACTTTTCTTTGTTTCTGCATAAAGTGGATCATAATGCATAACTTAGCTCCTTTGCAGTGGGGTCTTGAGGTTGATGTTATTCACATTTCTGTACCTTCCTGAGCTAAGTACCACTATGGAATGCTCCCTCGGGCTATTTTGCATTTGTTTCTTTATGTAGCTACTGGAATGCTTTCTGAATGGTCAAGCTCCTATTTGTGTAAAATATAAATACACACAAATATAACTGCAGGCATTCCTGATGTATGCTCTCTGTTATTTCTCTTTTACCTAGAGTGGTTTGTGGAGATGTTTAAATTCTTGCAGAAGAATTTTGCCCGTCATATGGCAGGGCACAAGAGAAGGCGATCACGGCTTGTATCAAAAGATGGAAGGTGCAACATAGAGTTTGGAAATGTAGAGGAACAGTCAAGGCTCGTCTTCTTGGTTGACATCTGGACTACTGTCTTGGATCTCCGGTGGAGGTACAAAATGACTATCTTCATTTCTGCATTCTTAGGGAGCTGGTTCCTCTTTGGCCTCCTGTGGTACGTAGTGGCATACATGCACAACGACTTGCCAGAGTTCAGACCTTCAAAGAACCACACTCCCTGTGTAGACAACATCAATGGCTTGACTTCTGCTTTCTTGTTCTCCTTGGAGACCCAGGTCACAATTGGTTATGGCTTCAGGTGTGTTACAGAACAGTGTGCCACTGCGATTTTTCTCTTGATTTTCCAGTCTATCCTAGGAGTTATCATAAACTCCTTTATGTGTGGGGCTATCTTGGCCAAGATCTCTAGACCCAAAAAAAGGGCAAAAACCATAACATTCAGTAAGAACGCCGTCATCAGCAAACGTGCAGGGAAACTGTGTCTCCTCATTAGAGTGGCCAATCTCAGAAAAAGTCTTCTGATTGGGAGTCACATCTATGGAAAACTCTTGAAAACCACCATCACACCCGAAGGAGAGACTATAATCCTGGATCAAGTCAACACAGACTTTGTTGTTGATACTGGTAATGAGAACCTGTTTTTCATCTGTCCCTTGACAATTTACCATATCATCGACAAGCATAGTCCCTTCTTTGACATGACAGCAGACACCATCCATCAGCATGACTTTGAGCTGGTGGTATTTCTAGATGGGACAGTGGAATCTACCAGTGCAACATGCCAAGTGAGGACATCATATATTGCTGAAGAGGTGCTATGGGGCTACCGTTTTGCCCCCATTGTTTCCAAGACCAAAGAAGGGAAGTATAGGGTGGATTTCCACAACTTTGGCAAACCTGTGCCGGTAGAAACACCACACTGTGCCTTTTGCCTCTACAATGAGAAAGATGCGAAAGCCAAAGCGAAGATGGGATACGTTAATCATGGCTTTATGTTGCAAGAAATCAATGAAACCAGTGACACAAAAATGTAACAGATTCAAGTTCTTACTTTTTGAAATAATTGTTATTTGGCCAAAATCTGGATTGTATTCTTAATTTTTGCACAGAAGAATCTTATGGTTTGGATGCCAAAGTAGTCTTGACCTAACCAGAGTTAGTTACATAGCAGGCAATTTCCTGGATGCTGGACATCGTGTTATATTCACTGGATGTATAAACACATGTGTTTATATTTATTGGAATGATACATTCAATGCAGATTTTCTAGAATTTTCAATCAAATGAATCAGGTCTGATAGTTTTCTATTTCTAAAAGGTTTATATCACTTGAGTAATTAGAAAAAAGGAGATTTTGGTATTGAGAATGATTAACAGATCGATTGATTATTGAGCAGCAATTATTATAATGGTGTATCATGACCTTATGGTAAAATGTTTTGTTAATTAGAAGACTATCCAAAATTAACAAGTACACATGCTGCCTTCTCAAATACTGTCTCATAGAACAATGAGGGAAAACAAACACCAGTATACTTCAGTTAGTAAAGTGGATATGTTCCTGTGTATTACTTCTTTAACAGACAGGATGATACTACAGGCAGTCCTTGAGTTATAAACATCTGACTTACAAACAACTCATAGTTAAGATCGGGGTGAGACAACGGGAAGTTAGATAAATCTACCCCTCAAAAGGAAAGGAAATTCAATCCTGAAATAGTTATCATAGGGAAAATGTATCTCAACTGAAGCTTTCTCAGCAATCCTTGTTTCCACAATGAGCCAAATTTTTCAAAATCCAATGATCACAGGGACAGAAAATGAGGTGAAATCTTCTGAGCGGGGGCACCAACAGCAACACAAACACTATAGGCAGGCCCGTAGCCAGGATTTTGATTCGGGGGGCTGAGTTTGATTCGGGGGGGGGAGGGGGGGCTGAGTCTGAGTGAAAGAGGGTCTACCCTAGCAAACCTTTTGTATTGTTACCCCAATACCCCCATGCATATGGGATGTATTGAGCATGGTCATCAGATCATGATATGAATAAACATAACAGTTTAAATAATGTACCAGTAAGGCCTTTTCGCAGACCACCATGAGAATTGGGGGGGGGGGGGCTGAAGCCCCCTAATCCCCCCCCCCCCCCCGGCTACATGCCTGACTACGGGGGTGTTAACCTTTCTCTATGCTATCCAAAGATGGGACTGCCTGTATTAGCAGAAATAACTCTTTTGCTCACTATCTGGTCCATTTGTTGAGGTGGTTCTCATATCTGTTGTAAGTTTTGTCTGGTGAAGTGGATCCAGGGGCGGTTTTTCCATTACGCTAGGTAAGCGACCGCTGAATAGTTTTTTTTTTTGCCAGAGGCACAAGGGCGCCTTTATAAATGCCCCCTCCCCTCGGCAACCTTTCTCTGCCTCCCTCTCCCTCTTGAAGGCTACACAGAGTCCGCAGCCTCCCTTCTGGCTCTGCGCATGCGCCCCACAGTTGAACAGGAAAGGCGGGCTCGTGTGTTTCCCTCCACTCTGTGCCTGTGTGCCTGCGTGCAGGAGGAGGCGAGAGCAGCTGTGTGCGAGGAGGCGCCCCCGTGCCTCCAGTTATTCAAGATGGGGAGGAGCAGGAGGGGCTCAAGGCCAGGTCAGTTCTAGTCACCTGCTTACAAGGAAAGGGCCTGTGGCTGCGAGGAATAGTGGGAGTTGGAGTCTTCCCCTCTGCATCCAAGAACTTCCTGGCCCCACTTACTGTTATTGTTATTATATTATTATTATTATTATTATCATTATTTTATTATATGGGGCAGAAAGGATGAGGGAACCTGGTATAACTTTGACTTGCTGTTGTTTGTGGGTTTGTTGTTGTTTTTGTTGTTGTTGTTATATGGGGCAGAAAGTTGTATTGGATCACACGTGGGACACTTCACAAGTATCTAGGACTGTGTGATGTATAGGTGAATAATGCATGCAGATCCCAGTAAGGTCGCCTTCTGCAGCTGGCAGGCAGATCATGATTTTGTCAGTGCTGATTGTGTTTAAGTGCAGGCCAAGGTCTTTAGGGACTGCACCCAGTGTGCCAATCACCACTGGGACCATTTTCACTGGCTTGTGCCAGAGTCTTTGCAGTTCAATCTTTAAATCCTCATATTCCAGGTTTTCTGTTTATCCCAGATTATCTGGCAGTGCGGACTCATATAATCCAGTTCAAAGCAGATAACCTGGGATCGGATCTTGGGTTATAAGGACAGTGTAGAAGGGGGCTAGGGACCCTTCCAGACAGGCCCTATATCCCAAGATCTGATCCCAGGTTTTCTGTTTATCCCAGATTATCTGGCAGTGTGGACTCATATAATCCAGTTCAAAGCAGATAATCTGGGATCGGATCTTGGGTTATAAGGACAGTGTAGAAGGGGTCTAGGGGCCCTTCCAGACAGGCCCTATATCCCAAGATCTGATCCCAGGTTTTCTGTTTATCCCAGATTATCCAGCAGTGTGGACTCATATAATCCAGTTCAAAGCAGATAACCAGGGATCGGATCTTGGGTTATAAGGACAGTGTAGAAGGGGTCTAGGGGCCCTTCCAGACAGGCCCTATATCCCAAGATCTGATTCCAGGTTTTCTGTTTATCCCAGATTATCTGGCAGTGCAGACTCATATAATCCAATTCAAAGCATATAACCTGGGATCGGATCTTGGGTTATAAGGTCAGTGTAGAAGGGGTCTAGGGGCCTTTCCAGACAGGCCCTATATCCCAAGATCTGATCCCAGGTTTTCTGTTTATCCCAGATTATCTGGCAGTGTGGACTCATATAATCCAGTTCAAAGCAGATAACCTGGGATCGGATCTTGGGTTATAAGGACAGTGTAGAAGGGGTCTAGGGGCCCTTCCAGACAGGCCCTATATCCCAAGATCTGATCCCAGGTTTTCTGTTTATCCCAGATTATCTGGCAGTGTGGACTCATATAATCCAGTTCAAAGCAGATAACCTGGGATCGGATCTTGGGTTATAAGGACAGTGTAGAAGGGGTCGAGGGACCCTTCCAGACAGGCCCTATATCCTAAGATCTGATCCCAGGTTTTCTGTTTATCCCAGATTATCTGGCAGTGCGGACTCATATAATCCAGTTCAAAGCAGATAACCTGGGATCGGATCTTGGGTTATAAGGACAGTGTAGAAGGGGTCTAGGGACCCTTCCAGACAGGCCCTATATCCCAAGATCTGATCCCAGGTTTTCTGTTTATCCCAGATTATCTGGCAGTGTGGACTCATATAATCCAGTTCAAAGCAGATAATCTGGGATCGGATCTTGGGTTATAAGGACAGTGTAGAAGGGGTCTAGGGGCCCTTCCAGACAGGCCCTATATCCCAAGATCTGATCCCAGGTTTTCTGTTTATCCCAGATTATCTGGCAGTGTGGACTCATATAATCCAGTTCAAAGCAGATAACCTGGGATCGGATCTTGGGTTATAAGGACAGTGTAGAAGGGGTCTAGGGGCCCTTCCAGACAGGCCCTATATCCCAAGATCTGATCTCAGGTTTTCTGTTTATCCCAGATTATCTGGCAGTGTGGACTCATATAATCCAGTTCAAAGCAGATAACCTGGGATCGGATCTTGGGTTATAAGGACAGTGTAGAAGGGGTCTAGGGGCCCTTCCAGACAGGCCCTATATCCCAAGATCTGATTCCAGGTTTTCTGTTTATCCCAGATTATCTGGCAGTGCGGACTCATATAATCCAATTCAAAGCATATAACCTGGGATCGGATCTTGGGTTATAAGGTCAGTGTAGAAGGGGTCTAGGGGCCCTTCCAGACAGGCCCTATATCCCAAGATCTGATCCCAGGTTTTCTGTTTATCCCAGATTATCTGGCAGTGTGGACTCATATAATCCAGTTCAAAGCAGATAACCTGGGATCGGATCTTGGGTTATAAGGACAGTGTAGAAGGGGTCTAGGGGCCCTTCCAGACAGGCCCTATATCCCAAGATCTGATCCCAGGTTTTCTGTTTATCCCAGATTATCTGCCAGTGTGGACTCATATAATCCGGTTCAAAGCAGATAATCTGGGATCGGATCTTGGGTTATAAGGACAGTGTAGAAGGGGTCGAGGGACCCTTCCAGACAGGCCCTATATCCCAAGATCTGATCCCAGGTTTTCTGTTTATCCCAGATTATCCGGCAGTGTGGACTCATATAATCCAGTTCAAAGCAGATAACCTGGGATCGGATCTTGGGTTATAAGGACAGTGTAGAAGGGGTCTAGGGACCCTTCCAGACAGGCCCTATATCCCAAGATCTGATCCCAGTATGATATTTCAAGCCTTGGGAAAAGTTTGAATGAAACAGAATTGAAGAATGCCTGTCAACACCTTCAAACTATTTTGGCTGATAGTGAAGACTGTGATGTGAATGGTGATGATCTGTTTGAAGAGCTACAAATATTTGCAACCATGCTGCCCCCTGGAAGTCATCCAGCTAAAGCGTTGTCTTTCATAACCAAACGTGGTTATGTGGATACTTTCCCAAATGTTTATCTTGCATTGAGAATTCTGTTAACACTTCCAGTATCTGTGGCCAGCGGTGAAAGGAGTTTTTCAAAATTAAAACTTATAAAAACGTACTTAAGATCAACTTTGAGTCAAGAGCGCTTGAGTGGACTAGCAACCTTGGCCATTGAAAATGGCTTGTTGGATGAAATGGAAACAGATATAATAGTACACGAGTTTTCAAAATTGAAAGCCAGAAAAATATCTTTTTAATTTTAGAAGTGTTCAAGTTTATTTATGTTAAAAA
Organism: Anolis sagrei; assembly: GCF_037176765.1. Classification (NCBI taxonomy): domain Eukaryota; kingdom Metazoa; phylum Chordata; class Lepidosauria; order Squamata; family Anolidae; genus Anolis; species Anolis sagrei. Next base: position 28,210,763 of record NC_090027.1, on the reverse strand, counting down.
AAAACTGGATGTTAAAATATCCAGTCAAGTGAAGGGGCCAGATGCTGGCTGTGTTGCCACACCCATTGCAATGGTCCAGGCTGGCATGGCACTTTTGAAGGACAAGAGTTCGCTTTCTTAAAAAGGAGGTGTCTATTCTCCTAGGGCTGTGTTCTCCAAAACAAATCTGATTTACAGACCCAACAAGCATGGGTTTGAGTTCTCTGTTATTAGCAAGACCCTAATCTGAAAAATCTTTTGAAGAGACAGCATGACCAATAAACCTTTGTGTAGTACTTGTAGACCAAAAATAACAACAAAAACTTAAAATTGTTGCTAAGTTTAATAAAATATTTGCATTCTAAAAAAAGTTAATTTGTGTTAATTCTAGGTAATGTAACTATATGAACATAATGTTGTAAGTAAATTTCTGGTTTGTAAGGTAACTCTTTTATTCACCTCTACCTTCTATGTTTTATTTTTCAGTGATTGGTTGAGGGGGGGGGGGGGCGCCAAAATAATGTTTGCTTACCTTTGAAAATTACCTAGGGCCGCCTCTGAGTGGATCTCATTCTTTGAACGTTTATACCGAATAAAGCTTGCTAGTCTTTAGGGTGCCATAAGACTCTTTGTTATTTTTAGGTTCAATTTCAAGCCATGAGACAGTTTCCAATATTGACAACATTGTTATCAATGTTCAATCTGTTTCCTCCCCCCCACCCCCAAGATACATTCTTTTTATCTGCAAGGAAGAAGTGCCCATTCTGAAGTAAGTATATTTGTCATGAGTGAATAGAAACAAGCCTTGTTTTATTCCTGTGGTCATGGTGATGCTATGGTTTCAGTGACTCTGAAATGCTGAAACCTTCACTCACAGAGTGTTTCTTGGGCTATTTCTCTTTTTGTATAAAAAAGGTGGTGTAGTGGCAGGAGAAGAGATACATTAATTGTTAACTATGTGCTTCACCTGGAAGGAAGGTATTTGCAACTTGCAAGCAACTGTTGGGGAATCTGAGCTGTTAGGCTCAAAATAACCCTCAGTTGGGGTTATTCCTCCATAAATATATCAGAGTACCAGAAGTCATTTCTGATGTCACGAAGAGTCAGAAACGACTGAATGAATGAACAACAACAACAACAACCAGAAGTAAACTTCACAACCAGCATAAACTTACATGTGGTGAAACTGGGATAAGCTTCTATTCTTAAGATGGCACAAGATTGCAGAGTCAGAATTTTAGACTCAAAAATATTTATTGAAGTAAAAGAAATACATTCTAGATAGAAAACTAGCTAACTCACTTACTAAATCTTATCTTCTAAAGAAATGTAAAAGGGTAAAAAGTAAAAAAAAAAAAATCCATGCAGCTACATTTTGCCTAAAGAGAGAGCCAAAATGTGTCTGCACTGGAGGGAAGAAAAGGCAGAAGATACAATGGAGGATGGCTACATGGCCAGTCCAGGGCCAGCCCAGGGCAATAAAAATACCTTTTAAAAGGAAGTTCCCTCACAGAGATTCTTTTGCTACATCTTCAAAGGTGGAGGAGACAGTGGCTGGCAGGAAGAGAGAAAACAAAGCCCTATTGGGAAAACATGCATAGGAATGTGAGGGAGGAATCCCTCACCCTAATCCTATCTCTAATCTAACTACTCATTGAGGTCTGGAAGATTGATGACACAAGATACTTGTGCAGTTCAGGGATGAAACCTAACAGCAAGAAATGAATTATGCTTTGTAAATTATAGCGAAATATACTTTCTGTGCTCGATTATAATTGTACAAGCCCTTTTTTTTCTTACCTGGAAATTAGCTTTTCCAAATTAAAGCATTAACACCCTAGTCTCCTTCCTGAAAGTAACCCTCAAAATCTAGATCTGACATCATAATGAGACAGAACGGAAATGTACAGGAACTGGAAAGGGATGCAAATGATTGAAACAGATTGTATAACTGGAAAATTAAAAACTTTTACAGCAATCCGATTACAACCACTGATTATATTCCGCATGCGCAATCGGTGTTGAGTGTAATAACTGGAAAGGAAGCACTTGCTTAGCTCTGATGGGTGTTTACCATGACCTTGCTAATTAGATTATCCTTTGAATTTGAATAGGTTGATGCTTAAAGAAGGAAACCACCCTTAATAGCATTATTTCTTTATTTCCCTTTCTCGTTCCTTTTGCTATGACAAGACAGAAATGGCTGGGTTAACACTCCCCACCGCTGTAATAGTATTGTTGTAATTATGATACATTGGGTAAGCTTGATCTGGACTTGCCTTAAAAACTTCTTTTTACATTGCAGAAAACAGTCACATTTCTGCCCTGCTGTAACAGACTTGTGATTTTTAGTGCAGAGGAAGCCCTTTTCAGATCAGAAAGGGTCATGACACAATTTCCAAAGTTTTTAATCTAGGACTAAAGGCATAACTATGGCCATTTTAAAAATGTGTTACATAAATACACAACTGTCAAGGAGGGGGAGAGGTGTTAGCTATATCACCTTTTTGCAGGAAAAAAACACCAATAAACTTACCTCTCAACAAAAGTTTGCCCCAGGCACAGTCAGGCCATTGTATGCTAATCAAGGTGGTCAGTTGAAACATTCATACCTAGCTCCAGCAGACAAGAGTCCTTTGTCTCACCCTGGTCATTCCACAGATATATAAACCCTTTTGCCTAGTTCCAACAGACCTCACTACCTCTGAGGATGCTTGCCACAGATGCAGGCGAAACATCAGGAAAGAATGCCTCTAGACCATGGCCATTTAGTCCGAAAAAAACTACAACAACCTAGTGATTCCGGCCATGAAGACATACGACAATACACCAATAAATTCGTTATTCTTACATGCTTTCAAGACAATTCTGACTTATGAAGATCTTAAGGCAAACTTATTGCCACGTTTTCTTGGGAGAATTCGTTCACAGGCAATTTGCTCTTACTTTCCTCTGGGGATCTGATCCCAGGTTTTCTTTTTATCCCGGATTATCTGGAAGTGTGGACTCATATAATCCAGATTAAAGCAAAAAACCTGGGACCAGATCCTGAGATATAGGGCCAGTTTGGAAGGGCCCTGAGAGTGGGAAAGAAAGACTTATGGCCCAGAAGAAGCCCTTAGTGGGGCAGTCGGTTAAACCGCTGAGCTGTTGAACTTACTGACAAAAGGATTGGCAGTTCGAATCTGGGGAGCAGGGTGAGCTCTCGCTTTTAGGCCCAGCTTTTGCCAACCGAGCAGTTCAAAAACATGCAAATGTGAGTCATTAGGTGCCACTTCTGTAGGAAGGTAATGGCACTCCATGCAGTCATGCTGGCCACATGACCTTGGAGGTGTCTACGAACAACGCTGGCTCTTCAGCCTAGAAATGGAGATGAGTACTACCCCTCAGAGTTGTACACGATTAGCCTTAATGTCAGGGAAAACCTTTGCTTTTACTATGGCCAAGAAGTGTTTGAATCCTAACTCCCAGTGTCCAAATCCAACACGCAAATCATATCATACTGTCTCTCTTTGAAACATGTGTCACTTGGAAAACTATCTTCCTGAAGCCTAAATATGTAGCTTTATGCATACTTGATGCAAACCCTTTAAATGAATTGTAAGAATGCATCATAGGACACTAACAGGAGTGTGTTGATGCACATTAGGCTTCTGTGTGTCTGGGAGCCAAGCTGTGAATTACAGGTGTGCACTAATCTGTTCTTTAGGTTTGGTTCATCATGAATGCAGTGCTGTTCTGAGCTAGAAAAAAATATTAATGGCTACCAAACAGGCCCGTAGATTCGGGGGAGGGGGTGGGGCTGAGTCTGAGTGAAAGAGGGTCTACCCTAGCAAACCTTTTGTATCGTTACCCCAATACCCCCATGCATATGGGATATATTGAGTATGGTGATCAGATCATGATATGAATAAACATAACAGTTTAAATAATGCACCAGTAAGGCCTTCTTGCGGACCACCATGAGAATTTGGTGGGGGGGGGGGGCTGAAGCCCCTCAAGCCCCCCCCCCCCCCCCAGCTACATGCCTGCTACCAAGTAAACTAGGAAGAAACGCAACCTCTTCCCATGGGGGTCCTGTTGATTGCTCCTGCAGGAAATGCCTGCCAGTTCCAGCATGACTGTGGTGGACCAGAGAGCGGGGAGATAGCACATTCGAGGCAGAGCCCAACGGCCCAAGAACAATGAATGGGATTTCCTCTCCATCCAGAGCAAGCTCTTTGTTAGCAGTGAGATAAAAGTCCCAGGTCAGGAAAGAGAGTCTATCAGGGAAACACAGAATCCTGGAGGAAATCTATTCTGAGCTTGTCATGCCATGGCCATCAAGCGAAAGTTCACAGTTAGGAAGATGAAAATAATCGTAATCTTCCTGAACAGGCACGTTGGGATCAAGCCCGGTGGCCTGTGCCTTTCCGATCTCCCAGCTGGATGTTTTCTCTGTTGAATTCTATCAGTTGTAGGAGCTTTGAAGAAAATGTTCATTTCATATAGTAGAGACTGATGGCTTTTTACCAGTGGCAGCAAATGATTCCACTCAGGGTTTCAGTCCAAACTTTAAATGAGGTCCCCAAAATAATTTCAGCTACTTCCACAGACATTTAAAAGTCGGACTATAATCAAAGCAGACTCATCATTCTATTTGTGATGGATCCAAAAGTTATATGATTGAGCAAAGCCACTGTTGTAAATTAGGGATGGGCAACTGCAGGGGTCCAGGGATCAATCTCCCTTCCTCAATCCTCCTGCTGGCTGCACCCTCCCATTGGTGCTCCCAAATACTTCCTTTTTGTTCTGCTTCCTTCCCAAAATGGTGACTGGAAGTGATGAGGCATCATATCTTGTTGCCATTGCAGTCTTATAGGTCTTTTTGTCTGGAGTTTGGGCATTTTGAGGGGGCTCTGTGTAATTTTCAGACAAAAACCACTCAAATTCATATCAAAACAATAATTATTTGTAATTTTTTAAGGAGACTAGGTGGGTTTGGTGATTGCATGTAGTTTTGAACTATAATTTATTCAGATGTTTTAAAGACATGTAGATAGATTAATATGTGATATCACAACATAAACTTAACCATTTATACTCCAGGGATATATATTCTTTTAACTTGTAGGATCTGTTATCTGTTGTTGCTTGGTGAATACTGTTAATAAGGTTTCCACGTGGTGTATGGCACTAAGGGAGCTTTGCAGTTCACCGGATTATGCCAGAAGAGGTCAAGTACAAGCTATGCAAGGTCAGAAAGATCTTTGTGGGAACCAAGGGCATTCTGTACCTGGTCACACACGACACCTGGAGTATCCGCTACCTGGACCCCCTCATCAAGGTGAATAACAGATCGACCTGGAGTTGGGCAAGATCACAGACTTCATCAAGTTTGACACAGGCAACCTCTGTGTGGTGACTGGTGGAGCCTACTTGGCCCGCATCGGGGTCATCACCAACAGAGAGCAGCACCCTGGCTCCTTTGATGTGGTCCACGTGAAGGATGCCAACTATTATTATTATTATTATTATTATTATTAACTTTATTTGTACCCCGCTAGCATCTCCCGAAGGACTCGATGTGGCTTACAAAGGCCAAGGCCTCAATACACAACATAACAATAAAAAACCTAAAGCAAATTAAAAACAATTAAAGCAATATTAAACAACAAAACCACAAACAATAAACAATACACCAAAACACAATAAAACTGGGCCAGGCCAGAGTAATGGGTAAAGAATTAAAAGTGCTGATGTCACAGGTGGTACATAAGGCTTATAGGGTAAGTGCAGTGTGCGGCAATCTTAGTTCTAATAAAGTGCTTCTGGGACTTGGTATTGGAGATTTCCTATTCAGGGAAGGCACATCGGAACAGCCAGGTCTTCAAGTTCTTTCTAAAGACTGCCAATGTAGGGGCCTGTCTAAGATCTTTGGGGAGGGTGTTCCAGAGTGGGGGGGCCACCACAGAAAAGGCCCTGTCTTGTGTCCCCACCAAATGCGTTTGGAAATAGCTTTGAGACCCGGTTGTCCAACATCTTTGTCATTGGAAAGGCAACAAGCCGTAGATCTCCCTGCCCCATGGGAAGGGTATCTGCCTCACCATTGCCGAAGAGAGAGACAAGAGGCTGGCAGCCAAGCAGAGCAGTGGCTGAGTCCCCAAGCACAGGTTACAACCTTCCCAGAGCTTCCTCTTTGGCAAATAAAACCTTTTCAAAACTTGAAAGAAAAAGGTTTGTGATTAAATAAGATTTATTGTTATTTTTACTTTATCACTGAGGTCCATTATTATTATTATTTAAAAGACTGCAGACAATGACCTATTGCATTCCAGAATCTGGAAAACTTTTTCTGAACTGAGGGCGCTTCCAGACAGCACTCAATAATGGGTTTCAAACAGAGGCAAAAATCCCGAGACTTCAGAAGAGGTCCATGACACCAAATTGGGAGGGATAGCCAATACTCCAGAGGACAGGAGCAGAATTCAAAATGATCTTGACAGATTAGAGAGATGGGCCAAAACTAACAAAATGAAGTTCACTGCATACCAGATAATTCACCACCAAACTCTATATGAACTGCTATAGATCTAAGCACAAAGATAATAGAATTGCACAAAGTGGTACTCAAAGACCCTGGTTGATACTCTTACTATACATGTGAAGCACATCTAGACTAAGAAGAGAAGCAATTAGTGCAGGCTTGGCAGACTGCCTTTAAAAAAATCTTTCTATTTCAGTTGCCATTGATACAACTATGAAAAGTCAGAAATTCTTTGTAAATTTACAATAGTACAGTGCCTTCTAGAGGCCCTTTAATCAGAGATAAAATAGATTTAATGCCTGGGAGGGATAAAATGGTCTTTGATTGAAATCTGTCAATGTTTGGGGAAGTACTTTTTGGGACTTCAGTTTCAGTCCCATCTGTACTGCCATATAATATAGTTTAACTGAATAGAACTGGAGCCTATGCCGACTCAAACTGTGTTATATGATAGTGTCAATGGAAACTCCAAGAATTCCTCATATTGACAACATATTAAGAAGGGAGAATCAGTGAGCATGGAAGACCACAAAGAGGTGCTACAGGACTGGATAACATGACCGACTGGCTGTTTTTCCAGGATGAAACGGCCACCAGATGGCATATTGGTTTCTCTCAATAGCCATCTTTATTTATTTCATTTATTTCTTAGCTGCATTTCTATACTGCTTTTCTCACCCCTGGAGGGACTCAAAGCGGTTTATTACAACATAATAAATGGCAAATTAAGTGCCTCATATATATATATATATATATATATATATATATATATATATATATATCACATATCTAAATCAATAACATATAACTAGATTAAAATCATTAAAAACATCAAACATAGACATAAGCATGAAATGTATTGGGTTGTTGTAGCTTTTTCCGGGCTATATGACCATGTTCTGGAGGCAATTTTTCTCCTGACATTTCGCCTGCATCTATGGCAAGCATCCTCAGAGGTAGTGAGGTCTGTTGGAAATAGGAGGGGAAACAAACAGGCACATAAAATCACTCTCAATAAAAGATTCCCCCCAGGCGCTTCCAAGCCATTGAATGCAAATCAAGGTGATCAGCTGAAACATTCACACCTAGCCCCAACAGACAAAAGTCCTTTGTCTCACCCTGGTTATTCCACAGATATATAAACCCATTTTTCCTACTTCCAGCAGACCTCACTACCTCTGAGGATGCTTGTCACAGATGCAGGCGAAACGTCAGGAGAGAATGCCTCCAGAACATGGCCATATAGCCCGGAAAAACTTACAACAACCCAGTGATTCCGGCCATGAAAGCCTTCGACAATACATGCAACGTATTATTGCTGCAATTAACAACATAGACCCCTTCTCTCTCACCCGCCCCCCTTTCCCATCTCTCTCTCCATAGTGTTTCAGGTATCAATATCTTTAGCTACATGCATCTAGATACTCACTATGGAGGCATTTCGAAGCAAACTTTACTATAATTTATTTATTTCGAACGTTTTTACCCTGCCCTTCTCAAACCCTAGGGGGACTCAGGGCGGCTTCCAATTGGCAATAATTCAATGCTGCATCATAAAATACAAAATAGCAAATATAACAATTAAAAACATGAACATTAATAAATAAAAATTAAACAGTATACTTATGATCCATTTAGCTATTGCCAGTCTGGTGGCTATTTATCTAGCCATATGCTAATGATTACTCCGCTTAACTGATCCAAATCCACTAAGTCTTTTCTTATAAAAGCATAGTGTCTAGATCTAGGGAAGTAATGCTACCCCTCTATTCTGCCTGGAATATTGTGTCCAATTCTGGGCACCACAATTGAAGAGAGATATTGACAAGCTGGAATGTGCCCAGAGGAGGGCGACTCAAATGATCAAGGGTCTGGAGAACAAGCCCTATGAGGAGCAGCTTAAGGAGCTGGGCATGTTTAGCCTGAAGAAGAGAAGGCTGAGAGGAGATATGATAGCCATATATAAATATGTGAGAGGAAGCCACAGGAAGGAGGGAGCAAGCTTGTTTTCTGCTTCCCTGGAGACTAGGACGTGTATATCTTCAAACTACAAGAAAGGAGATTCCATCTGAACATGAGGAAGAACTTCCTGACTGTGAGAGACATTCAGCAGTGGAAGTCTCTGCCTCGGAGTGTGGTGGAGGCTCCTTCTTTGGAAGCTATTAAACAGAGGCTGGATGGCCATCTGTGAGGGTTGCTTTGAATGCAATATTCCTGCTTCTTGGCAGGGGGTTGGACTGGATGGCCCAGGAGGTCTCTTCCAAGTCTTTGATTCTATGATTCTAAATCTTCTCTGTCCCTTCCTTTGCCTTTATATTTCATGAGATCATTGCAGTATGTATCGCAGACAGGCTGGGAACTATCCCTAAGCAGAAGTTGAATCTTTCCCAGAGGGATAAACCAAGATTTCAACATTTGTGTTTTTTTTATTGTTTCCACTATACTGTGTAATTTTATGTTGTTTGTGGCTTGTGTGTCCTGTCATAATGCAGCACATGTATTTGTGTAAACAGAAGGAATTTAGCCTCCTGTGTTGTTATTTTGCAAACTGATATTAATTTTGTAGTATACCCTGTATGAATAAACATCAATAAGGCTAAAAATGTTCAAGCACCAACAACAACCACAACAAAACTTTATTTATATACCGCTCTACCTCCCTGAGGGGACTCAGAACGGTTTCCAAGTAACAGCATCAATACATACAAAGTAAACAACATAAACATAAAACCAACAAGGCAATATAAGCATAAAAATCACAAATATTTAAAATAATCCTGCCCGTTCAAGGAAATTTAAAAGTCTGGGCTGAGGCTAGTGCAATTTGTAGAGGGCCCGGGAAATTAGGTAGAGGCTATGGCTGTTTGTTTCTGGGGCCTAATAGGAGGAAGTAACCTGGGTAATTGGCAGAAAAAGATATGGCCATATTCAACGGTATCTGGGGCTGAGCTAGAACTAGGCGTTCTCAAAGGCTTGTTTAAACCACCAGGTCTTCAGACTCTTATGAAAGGAGGGGAGGGATGGGGTCTGTCTTATTTCTATAGGAAGGGCATTCCAGAGGCGGGGGGTCGCCACCGAGAAGGCCCTCTCTCTCGTCCCCACCAAATGTGCTTGTGACGGTGGTGGGAGCGAAAGGAAGGCCTCTCTGGAAGATCTTAAAGATCTTAAAGAAATTTAGGTGCCATAAATTTAGATTTATGGCTAATATTCTGAGCACCATTACATTACACACTCCCTTTAGCCCAGATTTTCTGTTTTAGGTTTACAAACTGTCAACCAGTGTATTCTGGGGGCTTATCCATAACATAAAATCATAGAGTTAGAAGAGACTGCAAAGCTCAATGTAGTCCAATACTTTGCCATGCATAAATAACCCCATCTCTGAGGTCATACATTCATGGGAGTTGCAACTTTAAAATGGTTTAAGCCTTCTCTGTCGAAGTGTGCTGGTGCCTCATGAAACTAGAAACCCCAGGATCCCAGAGCATTGAAACTTGAATTAATCCCAAGCTGCATCAATTCTACAGTGTAGATGCACCATGGAGTAAATCAATGAGTGGTGACAGCTAGATGATCTTCAGTGGTCCCCTCACCTGGTCAAGAGCAGGAGAGGGGACAATTACATGAGTGTGGTGCAGAGGCTAATATAACCCCTTAGTGCAGTGGTTCTCAACCTGTAGGTCCCCAGGTGTTTTGGCCTACAACTCCTAGAAATACCAGCCAGTTTGCCAGCTGTTAGGATTTCTGGGAGTTGAAGGCCAAAACATCTGGGGATCCAACTGCTAATACTTGGCAGTTGCCCACTCCTATCCTATAACTTCAAGGGTTTTATATATCAAGGAGCCCCCGGTGGCGCAGTGGGTTAAACCCCTGTGCCGGCAGGACTGAAGACCGACCGGTCACAGGTTCAAATCTGAGGAGAGGCAGATGAGCTCCCTCTATCAGCTCCAGCTCCTCATGCGGGGACATGAGAGAAGCCTCCCACAGGGATGACAAAAACATCAAAATCATCTGGGCGTCCCCTGGGCAACGTCCTTGCAGATGGCCAATTCTCTCATACCAGAAGTGACTTGCAGTTTCTCAAGTCGCTCCTGACACGACAAAAAATAATATGTCAAGGAAAGAAAGTAAGGAAGACATCTCTCAGCCACTTTTGCTAGATTCCCCAGGTGAACGTTTTTCATCCCATTAGTCTTGATACAAGTTCTAGCACCAGACACTGGATTTAGTTTAAAATCTTTAGCTAAAAGAAAGATTTAGTCCCTTCCCCTGTTATATAATGGTGGGAAATGCCTGAAGACCTGCTGGCTCTCAGTCTAGCTTACAGAAGGCGAACCTTGCGTTCAAGGAAGTCTTGAGCTGGCTATTTTCCCAACTGGCTAGCATTCCACTCTAGTGGCATCAGGCCTGATGGAATTGTTTAAGGTGGTTAAGAGTACAATATACATTTAATATTTCCTTCCCCTTTTCTCTCCTTTGCTAATGTGAAAACAAGAATGTGCTAAGACAGGAAAAGCCTTAACATTTAAAAAGTCCACAAAAGCCAGGAAGTTCATTGTCAGAACTGGGATGGGGGAGTCATTCCTCGATGCATAAATGTTAGACTACAAGCCCGCCGAGTCCCATATTGGCGCTTTGATGACGGCTAATGCTGGATGCTTGTGGAAAAAAATGTGTTATTACAGGCATATTTATTTGATCAACTGGTACGGGGAAAGAAAGGGGAGGGATGGAGCTCAGCTTTAGTAGAGCATGTGGTTTGCATGCAAAAGGTCCCAGGTTCAATCCCTGGCATTTCCAGTTAGGGTTGGCAAAGATTCTGATCTGCTAAATTGAGGAGCATTTGGCAATCAATACAGACAGGATTAAGGGACCAACTTCCAATCCCTGGAACCCATTACAGCCCACACATATTTTAATGCACTCAAATTGTCTCTATTTGGCACAGATAGTCTGGATTAATGCTCTGCCTTCCCACTATGTTATCAGCTAATAAAACGTCCCAGTTTCTTCCCATTCCTCCCACCTTCTGCCTTTGACTTCAGCTTCCTCATGACCATCTCATGCAAGTATCTCCCTGCCCTTTCCACACACTTCCCAAACAGTTCATAGATGAAGTACCACAGAGCTCATCATATGATGCAAACAGATACCTGTCTGTCATCCATGATGTTTTGTCAGTGAAGTATTTATTTACTGTATTTGTATACCGCCCCTCTCAGCCTTCCGGCAACTTGAGGCGGTTTACAATGCAAAATTCAATGCCATCAAAAATACAATTACAATATAAAAACATTAATATCAATAAAAACATAACAGCTGTAATAAAACATAATTCAATAAATACTCATTAAAACAATGTCCAATCCCATCTTGTAGTTGTTTCGTTCTTGTGTCTGTTACTCAGTATTCGCAAATGCCTGCTTGAATAGCCATGTCTTGGGTTTTTTCCAAAATGCTAAAAGCAAAGAAGCCAATCTAATCTCCATAGGAAGGGTGTTCCATAGCCGAGGGGCCACCACTGAGAAGGCCCCACCAGCAGTGATTGTGATGATGGCGGGACCAAGAGCAGGGCTTCTCCAGACAATCTTAAAGTCCTTGTAGGTTCATAAGGGGAGATGCGTTCAGACAGGTAAGTAGGGCCAGAACTGTTTAGGGCTTTATAGGCCAAAGCCAGCACTTTGAATTGTGCCCGGTGGCAGCCTGGCAGCCAGTGGAGCTGGTGCAACAGGGAGGTTGTATGCTCCCTGAGAGCCGCTCCAGTTAGCAACCTGGCTGCCATCCGTTGGACCAGTTGAAGATTCCGGACAGTCTTCAAAGGCAACCCCAAGTAGAGAGCGTTGCTGTAGTCTATACAGGATGTAACAAGAGTGTGGACTACCATGGCCAAGTTAGACTTCCCAAGGTACTAATGATGAGCCCCTCCCCTCATTTCAGTGATGTGGAGGAATTGCTGTACATAAGAATGGTGCCTTGAGTCTCCTCTAGAGTAACAGGATTGGGAGAAAAAGTAAAGAAGTCAATAGAAGTGGTATCTGTCTTAAGAATGGTGCCTTGGGTCTCTTCTAAGTGGATGGTTGAGGTGTAGGGAAGCAATCAGTGTGATGGGGGTAAGTAACTTCTCCATCTTTGTTAAAGTCAGAATCCCATGCAATGAAGACGATTCTACACACAAGAAGACAATTTCCCCACTTTACTCATTTTCCCCAAGCTTTATCTCATTGCTTCAAATGTAGTTTGCGCACAATTAACTCAAGAAGAGGGAAAGAAAAGGATTGAGTCTTGTTCATTCCCATAGGTTCAGGCAAAGGCAATATGCTGCAGCCTCTCCAAGTTCATTAATTTCCCCCCCTCCTCTTTATTACCTTTGACCATTTTGAATATACTCTTGGGTTGGTTGGGCACATGTGTTCCAGTTGGGCATTGTGTGGGAGAGTGTACATCCCATTTATGATATTCACGGGCAAATTGAGGAAAGATGTTAACGCTAATGGTAAACCTTTGTTTGAAATGAGTTTTCCTGCGTCATTGAAGAACTACCTGTTCGAATGTATCTCCTGCCACGAACCATCATGAAGTTTAAGACCTTGCGGAGAGGTCCTGCTCTTGATCCCACCACTATTGCAAACACGGTTGATGGGGATGAGAGACAGGGCCTTCTCAGCAGTGGCCCCCCACCTATGGAACACCCTTCCTAGAGTTATCAGATTGGTCACCTCCCTCTTGCCTTTTAGAAGGAAAATCAAGACCTGGTTATGGGACTAAGCGTTTAATCAGTGAGCAGCAAGTGGAAGAAGAACACACAACTTGTGACAGTGAATTGACCCGGACTGGTTTTTGGATTTCGATTTTAATGGATGTGTTCTAATTAATTGTTTTAATTTTTAATGTTTTGATTGTACTGTGGTTGTTTTTATGATGCTTTTGTTAGGTCGTCCTGAGTCCCCTTTCAGGGGGAGAAGGGCAGGGCATAAATATAGGAAATAAATAAACAAATAAATAACTTCTGTAGCAAACTGGAAAAAAATAAGTCCTTTAAAACAATCAATGCTCAATGCTATGGAATCCTGATGTTTGTTGTTTGGTGAGGCACTAGCAAGAAAGCTAAAGACTTTGGAAAACTACAACTCCCATGATTCCATACCAGTCATGATAATTACAGTGGTGTCAAACTGCATTAATTCTACAGTGTAGTTGTAGAAGGCATGTCGTCAAACTTGGGATTCTCTTTGATACAAACCATATGCTTTTGGAAGATGGCCATACAGCCTGGAAAACTCACAACAACCCAATGAGACCAGCTATGAAAGCCTTCGACAATACATGCTCTTACACTGAGGTTCAGTCCTTCAGTAATCTTCCTCTCAAAATAATTCCTGATAAGCTCTTAACTTTACAGATCCCTAAAATACAGTTTGAAGACAGCCACCTGGAATTTAATCACTTTGTCAATGAACTTGAATTAGCTAAGGAGACAGGGACATGCCTCTAGTGTAGAAATGATGGATGCTTATTTACATGATAAAAGTTTGTGATGTTTTAAACTCTGGAATCCTAGAATAAACATATGTGGGTGAGAACGCTATGCATTTTGGCTACAGCTGGGAATCTCCTCTCCCCCTTTTTAGAGACAATCACAGCCTATTGATATGTGTAGCGAGATCAAAATTGTGTGATCCCAGGAAACATTGTGCCAGTTTTGGAAAAGCAAATTTTAAGTGCTTCAAGAAAGGGAATATGGGTCACCTCACACTGGGATCCAACTTTATTTAATGGCATATGTTCTTATTTTATATATTTTTCATATCTTTTGGATTTTATTACCAACTAGCGGTCACCTGCCACGCGTTGCTGTGGCCCAGTCTGGTGATCTGAAAAATATAGTAACGAGAAAGTCTTGGTTTCTAATATATGTAATGTCGTCATGCTTGTGGCTAAACAGTATTTCTTGCTGTTTCTTTGCCAGTGTTGATGTGGAGATTGGCTGGTTTGCCTACTCTAGAACATGCAACATATCATTGTCCTTCTTTCAGTGTCTCTTTCAAATCTTTGAAACTGCATATGTGTGTGAATGGCTGGATGACCCTTTGTCAGGAGGGCTTTGATTATGTGTTCTTGCCCTGGTGAAGGGAGTTGGACTGGATGGCCATAAGACAGCATTTCTCAACCTGGGAAGTCAAGTCGCCGGGGGGGGGGGGGGGGTTCAGAAGGGTGACCAAAGACCACAAGAAAACACAGTATTTTCTGTTGGTCATGGGGGTCCTGTGTGGGAAGTTTGGCCCAATTCCATCGTTGGTTGGGTTCAGAATGCTCCTTGATTGTAGGTGAACTATAAATCCCAGTAACTACAACTCCCAAATGTCAAGGTCTATTTTCCCCAAACTCCATCTGTGTTTATATTTGGGCATACTGAGTATTCGTGCCAAGTTTGGTCCAGATCCATCACTGTTTGAGTCCACAGTGCTCTCTGAATGTAGGTGAACTACAACTCCAAAACTCATGGTCAATGCCCACCAAACCCTTCTAGTGTTTTCGGTTGGTCATGGGAGTCCTGTGTGCCAAGATTGGTTCAATTCCATTATTGGTGGAGTTCAAAATGCTCTTTGATTGTAGGTGAACTATAAATCCCAGCAACTACAACTCCCAAATGACAAACTCAATTTTTTTGAGTGAAGGACATACATTGGGTGTTTAGGTGTCTTGTGTCCAAATTTGGTGTCAATTCGTCCAGTGGTTTTTGAGTTCTGTTAATCCCACAAACGAACATTACATTTTTATTTATATCGATATGTGGTAACAATGATAAAGAATAAAGTTAAATGGAAGCAAAATGTATATAAATTTCCCAGTGAGACAGTTGTAATGGGACAATGCTACCCTACAATCCTAAATATAGTGAATGAGCATTTCTTTTCCCTGGAGAACACTGGATTTGTATTTGTGCAAAAAATAGATAAGATTATAAATCTTCTATACACATAATAAAAGTGAAAATACATACGTGTGTATGTGGCTGGGGTGTCCACTTCCACAGACAGGCTCCCCACTTCCACCAACAGCTTTAACCCACAGTGCTGAGGAGCCACCAAAAACCCTTACTCCAATGACATTTCAGCTTATAGCAAGCACCATGAACATGTAGCCCAATCCCTGCCCTTGTCCTCCCCAAACACCATACTGCCCACCATCCAATGAATGCTTTCATTTGGGGACTATTTCCTCCTAGATTTTACATGTTTCCTCCACCACAGACATCCCAGTGTTTCTTTCTCTCTCCATTAGCATGGAATTTGCATGATCCCGCATGCTGTCTCTCCCTTAACTCTTTCCTACTCTTTTCAACTCTGTCTGCACAACAAATGGAGCAGAACTAATCAGCAATTAAACATATTGGAGAGTTTGGAGGATTGACTCCGCATTATGGAAGTTGTAGTTCACCCTAGAATCATAGAATCAAAGAGTTGGAAGAAACCTCATGGGCCATCCAGTCCAACCCCCTGCCAAGAAACAGGAATATTACATTCAAAGCACCCCTGACAGATGGTCATCTGTTTAAAAGCTTCCAAAGAAGGAGCCTCCACCACACTCCGGGGCAGAGAGTTCCACTGCTGAACGGCTCAAGTTAAAGTATGGTGACCCTCACTGACAATGGACCTGGGCCACATTTGGCACACAGAAACCCCATGATCTAAGAAAATTACTGGAGCGGTTTGGGGGGAATTTATAGCTGTTATAGATATGGGATTTATAGTTCACCTGCAATCAAAGAGTACTCTGGACCCCACCAATGTTAGCCCTGAACCACACTTGGCACACAGAACTCCCATGGCCAACAAAAAATACAGGAGGGCTTTGGAGGAAATGCAACTTGTTCTATAGGAATTATAGTTCACCTACACCCAGAGAGCACTGTGGACACAAACAAGGATGGATCTGCACCAAATTTGGCACACATACTTGATATGCCAAAATTTGAATGCTGGTGGGTTTTGAGGGAAATTGGTCTTGACATTTGTTAGTTGTAGGTACTGGGATTTATAGTTCGCATGAAATCAAAGAGTACTCTGCACCCCATAATGATGGACTTGGACCTAAATTGACACACAGAACTGCTATGCCCAACTGAACGTATTGGAGGGATTTGATGGGACTGACCCACCATAGTGGGAATTGTAATTCATCCTGTGGCCAGAGAGCACAGTGAACCACGCTGATGATGCATCTAGAGCAAACTTGCACATTGATGGAGTTTTGGAGGGTTAATCTGTCATGGTGTGAGTTGTAGTACCCTCACAACCTTATGTATTTTGTAAAATAAAAAAAAGATTTCTTCTAACCCAGGCAATGCCGGGTACACAAGCTAGTAATCTAATAAAGTAAAGAATATTTTAATAAGATATAATTATATTTTAAGCAGAAGTTTCCCGTTTATGAAATTTCAATTCTCAGAATTCTTCCATTCTTCACTCCCAGGAGACACATCACATACATTTTCCTTCATTTAAGTTTATTTTTAGCAAAACAAATTACAAAGCTGTACCCCAAATGTACAGATTGAAAAGATGTACAAATTACATTTTTTTTTTAAAAAAAGAACAACAAATGATGGATTTGGTAGTTAAAAAAACACTGCATTTGTGACCGAGGTCAACTCGTTTCAGTTTTTTTTTTACTTTCAATACTGTGAGATATAGGTAAAAACATAACTCTGCATAATTTATACAGTAAGTTGCCCTCTGACTTGGTTGACCCTCTGAACACGGTCTGACAAACGCACAGCGTTTGTGAATCAGTTATGATTTTGCAACCCCCCAAATTCTGGTAAATCTTGGGGGATTGCTGTCATTTATATTAATTCCCCTTTGCATTCATAAGAATATCTGTCCTTGATGCATTACATCTTTTTTCCTTGTCTTGAATGTTTCTGCAGATCATACTAAAACCAGGTAACATAATGCATATTCTCAAAAGGTCCTTTCAATGCCCTTAATTAACCTAAAATATACATATATGTGTATAGGAATATATATTCATTTATTTCTTTTTTCCAGTTGAGAGAAAAAAAGACAAGCCGCCATTGGCTTCAAAGCTAAGATTCCAGTTGGTATCTCCAAACAAGGTCCTCATAATATCTGAATTTTCTCTTTCTCCCCCAAAACTTGAGCTGGGGAAGATACCGTTGACATTAGATCTGAAATGATCAAACAAACAAACATTTATCATCTAAGACTCAAAGGTCTTGGTCTTCCATTGCTTTCCAAAAAACTTGGATTTGATAACACGTTGTCTAAGAGCTGGACTGAAATATTTAACCGAGTCCTATAGAGCATATTAGGATTAGAACCAAACAAAATATATAATACTGGCCCATCGGAGAATCCATTTGCCCATCTGAGAGACAAGAAGCAGAACTACAAAAATAAAAAAGTCTTCTCCAATAATATTTATAATAAAATATTAATAACAATAATAATATCCAGTTTTCAGCTTTCTTCCTGACTAAACGGAGAATGTCCATCTGTCCAGAGATATCCATGAATGGAAGAAAACATCCAGTCAGATGAGAAAGGCCACCAAAGGTGAAAAGCATTTAGTAGTAGCTGCCCAAGTGCGACGGCATATGGGAATTGGCATGGCGCGGTACATTGGGATTTGGGTAAATGCTTCCTGCAGGGGAAGTCCAATATGGCGACGCAGCTCCAAAGAAACTGGAGGAAGTGACGGGCATGGAGGAAGCGTGTGGAGGCACAAAGTTCACTTTCTGCTGGTGCGTGTGATATGAAGGCATATAGGAAAGATCCGAAGGATATTTGTACATGGACGACTCAGTCGGGTGAGGCTGAAGTGCCTGGGCAATGCCGTGGAAGTCAAATTTATAGGCATACCGCTTGCCATGAACTTTGGTCATAATGTTCTTGTCATAGTAATACCGGAGGGCTCGGCTCAACTTGTCGTAATTCATGTTGGGCTTGCTCTTGCGTTCTCCCCAGCGCCGGGCCACCTCATCAGGGTCAGTCATCTTGAATTCTCCATTGGTTCCTTCCCATGTGATGCAGCTGGCATTGGAGCTGTCTGATAGCAACTCGAGGAGAAACTGCCACAGCTGGATTTGTCCACTCCCTAAGAGAAAGTTAAGAAAAAGACTGTGAAATTCTAAGCCTGCGAGGAGACAGGTGTTGTTATTGTAGTTGTTGTTGATGCCATTATTATTACTATTATTATTCTGTATGCAAGTTAATTGTCAAGGGCCTTCTAACTGTTGAGCAACACAGCCAGGGACCTTTCGGTGATGATTGCATATCTCTGCAACAGTACTCAGAAGAACTAGTCATAAACAAATACTTATTTGCTATGCCTGGTTACCTGAAAGTAATCTTTTCCCCCCTAGAAATGAAGATGAAACCATGTTAAGCAAGTGTGTTTACACTTCCCCTTGGAACTGAATTCCATAGACAATTTTTTCAAAGGAAACGTGTTTAGAGTTTGGGTGTAAGTTTTCAGGGTGTAACTTTTCAAGACTTATGAACCTTGGCATGGATTTTGGAAAGCCGGAGCTAGCCAAAATATATATTCAACAGTTTTTCTCTTCCTTTCTCCAGGATGAACACAGATGCATACGAGATGAACACCCACTGACATACACACACACACACACACACACACACACACACACAACGCTTTAGCTATTAGGAGTGTCCACTGTATTAAAAACCAAGTCTCGTGAAACAAACAAAAATCACCCTTGATCCTAATATTTTGGAAATATTTCACTGAACTAAAATAGGGTGAGAATGGTAATTAGCAGACATAAGAAGAGGAATCCAATGTTATTTGCTTTTTTTCTGAAACACTCTATAATAATATATTCTAGGATAGTGCTCGGTAATAACATTACAAAAAAAGAGTGCATGGAAATTAAGATGCAGAAAAAACTACGGAAAACTTCAAATCAGCAAATAAACAAATCCAACATTAAAAACATATGCCACATTACACTATTGAGCCCCCGGTGGTGCAGTGGGTTAAACCCCTGTGCAGGCAGGACTAAAGACCGACAGGTCACAGGTTCGAATCCGGGGAGAGGCAGATGAGCTCCCTCTATCAGCTCCACCTCCTCATGCGGGGACATGAGAAAAGCCTCCCACAAGGATGAGAAAAACATGAAATCATCCAGGCGTCCACTGGGCAACGTCTTTGCAGACAGCCAATTCTCTCACACCAGAAGCGACTTGCAGTTTCTCAAGTCGCTCCTGACACGACAAAAAAAAATCTGTGTTACTTAGGAGGTGGTTCCTAGAAAGTCTCCCTGAAGATATTCTAGCCTTTAATGTACTGTTGTTGTTGTTGTTGTTGTTATTATCTTGCTTTATCTCTCCCAAAGGAAACTCTAGCACTGCCCTAGCCTTACTACTATACCTATTTATTTATTTATTTATTTATTTATTTATTTATGTGTGTATATATCTATACAGCACCATCACTATGCATGACTAGGTCCTAGGACTGTTCTAGGACCTTGATTAAACTGCCTCCTACACTATCTCCTTAAAGGTGATTTAGATTCCAGTTCTAAAGACTGTGTTTTTTAATACAAAGATTTTAGTGGATGTAGCAGGAGATCCTGGGGAATCAAGCCACTGTGTTTTGCAGTATTTTTAAGTAACTTTTATCAATATGAAAAATAATCTGAATTTTAATTTTTCTAATGGGATCTGGAGGGTTTGGTAAGCTGGTGAAAACTGCCGACTTCTGATCCAGAATCCTAATCACAGAGTTAGTTCATAAATTGGTCAACTGACTTACCTGGATTAGCTAACCGACTGCTGGTGGGTCCTAAAATCTGGTAGGGATCTAAAACAAACAAACAATGTTAAAGGAGAGGTAACAAATGCAAATTAATACTTTTATACCTACTACACATGTTCAGGCTAAAATAGTTGTCCCTTGGATTTCCCCCCTAAATTTGACAATTTGACTATATCAGATGAAATAAAGTTAACTAAACACCCAATTCTAGTACTGGAGGAAAGTCTTTATATCAAGTAGGAGATGTTTAGACCTTCGGATGTTTTTACTAGTGCTACCATAATCTCTTGGAGCCCTCAGTTTGTTGACCGAAACTTCGCAGGTTCAATTCCAGGGAGCGGCGTGAGCTTCCGCTGTCAGCCCTAGCTTCTGCCAACCTAGCAGTTCGAAAATATGCCAGTGTGAGTAGATCAATAGGTACCGCTCCGGTGGGAAGGTAACGGTGCTCCATGCAGTCATGCCGGCCACATGACCTTGGAGGTGTCTATGGACAATGTCGGCTCTTCAGCTTAGAAATGGAGATGAGCACCACACCCCAGAGTCGGACATGACTGGACTTAATGTCACGGGACAACCATAATCTTTACCATAATCTCTTACCATTGGCCATGTCAATAGCAAATGTTTGCCTAGCAATACAATTGACAAGAATGTTGCTCCTGAGCCATTTCACGTTCTGCTGGGTCCTGCTTGCCTTTTTCATCACATCCAGGTTTTGTAGCCCGCAAATATTAGTTGTATTCCCTTCCCTTCCAAGTCAGGACTAGTGCAATTGTGTAAACATACAGCACCATTACCTGGCTGAGTTCGCTGCTGCTCTACATTTTTGCTTGCATTTTGTGTCCCTCCCAAAGGAGGACCTAGAGGTAACAGAGAAAGGGAGAGATATTGAGATGTTAAGAGAAGTAAGATGCAAGTGAGTGACATTTATTGTCATGTAAAATAGTCCAAGTGTTGAAATTTCATCTTCTTAAATATTTGAGAAGGTGGTACAAGACACCCTTAGGTCACCATGCTCAACTATATAGGAGAGTTGTTCATGGTGATTCCCATAAATCTTCTTCAACTTGAGTATCATTTCATCCCATTCTCCTGCATCTGAACAACAGGAGATGCCATGAGACTATTCATCCCTTGATAAAGCAAGACCCAAAGGGCAATGAGATGTCTAAGGAATCAACTCTTTCCAAGATCTCTGCTGTCGTTTAATTTGTGGTGGAAAGAACACCTTGGCCTGAAAGGTGTCATTGGACATGGCTTTGTTAGAAAACATCTGCCCACCAATCAAGTAAAAGATCAAGGTTATCAACATACTTTTGTTATGGCTGGAGTTCATGTTATTGCCCCATCCAGGTCTCCTAACTGCATCATATGAGGTGTCTAATAATTAAAATGAAAAGAGAGAGAAAATGAACAATAGAAAAGAATGAAAATAATTATGTTCAGAATACAATGCTTTGGAAAAAAGTAAAGAATTACTAGCTCTTTTCAATGGCTGAAAAATACCCACAACAGATAAAATTGATCTTTTCACATGCATTTTTGTAAATTCTTATTTTTTTTGTGGGAGGGAGGGCAGTAACCCACATGGATACAGCAGGCCCTGGTGTATATGAAAATGTCCATACAAAGAAAAACAGAATAGATTACCACATGTTAATTTCCATGAACATAAACATGCATGCATTTTCTTTTCTTTTTTAGTTTTATTTTATTTAAGTAGACATACATTTGCGTTTGTTGCATACAGTGCAATACTTTCTATCTATGAATGTTCCATAATCATTTATCTGATAATATATTTCCTTTAAGGGGTCACAGTCTACTATCTAAATCAGTGTTTCTCAACCTGGGGGTCGGGACCCCTGAGGGGGTCGTGAGGGGGTGTCAAAGGGGTCGCCAAAGACCATCAGAAAACATAGTATTTTCTGGTGGCCATTGGGATTCTGTGTGGGAAGTTTGACCCAATTCTATTGTTGGTCGAGTTCAGAATGCTCCTTGATTATAGGTGAACTATTCATCCGAACAACTACAACTCCCAAATGTCAAGGTCTATTTTCCCCACACTCTACCAGTGTTCACATTTGGGCATACTGAGTATTTGTGCCAAGTTTGGTCCAGATCCATAATTGCATGAATCCACAGCGATCCTCTGGATATAGGTGAACTACAACTCCCAAACTCAAGGTCAATGCCCACAAAACCCTTCCAGTGTCTTCTGTTGGTCATGGGAGTTCTTTGTGCCAAGTTCGGTTTAAATCTATTGCTGGTGGAGTTCAGAATGCTTTTTGATTATAGGTGAACTATAAATCCCAGCAACTACAACTCCCAAATTACAAAATCAATCCTCCCCCGCCCCAACCCCACTAGCATTCACATTTGGGCACATTGGGTATTTGTGCTCAATTTAGTCCAGTGAATGAAAATATATCCTGCATATCAGATATTTACATTACGATTTATAACAGTAGTAAAATGACAGGTATCAAGTAGCAACAAAAACAATATTATGGTTGGGGGTCACCACAACATATGGAACGGCATTAAGGGGTCACGGCATTAGCAAGGTTGAGAACCACTGATCTAAATAATACATATAAAAATATCATAGATTCTTACTTTACATCTGCTTCCTTCTTGTCTACAATTTTATTTATTTACTTACTTACAGTATTTATATACAATCTTATAGGATCATCGATATATATTTTTAGTTTAATTTTACATTAAGGTGTTGAATCATTGGTTGCCATTCATTAACGAAGTTATCTAATAGTTCTCCACTTAATAATACAGTTATTTTGTCAATTATCAGCATGTCTATAATATATTTTTTCCTATTCTTCTAAAGGAGGTGTCTCTGGGGTTTTTCAATATCTAGCATATACTATTAGAGCTGCCGGTGTTGTGTAAAACAAAATCTTTCCAAATTTTCTTTCTAATTTTTCATCGCGCATATTCAAAAGGTATATCTTGAAAAAAATGTTAAACACAAATTTCAAAACATGCATGCAATTTTGCCCAGGATAGATGGTAGGATTTCTTTTTAAAATGGGATTGTTATAGAAAACCAAACAGACATATCTACTAGGCCTGGGTAACAACGGAAAAAATTGTTTCTAAAATCGATTCGTTTTTTGAGGTTTTTTGCGTTTTGATATTTAAAAGAATTCTGAATTTTTTTTTAAAAAAAGTTCGATATTTACGAAATTTCGTAAATGGTAAAAAAATTACAAAACAATAACGAAACAATAACGAATCAATTTGTTAATGGCGGACGCGACTGCGCAATACGCTAAAAAACCTCCAAATGGGACAGGGGGAACTTCTGAAGCTTCCCTCTCCCTCTGTTGTTGACTGTTGGTGTGATATTATAATTTTTTTTCACTAATTAAACAAAAAGCAACTATAAAACTTGTCCCAGACATGCGGAAATAATAACGAAACGACCTCAAACCAATAACGAAACGAATACATAACGAAATACGAAGCATTTACGAAACGAATTGAAAAATTCGTTTCGTTTTTAATCTGCTCCAGAATGGTTCGTTATCGCTTCGTTAACAAAAAAATAATGAATTTTTAACAAATTACGAATTAACGAAACGAAACCGCCCAGCCCTAATATCTACCATCCACTTCTCTAAAGTAAGCATGTATAGGATCTGAAAATCCAGCTCTGAAAACAGAATGTGTGCACCAGATGGATTTGATCTCTTCCAACCCAAAAGGTCCATGAAAAAACAACTAAGAATTTCCCTGATAAATAAACATGAATTTTCCCCACAGGGAAAAAAACACACATTTATGAATCATCTGAATCTAATAGTTATTCCTGAGGACTAATATCATGAGGAGTGACTGGATGAGCCAATGTCTTACTCAAATCAAATTCGGATAAAGCAAACCAGATCCCAACATTTTCCCCCCATGAATAGACAAGGCAGCACTGAGAATGGAATTTTAAACTTATCTTCCTCAAAAATCATATTTGGGATGCTTTGCTTTTCACTTAGTGAATGATGGACAAGACTACATTGCTTGCTATGGCCTTTGGTCCCTAAAGCCAGGCATTTGAGACAGTTTTAACTGTGTGAATATTTAAAATCACCTTTAAGGAGCCTCACTTCTAACTTTTCTCTCATTGCAGTGCACTGGCAACATTTATTCAGATCTTCAAGACAGATGCTATATCTGAAAGCCTATGCCTAACAGCACACACATATCTTTTTCTGAGGGTATTATAGATATTGTTGGTGTTGTTATTTTTGGTGTTGCTACAGATATTACTATTTATCCTTTTCTTCCTCTGAACTAAAGAGGTCTTTGCTACTCCAGTATTATCTTCAAAAGAGCCTTTTTATTTCATGTCACTAAAACAGTGGATGTAGCTCTTAATGAGACATGCCGCATTATCACGGGGTGTCTGCGCCCTACACCACTGGAGAAATTACACTGCTTAGCCGGTATTGCACCACCTGACATCCGCTGGGAAGTAGCAGCTAATAGTGAAAGGACCAAGGCAGAGACATCTCCAGCTCATCCCCTGTTTGCATATCAGCCAGCACGTCAACGACTTAAATCTAGAAATAGTTTTCTAAGATCTACAGAGACACTCGCTGGAACACCTCAGTAAGCGAGAGCCCAAAAGTGGCAGGCTCAAACCCAGAACCTCAACCAATGGCTGATACCAAATGAGAGACTCCCCCCTGGGCACACAGAGGACTGGGCGACTTGGAAGGCGCTGAACAGACTGCGCTCTGGCACCACGAGATGCAGAGCCAACCTTCAGCTACAAAGTGGAATCCTTGACATGCGCGTGTGGAGAGGAGCAAACCTCTGACCACCTGCTGCAATGCAACCTGAGCCCTGGCACATGCACAATGGAGGACCTTCTTGCAGCAACACCAGAAGCACTCCAAGTGGCCAGATACTGGTCAAAGGACATTTAATCAACTACCAAACTCACAAATTTTGTATTTTGTCTGTTTGTTTGCTTCGTTTCTGTTAGAAATATAATATAATTGACTAGTTGCCCTGACACAACAAGTAAATAAATTTCATGTCAAAAACATTGTATAAATAGGAATAAAACTAATTTAATAGAGGGAGCACAAGCGGCTAAATAATTTTAGATGGAAAACTAGCAATAGTGACTGCATTGTTTGTAGCTTTAAACAGTTCTTCCTCTGTGCATGAGGCAGGGCATTGTGGGCAAGCATATTGATGTGGAATTGTTTGTTCTGCTCCACAGTCACATAAGGTGGAGGATTCTTTTAAATAGTGCCATTTTGCCAGGTTGTATTTTGATCTGCTCAATCCACTTCTGAGTCTGTTTAGGGATTTACAAGTTGCCCATTCTTGGTTTGCCCCTGGAGGAGGACCCTCGGGGCGGGGGGGGGGGGGGGGGGGAGGAAGGATTCAATTGGGATTTCCAGCTTTAGCTGCCTAGGGATGCTCTTGCTGTTGCTGGGGGAACATTAAGCGGATTGGTGGTTCTCATGAAGCTTTCCTCTGATTTGAATCTACTGGGATGAGGCTGAGAGCCATACAGTGGTGGCTGTCACGGTGTTCAACATTATTTCTCTCACAGTTAGCAGCAATTTCCCATTGCACATTGGGGTTGGGGGGATGGCAGCTAGCTTATGGAGTCTATCAACAGATGTAGGTTTGAGACATCCTGTGGTTATTCTGCATGCTTTGTTCAGTGCTATATTCACCTGCATTGATAAGAAATAAAATCCACATCCATCCATGGCAGACCAGAGATGAAGCCTTCCCAGAACTCCTAATCCTTTGTTGCTGTTGTGTGCCTTCAAGGCATTTTCAGTTTACGATTGTCTCTACTGCAATCCTATCATGAGTTTTTTTCTGGGACTAAGAATGTGTCACTCACCCAAGATCACCCAATGGGTTTCTATGTTCATGTGGGAAATCAAACCCGTGTCCTTAGCATCAAAGTTCATTACTCAAACCACAATGCCATACTGGCCTCTACTTTTTTCCCCTTAATAACACAGCCCCCTAAAATTTTCTTGGGTTTCTTGGGTTTTAGGCCTATTCTTGGGATTGTTTGGAGCAATGATTCGGAAAATTGCATTAGACAGACCATATCTGCTCTAGTTTCCTAGATATAGTTATGATGATTTTCTATGGGAGAGCAGATGGTGACTGGCATGTGGCATATGTTTTGTATCTCAAAAGATGGAGCTGATGGGGGAAAATTGGTGCTATAACTGGTCTAACATTTGAGGCACCAAAATGTGTGTTGTCCAGTGTAATAGTAGTCATGGTGGTTCCATATCTACACAATTGGCTTACTGGAAGGCACACACAAACCCTACAGAAATGCACTCCAGAGCAAATAACCACATGCTTAAGAGGGCACAAACGTCAAGCAACCTATATCAAGAAAGGGAATGAGAGAGAGAGACGTTGTTCTGTAGAAAGAAACCACATATTCACCCTTTTTTTGTTTCAGGAAACAGCCCACTCCATTCTAAGATCTTTCTAAAGGCACAAACGTAACCCAGCCAGCTCATAACCCCCACACATGTGCAATAACACTGCCTGCCATGCACGAGAGGCATGGCGGGAGCAAGGAAGAGGGGGAGCCTGCTTATTTTGCTAGAGGGGGAAGGAAGGATAATGGTTACTTAGAAAGTGCTCCAGACAAGCTGTCAGGTTGAATTCAGGGAACTAGAGTCTAGCGTTGGGACAACATTGGCCTGACGTGATCCCCTGTGAGTAGGGTTTCCTGCCTGCTACAGCTCAGAGACAACGGAGCTTTGTTTCCAAAGAGTTTCTTTTTCTCTCTCCTTCTTTTTTCTCTTTCTCCTCCTTTTTTGGGGGTAAAGACACACACACACACACACACACAGCCGCCTCCAAGAGGGTCAGTGAGAAAGCAGACACAACACTAACTTGGGAATTTCAAAGGAAAACATTAAAAAAAACCCGCAAGAGCAAGCTACTGTCTCTCCTGGAATCATAACTCTCTTTGTCGAACCATGGGATCATAATAAAAACCAGAGAAAAGTCAAAATCTAAGCAAACATAAAACACCAGGTGTGGGACAACCAGCTACAAAAAGCTATATGCTAAAATGTACAAAATATTGTTTGAAGAATGGAAAGGTCAAAGGCAAACTCTTCTCTTACTAGCAAAAAGTCTTCCTAGGAGGATAGATAACTAAATGCATGACTTCTCTCCAGCTCCACCTTAAGGCAGATGTCTCAAAATGGCACCTTTGAAACTGAATAGTCAATGGCTCTTATTTCCAGGTTTCAGTTTCTCAGAATGAAACTTGAAAATGGGATGGATACTCCTAATGTGTAGAGTCAGGGACATGAGTAAGATGAGGGCAATGAGGCGAGTGTTATAGGCATGTAATGCTAGTTTATTCACAGCCTTCTAGATATTTCTCTTGGGCAGCACTGCTCTGAGAAATGGCCATTTTTTGGGTGCCACTCAACCTCTTCTGTGGCCTTTCAATTATCCATTGTCTTCTAGTCTTTAATGTGAGGTAAATAATGTAAAAACTGTTTTAGCCTTATGCTAAGGAAAGTTGGGGAATGCTCTGGAGTTTGGGCAAACTCTGGAACTGTCCTACACTTTAGGTTGGATCTGATGCAGACCGGTTCACACTGAGAGTACAGAAAAAGGGGAATAGATTGGAGAAGAAGGGAGAATTGCCCACAACAGCCATCTGAGTTAAAGATATTTATGTAGTGTGGTGGTTCCCAACCACTACACTACAAAAAAAAGGTCAAAAAAAGGTTTCCAACCTTTTTTCGACCACTTGACCAGGAACTACTTTGACCAGGGACCACCTGACCAGGGATCACTTTGCCCAGGGACCACTTGAACAGGGACTATTTTGATCAGGGACATTAGTACCAAAAAAATTACAAATCAGTTTTTGGTCAACTTTAGATTTGGTTTGGTTATTTCGGGTGCTGATTCAGAAAATTGCATTGGATAGACCACATCGGCTCTAGTTTCTGATACAGAACATATGTCATCCAGTAGTCACCATCTGCTGACCCACAGAAAACCATATTTAATAAGCATTGGCACTATTACAGGGTTTTGTGAGATCAGTCACTTTTGTTGCAATTATGTAGTAACAGTGAGGCCATTACCATATATTTTAGTTCTTGGGGACCACTGGTGGTCCATGGACCACAGATTGGGAATGACTGATGTAGAGGCTGACTATCCTACAATTTATTGTCGAAGGCTTTCATGGCTGGAATCACTAGGTTCTTGTGGGTTTTTTCGGGCTATAGGGCCATGTTCTAGAAGCATTTCTCCTGACGTTTCGCCTGCATCTATGGCAAGCATCCTCAGAGGTAGTGAGGTCTGTTGGAACTAGGACAATGGGTTTATATATCTGTGGAATGGCTGGGTGGGGCAAAGAGCTCTTCTCTGCTGGAGCTAGGTGTGAATGTTTCAACTGACCACCTTCATTAGCATTTGAAGGCCTGGCTGAGCCTGGGAAAATCTTTTGTTGAGAGGTGTTAAGATGTGCCTGGTTGTTTCCTCTCTGCTGTTTTGCTGTTGTAATTTTAGAGTTTTTTAATACTGGTAGCCAGATTTTGTTCAATTGTTTCTCTAGGTGTCCACTGGTTGGTACAGCAGGAACCCAGCCAGAAAGTCAGTGTTTCATTGTGTTTGTTTTAATTTTGGTGGCAAAGAAAACACATTTTAAAAAGGGATTTCTTGCCTCCATTTTTTGGAAATCTCTTCCACAGATTCTTACAATTTCTGAATTATCTAGGACCAAGGGCAGAAAACAAGTGCTCATGCAACGCACTCAAGATATCTATGCTCAACTGGACCTAGCAAGCATAGATAGGTCTTCTGCCACAAGGTTTTTAGCTTCCCACAAAAGGAATATCAATTCAGAACACTATCTGACTATTCCACTTCCGCTACCCTTAAGAATATATACTAAGGCTAAGTTTGAACAACTTGGTATTATGATGCAAACCGGGTGTTACTGTAACATCCCAAGAAGTGAGAGATTCTGCGTATGAGGAGAAAAAATAGTGGAAGATATTGAACATTTCTTAATTGACTGTCCAGCATATACTGAACTGCGATAAAAATATCTACATCCAATATTACCCAACTGCAGGACCCCCAACAGAAATGATCTTCTGGCATTTATCTTGCAAGGACAGGAAAAATCCACCATAATCAGAGTTAAGCCTTTTTATTCTGAAAGCTATCAAGAAAAGAGCACATTTTCTGAAAGAAGAACCAGGGAAATAAGATTCTGACTGTAAATAGACCGTCAGCTGCTGTCCTCTCCTTCTTGCCTTGTCTTTTATTCGTGTTGTATTTTGAAATGGTCATATGACTGGTCAAATTTATTATTATTATTATTATTATTATTATTATGTATTTTAAAAAGAGATTTCTTGCCTCCATTTTTTGGAAGTCTCTTCCACAGATTCTTAAAAATAAGGATATAGTTTTCTGAGGTAATCCTCTGGTTTAAATAATATAGCTTCTTTCTTGTTTATTGTCCTTGTCATCAGAGTAGTGGTTCCCAAACTGTGGCCTACAACTCCCAGAAATCCCAGTCAGTTTACCAGCTGTTAGGATTTCTGGGAATTGAAAGCCAAAACATCTGGGTACCCACAGGTTGAGAACCACTGCATTTGCGCAATAGTGCAAGTATGCTATTTCTCTGATTTGTTGATGCAGTAGAGCACTATAACTCTAAAAGAGAAGGGGGAAAAAAGAAAAAGAAAAAGTGGAGAAGAAGTTGAAATAAGTGTGCACAAATGTGGGAATAAAAGGTTACAGCCAATAGTGTGAATTGTCAGAAATACAGACATTGTAGGAGAACAAGGAAGAGGAGAGAAGAGGAGAGCATTGCAGTATTGACTACTGCAACACTCTCTATGTGGGGTTGCCTCTGAAGACTGCCCGGAAGCTGCAATTAGTCCAACATTCGGCAGCCAGATTACTAACGGGAATGGGGTACAGGGAGCACAGAACTCCTTTTTTGCGCCAGCTCCACTGGCTGCCAATTAGCTTCCGAACACAATTCAAAGTGCTGGTTTTAACCTGCAAAACCCTATATTGTTCCGGCCCGGTTTACCTGTCCGAATGTATTCTCCCCTATAAACCACCAAGACAATTAAGATCTTCTGGTGGGGCCCTGCTCTTGCAATCGCGTCTGGAAGAATGAGAGACAGGGCCTTTTCTGTGGTGGCCCCTCGGCTATGGAACTCTCTCCCGATTGAGATCATATCTGCTCCGTCCTTCCTGACCTTCAGGAGGCTGGTGAAATCCTGGCTATGGAAGGAAGCATTCCCAGAGTAATGGTTGGAACCGGCTACAGAACAAAGTTATTGACCACACATACGGACTGAGTTGGACATGATTTTATCTTGGCGATTTGGCTTATTTGTAATTTTAATCTATATGTATTTTAACTCGTTATTGTATGATGTTTTTAGATTGCACTGTTAGCAGTGAATCCTTGCTGTAAGCCAGTCTGAGTCCCTCTACAGAGGTTGAGAAGATCAGGATATAAAAGTTTTAAATAAATAAATAAATAAATTGTTTGGGACAGCATACGTTGAATATCCAGCTCGATCAAAGCTGGGGAGTTGAAGCAGAGTACAGCAGCACACTGAGTTATACTCACACGAAACACACTGTTTCAATTCATTTTTGTATGAAATTTGTGTTGAGCACATGCAGCAAGGAATGTGTTTTCAGATACTACTTGGACAATACTGAACCTTTGGCCCTGCATGGACAGCCCTTGCAATTTCTCTCCTCTTCCTTGTTCTCCTAAAATGTCTTTAATGTCCAAACTGAGATGCTGTAAAAATTGAACCAGACTCCTTTCTATTAAAACAGAATAGGCCGATAGTCTCAAATCATTCTTCTTAGAGATGAGAGGAGGCTCATTTCATTTACAAGAAAATTGTCCCTCAGCCAGGAAAGCCGGATGATTCTCATTAGAACAATTTAGGTCTCCAAGGCAGCTGAAGACAATTTGTACCAAGGACACTAAATACCGTACATTTGAAAAGTTGGGATGCTTGCTAATGTGAAATCTCAGCCAATGTCCAGAGGAGGTTGGGCTCGATCCAGGAGGAACCTGCCACATGAACCACAAGGCAGACTGACATGGAGGCAGCCAGGGACAACTTAAGCATGTTCCTGAGTAATCCCACAGCTCCATGTGATACTGTTCAAAGCCATATGTTGCTTTGCTTAGTGGGCTGGATGCAAAGGGTGAATACTGATTAATGGCTAATGAAAGCCAGCCAGGAACACACACCACACTGACCTGCTCCAAGAAGAGGCTGGAGTTCAGTGCATACTAGTATGGCCGGGGGTCAAGTGCCCCAAAGAAAGAAGGCCAAACTGTTCAC
Source organism: Anolis sagrei (assembly GCF_037176765.1). Taxonomy (NCBI): domain Eukaryota; kingdom Metazoa; phylum Chordata; class Lepidosauria; order Squamata; family Anolidae; genus Anolis; species Anolis sagrei. The sequence goes on along the minus strand of NC_090027.1, from coordinate 28,179,044 downwards.
ACGTCTGGAAGCCAGGCCCTATGAGGTACATCTTAGGGAGCTAGGTGTGTTCAGTTTGGGAAAGAGAAGGTTGAGAGACGACATGATAGCTGGGCTTAGATATGTGAAACGAAATGCAAAGAGACAGAATGGGGGACGCCTGGCTTGAGAGCAGTACGTGTGAAAAAGATCTTGAAGTCCTCATGGACAGCAAGTTAAACATGAGCCAACAATGTGATGTGGTGGCAAACAAAGCCAATGGGATTTTGGCCTGCATCAATAGGAGCATAGTGTCTAGATCTAGGGAAGTCATGCTACCCCTCTATTCTGCCTTGGTTAGACCACACCTGGAATATTGTGTCCAATTCTGGGCACCACAATTGAAGAGAGATATTGACAAGCTGGAATGTGTCCAGAGAAGGGTGACTAAAATGATCAAGGGTCTGGAGAACAAGCCCTATGAGGAGCGGCTCAAGGAGCTGGACACGTTTAGCCTGAAGAAGAGAAGGCTGAGAGGAGATATGATATACATGTATAAATATGTGAGAGCAAGTCATAGGGAGGAGGGAGCAAGCTTGTTTACTGCTTCCATGGAGATTAGGACAAGGAACAATGGCTTCAAACTACAATAAAGGAGATTCCATCTGAACATGAGAAATAACTTCCTGACTGTGAGAGCCATTCAGAATCATAGAATCATAGAATCAAAGAGTTGGAAGAGACCTCATGGGCCATCCAGTCCAACCCCCTGCCAAGAAGCAGGGATATTGCATTCAAATCACCCCAGACAGATGGCCATCCAGCCTCTGTTTAAAAGCTTCCAAAGAAGGAGCCTCCACCACACTCTGGGGCAGAGAGTTCCACTGCTGAACGGCTCTCACAGTTAGGAAGTTCTTCTTCACTATCTGCCCTGGAGTGTGGTGGAGGCTCCTTCTTTGGAAGCTCTTAAACAGAGGCTGGATGGCCATCTGTCAGGGGTGCTTTCAATGCAATATTCCTGCTTCTTGGCAGGAGGTTGGACTGGATGGCCCATGAGGTCTCTTCCAACTCTATGATTCTATGATTCTATATAGAGGAAGAGAAAAGCTTATTTTCTGCTGTTCTTTATATGAGGACATGGAGCAATGAATTCAAATGGCACAAAACAGATTCCACGGAAACATTAAGAACTTTTTAATAGTAAGAACTGTTTGACAGTGGAATATGCTTGGAGTGTGGTGGAGTCTTTATCTTTGGAGGTTTATAAGCAGAGGCTGGATGGTCACGCGTCAGGAGTGCTCTGCATGGCAGAATTGGGCCGGAGTGCCTGGCCTTTGTGGTCTCTTCCAACTTTGTGATTCTTTCACCCTGTTACAGTTGTTTCCTCATTTATAGTCTGTTCTGCTCCCCATTTCAGAACTTGCAAGAGTTACGTACTTTGTTGGACTTCCATCATCTCACAGTTTGCACTGCCAGCTGTGCTCATTCGGGGATTATGGGAAATGCAGTCAATTTATGTTTTGCCTGAGCATAGGTACACCTAATGCTATCTGTTGTGTTTTCTAGGAAATGTGACCCCAGTATATTAGAAACATCTCCTTCTGTGTTTTAATATATGTATATATCTGTGCCGTGATTGATGGTCCATGCACCTGAGAATGTGGGCAAAATTTTCTCTGGTGCATTGATTGGTTACTGAAAGTATGCAATTCAATACATTGGCAGAGACCGAGGAAAAGCACATTCCTCCAAACCATTTCAGCCAAGATGGAATTCATTTTCTCAGTTTTGGAAGACATAACTACTAGAAGTGACAGCCAAGTATTATTATTATTTTAATTATAGATCCTCTGGATTTAATTTAATGAAGTTTATGGGAGGATGTGGCAGGGTGGAGCAGGGAGATAGTATTGTTCTTTGTTAGTTTCTCAGAGGATAAGATAAGGGGTTTCTTGGCATCACCTTTTTCCTAGCTCTCTTAGCAGTAGTGTTGTAGGTTTCCTGGAAAAAGTAGATCTGGGAAATTTTCCATTATTTTTATTTTGTGTCAGGAGTGACTCGAGAAACTGCAAATCGCTTCTGGTGTGAGAGAATTGGCCACCTGCAAGGACATTGCCCAGGGGATGCCCGGATATTTTACCATCTTGTGGGAGGCTTATCTCGTGTCCCTGCATGGGAAGCTGGAGTTGACAGATGGGAGCTCACCCTGCTTCCTAGATTTGAACTGCCAACCATTCAGTCAGCAGTTCCTGCCGACACAAGGGTTTAACCCACTGTGCTACCAGGGCTCATTGTTAGAAGCAGGGGGGGATTCAATTTAACAATGCATGTACTTTACAAAAGCTTTTAGAGAAAGCTTTTAAATGATCAAGGGTCTGGAGAACAAGCCCTATGAGGAGTGGCTTAAGGAGCTGGGCATGTTTAGCCTGAAGAAGAGAAGGCTGAGAGAAGATATGATAGCCATGTATAAATATGTGAGAGGAAGCCACAGGGAGGAGGGAGCAAGCTTGTTTTCTGCTTCCCTGGAGACTAGGACGCGGAACAATGGCTTCAAACTACAAGGGAGGAGATTCCATCTGAACAGAAGGAAGAACTTCCTGACTGTGAGAGCCGTTCAGCAGTGGAACTCTCTGCCCCGGAGTGTGGTGGAGGCTCCTTCTTTGGAAGCTTTTAAACAGAGGCTGGATGGCCACCTGTCAGGGGTGCTTTGAATGCAATATTCCTGCTTCTTGGCAGGGGGTTGGACTGGATGGCCCATGAGGTCTCTTCCAACTCTTTGATTCTGTGATTCTATGTGTTTTTCTTAGAGTGCATTTACATAATAGAAATAATGTAGTTGAACACTACGTCAATGCTACATAACTAGTTTAATGCAGTAGAAAAAACAAAGACCTTGAAAATGACAACTATCATGATTCCATAACATTGAGCCATGGCAGTGCAAGTGGTGTCAAACAGCATTAATGCTGCGGTGTTGAGACATCCAAAAATACTTAACAGGAACCACTTTTGCTGAAGAACTACAAAACTTTTGCATGATAAGAGCTGCAATAAAAAAAGTGCAAGCAAGTCAATTTCACAGCTTGCACTCTTCCTCCCTTTCTCTCCCTCTGCTTTCCTTCCTGTATGTAAGCCATAGCACCTGTCCAAGTCCAGAGATGAGCACTTGGGTGAGACTTGCAGGCCTACATTTGCTCTTTGTTGACAGAGTCTCTGCGCACATGTGTTTGCTTTGTTCGATCCATCGTTTGAATTATTATTATTTTTTCAAGAAATAAGCATTCAGTTGCAGACAGGCAGGAGCATGATGGGCTTTGTTGCTACCTTACGAGAGTGTTTTCTCTGGAGGCAGCCATGGAGAGAGCGCAAGGCAGCTCAAGTGGGTGTCTGCTCGGCACACAAAGGCAGCACCTGCAAAAAGTGGCTTTAATCCTCTGAACATTGGCTGTGTGTGTAAATGTGTGTGTGTGTGCATTTCTTCTAGGGCAGATGGCTGAGGTTAAAGGCACAGCAGCAGAGCATCCTCCTCCAAGGCAAAAACTACGTATTACAGGAAACACAACGAGGATATCTCAAACAATGTCATGCCATGCTTTCTCCCTCCTGACTTCTCAAGGTGCAGCTTTGCTTTCTTGAGAAGTCACCTCATCATTGGGGATGCAGTTGTTTGCTGCAATGAGTCATTTTAACAATTTTGTTCCTACTGAGAGGACATTTGAAAACGGCACAATTTTTTAAGAATTTCTTTTCAGCTTGAGACCTATCCAAAATTCACCCTTTCTTTTACAACTGCAACTGTACGTGCCCAATAAAGCGGCAGTGCTACCAGGAGGTTTCTCCACTCCAGGTGCAACCAATATATTCCCCTAGCTCTGCAAGTCTTCCAAGCAAAGGCGATGTCACAACTACTCTATGGAGCACCCATTTGGTTAACCCCTGATAACAGTGCCATCAGATCTTTCCACTTGAAATTCCTCCACAAATTATTTGGTGTCCCAAACTGTGTCCCGTATGCAGTTCTATATCTAGAATCTGGTCAATATTCTATAGAGGCCACGATCTGGTTAAACATCATTAAATTTTGGTTATCTATCCACTACCAAAGGCTCAGCAACTATCTGACCCAATTCACCTTGAGGGAACTCCACCACTCAAAATGGTGCTCAACAGTTCTAGCAAAGATCGGGGAATTGGGCTATGATAGCGATTTCCTGAACTTGCTAACTTTCACCGAGATCTTTACCCTTATTAAAAGGAGGCTGCTAGAAAGGGACTATAACCAATTGTTGAGCTTGGCCAATAAATCCTGTTCACCTATTAACATGGCAATTCCATTCATACTGGGAAACCCAGCCTTTTATATTGCAGAGCTCACTAACTCCTCTTACAGAAGAGCCTACATGCTGGCTAGATTTAACATCATGCCATCTCTGCTCCATACAGGAAGACTCAATGGTCAAGATTTTAGCTGCTGCCTTTCAGTGGCAAGATTCCTGAATGAAGTCTGTAAACTGAATGTGTAGCAAATGTGAAGTTCCTTGTTCTATTATTTGCACTGTATTTTATACCTCTTTGCTATGTATATGTCAATAAAGGCTTATTGTATTGTATTGTATTGTATTGTAACTGCAACTGTGATTGATTAGTTTTTACAAACGTAGACAGACAGAGAGAGAGAGAGAGAGAGAGAGAGAGAGATGGAGAGGGAGGGAGGCTTCAATATGGTGCCCCCCTCCCACCCCCATTTTCTTAAACTAAACCCTTCAGCTCTCAGCATAGACTTGAGGTTAGCAAATGTTAAACTGAAACAGACCCTGCCTGCTTTTGCTGTCTGTGCAGAGGGTTAGGCCCATAAAGCCAGGGTGAAGCTGGGATTTAGATTAAGTGATTGCTAGGGGAAATGGAGTTAGCTGCTGCAGGATGTGGGAATCAGGCAGTAGGATGAGACACAGCTTTTTTGCTGAATTGCTATAATATAAAAATGCCTGCCTCATGCTGAAACAGATGGCACAAAGGCATGAGTTAGCTAAAGTCCAGAACCCCACTGCTGGAGCAAAGCAGGTGATGGTGGAGTGCTATGGATGGAAAGTCATACAAGGAATGTTTCACTTGTTGAAATCTGTTCCTTCCTTACAGCAAATCAAAGCCAAAGAGTAGTTACAGATGTAATCCAGATCTACTATCTGGTGTTCCTATATATGCTACACCATAATTCTCATCACATCCCAGTGGCTTAGCTAACTGGAGGGAGGGAGTCTGCAAGAAGATGATCCCCAACCTGTGGGAAAATGGAGTCTTAGGGCCCTTCCAAACAGAAGATGCAAGAAGATGATACCCAACCTGTGGGAAAATGAAGTCTTAGGCCCCTTCCAAACAAAAGATGCAAGAAGATGATCCGCAACCTGTGGGAAAATGGAGTCTTAGGTCCCTTCCAAACAGAAGATGCAAGAAGATGATACCCAACCTGTGGGAAAATGAAGTCTTAGGCCCCTTCCAAACAAAAGATGCAAGAAGATGATCCCCAACCTGTGGGAAAATGGAGTCTTAGGACCCTTCCAAACAGAGGATGCAAGAAGATGATCCCCAATCTGTGGGAAAATGAAGTCTTAGGACCCTTCCAAACACAGGATGTAAGAAGATGATCCCCAACCTGTGGGAAAATGAAGTCTTAGGGCCCTTCCAAATAGAAGATGCAAGAAGATGATCCCCAACCTGTGGGAAAATGAAGTCTTAGGTCCCTTCCAAACAGAAGATGCAAGAAGATGATCCCCAACCTGTGGGAAAATGAAGTCTTAGGGCCCTTCCAAATAGAAGATGCAAGAAGATGATCCCCAACCTGTGGGAAAATGAAGTCTTAGGTCCCTTCCAAACAGAAGATGCAAGAAGATGATCCCCAACCTGTGGGAAAATGAAGTCTTAGGGCCCTTCCGAATAGAAGATGCAAGAAGATGATCCCCAACCTGTGGGAAAATGAAGTCTTAGGGCCCTTCCAAACAGAAGATGCAAGAAGATGATCCCCAACCTGTGGGAAAATGGAGTCTTAGGGCCCTTCCAAACAGAGGATGCAAGAAGATGATCCCCAACCTGTGGGAAAATGGAGTCTTAGGGCCCTTCCAAACAGAAGATGCAAGAAGATGATCCCCAACCTGTGGGAAAATGGAGTCTTAGGTCCCTTCCAAACAGAAGATGCAAGAAGATGATCCCCAACCTGTGGGAAAATGGAGTCTTAGGTCCCTTCCAAACAGAAGATGCAAGAAGATGATCCCCAACCTGTGGGAAAATGGAGTCTTAGGGCCCTTCCAAACAGAGGATGCAAGAAAATGATCCCCAACCTGTGGGAAAATTACGTCTTAGGGCCCTTCCACACAGTTGATTAAAATCCCACATTATCTGCTTTGAACTGGAATATATGGCAGTATGGACTCAATTAACCCAGTTCAAAGCACTGTGGGATTTTCTGCCTTGATATTCTGGATTATATGGATGTGTGGAAGAGCCCTTGGAAGGAGTGCCACATTTGCTGATTCCTCCCCTCAATTTTCTTGGGAATGATCTAGAACGGGGGTCCTCAAACTTTTTAAAAAGAAGGCCAGGTCACAGACCCTCAAACTGTTGGAGGGCTAGATTATAATAAAAAACATAAATGAATTCCTATGCACACTGCACATATCTTATTTGTAGTGCAAAAACACTTTAAAACAATATAATAATTAAAATGAAGAACAATTTTAACAAATATAAGCTTATTAGTATTTCAGTGGGAAGTGTGGGCTTTTGGCTGATGAGATAGGATTGTTGTTGTTGTTGTTGTTGTTGTTGTTGTTGTGTGCTTTCAAGTCATTTCAGCCAGGTTGACCCTGAGTGAGGGCCGGGTAAATGACTTTGGAGGGCCGTATCCGCCCCTTGGGCCGTAGTTTGAGGACCTTTGATCTAGGAATTCTTCATTATGACTTCTGGGATCAGCAGTACCTTCTACACAAAGTATCAAAAGATGCAAGAAATCTAGCACTCAAATCCAAAGCCTCTAATGACCTCACCCAGTGGCTTCATATATGAATTAAAGAGCAGTAGGGTGAGATGGTACTGCTTGCTTCAGCTTCATCACACAGTGAAACCACTACAGAGGAAAGGAGGGAGAGCAATGAAAAGGAAATGACATAATTTTGGTGGCAGTATATCCAGTAGGGACTAGTATCTGACCAGTCAATGGGATGACGCATCTGTTCCAAGTTTAGTCTGAGCTTGGAAAGAACTCTCCAAGGAGGCTATTTCCAGGTAAGGCTCAGCACCTTGGACAGCTCCTTTGGAATCAAGAGTGGATTCACAGCCCTACCAAGATGGGAGCCACAAGGATGTTTTCATTAATATGCTTATATCCCACCTCACTCTAAATATTAAAGTGGCAGCGGATAACCTTGGGAAAGCAAGACTTTCTTAGCCTCAGGGAAAAACAAAACAAAGGACAACCCATATGAACAAATGTTGCCCAGAAAACCCCATGACTGGAAATGACTTGAAGGCACATAACAACATCCTAAAGTTTAAAATGAAAACACTGTTTTTATTGGGGGGGGGGGGGAGAGGGGGGAGGAGGAGGGGGGAAAGGAGGGGAAAAATACGGGAGAGGGGGGTCAGTTTCTTCCGTTCCTCTTAACAATGGGTTTTAGCTTCCCTTTGTATTTATCATTCTTCTTCTTTTGGGTCTTTTACTTTCTAGACGTGGTCTAGAATGAATTTTTGTATTATTATTTCTTTTCACCTTTCCCCACGATCTTTCCCCAATCCCCCCTATCTCTTCTTTTATGTAAAGGATAAAAATTTTCAATAAAAACTATTTTTAAAAAATGAAAGTCATACAAGGAATGTTTCACTTAAAATAAGATGATTTTTCAATTATTCACTATAACAAATAATGCAATAAGCTTATAAATGAATTAAAGCTCAATTTAAAGATAAAGTGCCATTAGAAAGAATCTCTTACAAAGAGCACTATAGAAGCAAAATGAGGAGGGACACGGGTCACTTGATCACTCTCCTGTACCCTGATGAAACCTTTTTTTGTATTGCTTTGTAAGCATTAAAATATTAGTAGTCCTCTCTAAATTTGAAGCAAAATCTAGAAGTAAGCATGTGGAGATCCATATATACTCTTTTGGTCCTACACTTCCTAACCTCTCAAACTATCAGCCATTTATGAGGACTTTTGGGGAGCAGTAGAAGTACAAGCTTAATTTGATACTCCCTCTCCACTCCAACTGAGCTCCAGACCTGTTTTTATTTGGTAGTTTCACATTAAAGATATTAGATAAACAATTAATAAGATACATTTCACAATGAAGAGAAATTGTCTCACCTTCTTTGGCACTGATTCGAGAGGATGGCTCCGTATGGGTTGTTGTATTGTAAGAAAGCAATGAGCTACCTGGGAGGAAAAAGAAGAAGAGATTTATTGCAATACAAGCAAAACACAAATCAACAAAACCATAAGAATAGTAACTGAAAAACTCAATTCCAACACAAAGAAAAACTGCTTTTTTGTCAGGAAATAATACAGGACTGAATGAATGTGCTCATATGTGAGAAATACCTCTAGATTTACTGTGTAAGAGAAATTTCCAAAGTTCTTCTGGTCATTCCTGCATTTGTAGTGCCAAAGAATACACACAATTTCAAGACTGCTCTAAGGCATTTTTCTGCCTTACATGAAAAAATACTTCTTTTCATTCCATGTATAGAAACCAGATCGAGTGATTCTGGAATTCCTCTCAAATACCTATGTGCTCATCCTGTATCTCTGTAAATGAAAGGATCATAGTAGAAGGCATCATAGTTTTGTTTTGTTTTCCATTCTAACAAATATTGACCATAGAAGTAGATTAGATTGTTAGAGCCACTCTACATACTCCAAATATTTATATCACAATAATTCTCGAGGGGATGTACACTTCAGAACACGGTAAGCAGAGCACATATTTCAGTACTCCAGCATGAAAAAAGAAATCTCTCAGCTGTGGAAAGCCAATATATCAGGAAGAGTTTCTATTAGCAAGAGTTTTTCTCTGATGCTCTGGTTTTCTTTGAATATAGTGTGCAAACTTGGAAAAAACATAATTTTAAATGACAATTTCCAGGATTCCTAGAATTGTGGAAATTGCAATCCAAAAGAAGGAAGTTTCTCAAGCTCTTGACAGATTTCTGCTTTGTTTAGAGTGAAGAAGCACTAAAATAATTTAAATGCCTCAGTTTGGCACGGACATTCAAATATCCCAGTTTCTATCTTTTCTTCCAACTTCCTCCTTGTCCTCAGCTTACTTCCAACAGCTCTTAACTGAGATCAGATTGCAAAATTAAATTAAATCAAGAGAAAGAAGAGAGGAGGACATGGAACCTAAATCTTCCCAGTAAGCTCAGGGAATAGCAAACTGCTGCACTCTCTCCTAGCTTGTTCGTCCTTTTCACTCATAACGTTTGCCATCTTGACCATTCTCTGATGTTACTTGACCACAGCTGTCCTGGATTTCATCTGTGAAATGTTGGGCAGTTTTTGTTTTTGTCATGTCAGGAGCGACTTGAGAAACTGCAAGTCGCTTCTGGTGTGAGAGAATTGGCCATCTGCAAGGACATTGCCCAGGGGATGCCTGGATGATTTGATGTTTTTATCATCCTTGTGGGAAGCTTCTCTCATGTCCCCGCAAGAGGAGCTGGAGCTGATAGAAGGAGCTCATCCACCTCTCCTCGGATTCAAACCTGCGACCTGTCGGTCTTCAGTCCTGCCAGCACAAAGGTTTAACCCATTGCGCCACTGGTTTAAATGTTGGCAGTGAAATACAGAGATTTCTGTGCCCATGTTTGATAATTAGGCAGTCACATGAGATTTGCATCATTGGGTCTTTCTAACTGTCTAGATGACCTCTCATTGCATTGCATCAAACAGTCCTAACCAAATCTTTCACATCTTGAAATTATAATAGATGCATTATGACAGGAATCTTTGCAGGTTGCACACAATTTATCTCAACCTTATCCATTAGTAGGGTAAAAATAACATCAGAAAGGGAAAACACCATAGAGCTACAGCTGATAGGGCCCACTTCTCAAACTGGCCTTCGAAATGAATGGGCACCAGTTCGGAATAATGTGTGCATATATCCTTGGTGTCTGGCCTGCTTTGTTTTTGTTCCTCTCAAATGTCGGGTGAGGAAATACTTTATGTCTGACACATTTTTCTGGCATACTGGCAATGGATCCTGATTTCAAAGCTCAGCATGAGGAACACCAGCCAGGCAGGGAAGTGCCAGGGGACGAGGTTTCCACTGGTTAAACAGACTGCCTATGCAGCTCAGTTGCTGACTGGTGCCGTGAACTGTCCTGGGAAAGAGAGGAAAAGAGGCAGGAAAAAAGAGGAGAGGCAAAAATGTCATTTGATTGAACTGGGGAGATGAAGGAGAGGGCCACTTTTTGCCGAAAAAACACAGGCCCAGCCTCCAAGAGGGTAAGAGCTGCCTAGGTTTATTGCTCCAAGTCCTCACCTTTGCCCGGCAGTCTGAGGTTTCTGGTGGGAACACCAGAAAAAGAAGCAAAATGTGTTTTCTATTAAGAAAGCTTAAATGAAAAAGGGAGGGGAAGCGAGGAGACATATGGTGTGTGTGTGTGTGTGTGGGGGGGGGGGGGGTAGTGCAGAGAACAGAGATGGCAAAAGTTAATGGCATGGAGAAAAACAGGAAAAAAAATAGGAGGTAGAAGGAGCAATGTTGAGATGCAAGCCTGTTTGCGGCTAAATGACTTCCCAATTGAGATGCAAGTGTCCACCCTCTTGAACTAACTGTCCTGGGAAAGGGAGGAAAAGAGGCAGGAAAGAAGAGGAGAGGCAAAAATGTCATTTGATTGAACTAACTGAAGTCCACATATGTGGGGTTCACCAGGAAACCATGAATATTCTGACCACTATGTGCTATGTCTTGGCATATTATGAGTGGGGAAAGGTGAAAGTTTAGCCCAACACTAGAGAACCTAAAAGGATCTAAAAGAAAAAGTTCGGCCCAACCCCAGAGAACCTTAAAGAACCTGAAAGGACCTAAAAGAAAATGTTTAGCCCATCCTCAGAGAACTTAAAAGAAGAAGAAGCAACTCCTTGGAGCCCCAGGTGGCACAATTGGTTAAACCCTTGTGTCAGCGGGACTGAAGACAGACAGGTTGGAGGTTCGAATCCGGGGAGAGTGTGGATGAGCTCCCTCTGTCAGTTCCGTCTCCCCAAGTGGGGACATGAGAGAAGCCCCCCACAAGGATGGTAAAACATCAAAACATCAGGGCATCCCCTGGGCAATGTCCTTGCAGACGGCCAATTCTCTCACAGCAGAAGTGACTTGCGGTTTCTCAAGTCGCTCCTGACATGGAAAAAAAAAACACAACTCCTTGGTGTTCCCCTTCAGAGGAGCATGAGAAAGTACTGTCTAAGGGGGTGTCAATGCTTCTTTTAGGTTTTCATAGGATGGAGAAAGCTCTTACCTTTCACCACTCAACTAAGAGAAGAGGAAAGTTCTTTTCTTTTGCAATTCTGTATCTTAACTTTTATTTAAAAAGGAACTATCCAATTCTCTGAACAGAGTGTCGAGAGGTATCTTTGGATGTCTGCATGGGAAAACAGTGGCAGAGACAGCAACTAGGGTTTGTCCGCTAAGGCAGTGGTAGTTCCTTACACTTTAAATGATCTTCTGGCCACCACAATTCAAGAGAGATATTGACAAGCTGGAATGTGTCCAGAGGAGGGCGACTAAAATGATCAAGGGTCTAGAGAACAAGCCCTATGAGGAGCGGCTTAAGGAGCTGGGCATGTTTAGCCTGAAGAAGAGAAGGCTGAGAGGAGATATGATAGCCATGTATACATATGTGAGAGGAAGCCACAGGGAGGAGGGAGCAAGCTTGTTTTCTGCTTCCCTGGAGACTAGGACACGGAACAATGGCTCCAAACTACAAGAAAGGAGATTCCATCTGAACATTAGGAAGAACTTACTGACTGTGAGAGCCGTTCAGCAGTGGAACTCTCTGCCCCGGAGTGTGGTGGAGGCTCCTTCTTTGGAAGCTTTTAAACAGAGGCTGGATGGCCATCTGTCAGGGGTGATTTGAATGCAATATTCCTGTTTCTTGGCAGAATGGGGTTGGACTGGATGGCCCATGAGTTCTCTTCCAACTCTTTGATTCTATGATTCCATTTTTCAAAATTCATGTTTTTGGCTCCAAAACCTGCCTCGACTTATACATGAGGTCAAACCAATGCATAATATATATGGTATGCCTCATCCATACATCAGCGTTTTAAAAGGTACACTCAAAAGCAACAACAAGCATCAAGTGTACACCCCAAACTGCAATGCATAAATCAGTCATTAGAAGCTTCTGAACGGTGCCTCTGAAATTAGCAGCACTTAAAACTGCAAAGCAGCCACTAGACTTCTTTGGATGGTGCATCCAAAATAAGCAGCACTTGAAATAGAGGGACTGTTCTCTGAAAAGTAGGCTACATGGCTATCCCAAAACTATAGCTGCAGCTTTTCAGCATTTTATTTTTAACATCAAACTATTGCTGGCCATGCCCAACCACTGTGAAGTAGTTCTTGCCATAACCCAGTGGCAAAGTGCCAGTACAAACACACCCATGCTATCCAACACACAGCTTGTGCTCTCACAACTGGCATAAGGAATCTCTGTAGGGTTGCTGTCAGTCATTGCAACATATAAACACACCCTTATTGGCTTCCCAGTCTTGGGGAGAGAGCCAAAATTACAAGGGTCTCTGAAGGCAAACAAAGGAAGCGTTTGATCCCCGTGTCTGAAATCCGGCCATGATTCTTGGTCCTTGCCTCAAAAAGTGCTACTCACTTGTAGCCAGTAGATCACTATGTCCCTATCAGGCTCTGTAATGGGGGAATGGGAAGCCATCCAGCAGAATGCTTTTTTGTACTTCAGAAACTCAGCACTAAACAGTCCCTGGAAATTAAGTCTGGAAAAACAATAAATTCCCTTCAAAAAGGCGTTGCGCCACAAGGGAGTTACCCAGAAATCTAGAAACCAGACTGTCATTAGGCCTACGTAAGAGCCCCTGCTTGGAAAAGACCCATCTCCAGTAGCCTGTTTGGCCCATGAGTCTACTTTAATGAGGACAAAACTTTTATATATTTGTCAAAGCCTCCCAAATTATAGCCAAGGATGCCAGAAGGGAGAGGGCGATGGACAAGCAACTGGTGTTTTCACCCTATGGGCCACTGGTGCAAAGCGTGGGGAGGAGATTCAGAACTTGTTTGGAAGTCATCCCATTGTGACAAGACCAGAAAATACCAGAGTGGCAATGTGAATGCCACCATCCTGGTGCCAAGTCAGATGTGGGAGAAAAAAAAAGGACTTGGCAGGAAATATTTAACATTTATGATTTAAAAGATAGTTGACTCAGGCAAAATATACATGGGGCAAGTAAACGGGAAGGATTACAAACAAATATGAGACCAGTTGCCTCATTGCAACTGAAGATAAAACAATGGGAATTGATGTCTTCCTTGCCAGTGGAGAAATGATTTTGCTTTGGATTTTAATTCAGACTTTAGAGAAGTGGTTTCCAACCTGTGGTTCGTGGACCCCCAGTGGTCCGCAAGAACTAAAATATGGTCTGAGACCTCACTGTTACTATATTGTTGCAACGAGAGTGAGTGATCTAGCAAAACCCTATTATAGTGCCGAGGCAACAGGGATGTCGGGAGGGAAGAGGCTGATTACCCATGTAAGCCGCAACAACAAGCCTCCTGACTGCTGCTTTTCCTCTTCCTCCCTCCCTCTGAGCAGAGCCATTCTATGTGGTGCCTGGAAGTGGGGGCACCTTGGCGTCTTCATTTTTAGGCCTGCTCCTGGGGTTATTTGGGGAGCTGATTCAGAGAATTGCATTGGATAGACCACATCAGCTCTAGATTATTAAATATGGTTTTCTGTGGGCAAGAAGATGATGATTACTGGATGGCATATGTTATGTATCAGAAACTAGAGCTGATGTGGTCTATCCAGTGCAATTTTCTGAATCAGCACCCAAAATAACCAGACCAAATCTAAAGCTGACCAAAAGCCGATTCGTAACCCTTTCGGTACGATTCCATCAGCGCTGCCTCCAGAAAATCCTGCAAATCTATTGGGAAGACAGGCGGACAAAGGTCAGCGTGCTGGAAGAAGCAAAGACCACTAGCATTGAAGCAATGGTCCTTCGCCATCAGCTCCACTGGACTGGCCATGTTGTTCGGATGCCCAACCACCGTCTCCCAAAGCAGTTGCTCTACTCCAAACTCAAGAACAAAAAATGAAATGTTGGTGGACAGGAAAAGAGATTTAAAGATGGGCTCAAAGCCAACCTTAAAAACTCTGGCATAGACTCTGAGAACTGGGAAGCCCTGGCCCTTGAGCGCTCCAGCTGGAGGTCAGCTGTTACCAGCATTGCTGCAGAATTTGAAGAGGCATGAATGGAGGGCGAAAGAGAGAAACGTGCCAAGAGGAAGGCGCATCAAGTCAACCCCGACCGAGGCCGCCTTCCACCTGGAAACCAATGCCCTCACTGCAGGAGAAGTTGCAGATCAAGAATAGGGCCACCTACGCACCCACCAGAACACTGATCCTGGAAGACTACCCTACTTGGCCAACGAGGGATCGCCTAAGTAAGTAAGGTACTAATCTTGGAGAGTGGTCCCTGGTCACAGTGGTCCTTGGTAAAAAAAAAAAAAAGGTTGAGAGCCATTGCTTTAGAGCAGTGGTTCTCAACCTCGGATCCCCAGATGTTTTTGGCCTTCAACTCCCAGAAATCCTAACAGCTGGTAAACTGGCTGGGATTTCTGGGAATTGTAGGCCGAAAACATCTGGGGGCCCCAGGTTGAGAACCACTATTTTAGAGGAACCATCCTTGTCTTCAGACTAGATTTGGCTGCTAGAATACCTCCATTAAAGTTTCAACTAAAACCCAGAATGGATTCGCTGACATGGAAAGCATCAGATATCATTATTGAGAATTATTCACAACTTTTCAAGAGAAAAATATGAACAAAAAAAAACTTAACTTATATAGGGATTGGGGTTCTCTCATACCAATGTATTTTGTTCTCTGGATGGTTTTCTTTCCCCTTATTCCCTGCTAAACCAATCTCCTTCCAGTCCTATCTGTATGTACATCTAGTAGGGATGGGAAAATCTATTCTTTTGCATATTTGTGTTCTTTCCTTCATGAATATAGGAAATTTGTGAACTTCAGTAAACGTTTTTGTAATGTCGTAATATACAACTTCTCCATCTACAATGGCAAATTTCAGGAGCTACAGATATTACAGATGTTGTGCATGTATATATATGTGGTAAAGCTGGGAGGCCTTTCAGATAAAAACATTGGCAATTCTAAACTAACACAATTGAACATACATGGTATTCAAACAAAGGTTTTTGAGCATAAAAACTGAGAGCTCAGGGCCTGAATGGATGAATCAGATCTTTCCCATATTAGCATTTATTTTCAAATCTTAAATTCCTTCCATCTTGAACATGTGGAAATTAGAAAAAAGTTAGCATGAACTGAAACAAAATCCTCCCTTAATCCTATATATACACAATACAGCTCAATGTATAATAACATTGATGAAAAGTTTGATGAAAATTCACAATAAAACTATGTGATCCAACACAGCATAAATGCAACAGACACATAAGAATCAACATGAAATGTGAATAAGAAACTAAAGTAATCTCCAGATGCAAGAGTCCAATCTGCATTGTAGAAATTCAATAAAAGAAGATCTGAAATGCAGGACATGCTCAAATGCTTCAAAAACACTCAGCCCTGTGCCTAAAGGATGGCAGACCTAGGACTTCCATCATCCGTTGAATACATGCCGACTGTAGATGGGAAAGCAAAACAAGTACGTACTTTCCCTGAGGTAATTGAGGTGAGATACCAGAACTTCGGTGTTGTAGAGGGAAGTGGTCCGGAGGAAATCGTCCTTGTTCATCTTGCACAGTTCTTTGCCATCCATATTTTGGAAGAGGCTGGTGTCAATCTCCATTAAACCATACTCTTTTATTGCCCACTCCAACCATTGGCGTACATGGTCCTGGGTCCATAATGTGGGATCTATTGGAAGAAAAGGAGATGAAATGACACACTGTGATAATTCAAAGGAAAAGTGAAAGCGTCCAATTTATCTTCTCTGCTTCATAGGACAGTGGTTCTCAACCTTCCTAATGTCCCTTAATACAGTCCCTCGTGTTATGGTGACCCCCAACCATAACATTGTTTTTGTTGCTACTTCATAACAGTCATTTTACTACTGTTATAAATCATAATGTAAATATTAGATATGCAAGATGTATTTTCATTCACTGGACCAAACTGGGCACCAATACCCAATGCACCCACATGTAAATGCTAGTGGGGTTGGGGGAGGATTGATTTTGTAATTTGGGAGTTGTAGTTGCTGGGATTTATAGTTCACATATAACCAAAGAGCATTCTGAACTCCACCAGTGATGGATTTGAACCTAATTTGCCACACAGAACTCCCATGTCCAATGGAAAACTTTTGGAAGGGTTTGGTGGGTATTGACCTTGAGTTTGGGAGTTGTAGTTCACCTATATCCAGAGAGCACTGTGGACTCACGCAATGGTGGATCTGGGCCAAACTTGGCATAAATACTCAATATGCGCAAATGTGAACACTGGTGGAGCCTGGGGAAAATAGACCCTGATTTTTGGGAGTTGTAGTTGCTGGGATTTATAGTTCATTACAATCAAAGAACATTCTGAACTCCACCAACTATAGATTTGGCTCAAACTTCTCACATGGAATCCCCATGACCATCAGAAAATACTGTGTTTTCTGATGGTCTTTAGCAACCCCTCTGACACCCCTTCATGACCCCCTCAGGGGTCCCGACCTCCAGGTTGAGAAACACTGTCATAGGAGAAGAGATAAGTGGGGTGGCCAGGAGAAGCACTGGCTCATCCACACAGTGGCTAAACCATGATTTGATGTTACACTGGCTGGGATATATTTACTGGGATGACCCTGGTTTTGACCTATAAAACTCTATACGGTTCTGGCCCGGCTTACTTGTCTGAACACATCTGCCCCTACGTCCCACCTCGTAATTTAAGATCATCCGAGGAGGCCCTGCTCTCACTCCTGTCAATAGCGCAAATGCATCTGGCGGATATGAGGAGCAGGGCCTTCTCGGCTGTGCTCCTCACCAAAGGAGGTAAGATCTGTTCCCTCGCTCCTGACTTTTAGAAAAAAAATTGAAATTTTGGTTCTGGGACCAGGCCTTCGGACAATAGATCTAAGCAGCTTTTAGTGGTACAAGGACTGGAATGGCGACTCGACTGTTGAGATTGTTTTACGGTTTTAATAACTGTTTTTGATATTTCGTGATGTACTGTGTTAATATGAACCAACTAGGACATTAAGATCATCTGGGGAGGCCCTGCTCTCAGTCCCACCTGCATCACAGGCACGCCTGGCGGGGACGAGAGACAGGGCCTTCTCAGTGGTGGCCCCTCGGCTGTGGAAAGCCCTTCCTACAGATATCAGATCGGCCCCCTCCCTGTTGGCGTTTCGGAGGAAAGTGAAGACCTGGCTGTTCGCACAAGCATTTGATTAAGCAGTGTAATTGAATATAGGAATACGGACTAATGGATGATGAGATTGGATTCTGATTTTACTGATGAAACGCTAATGATTGTTATATTGATGTTTAATCGTTGATGATGCTACTGTTTTTAACTGTCCCATATTCATTTTGTGATGTTTTTGCATTGAATTTTGCTGTTGTTAACCGCTTTGAGTCGCCTGAGGGCTGAGAAAAGCATTATAGAAATGAAGTAAGTAAGTAAGTAAGTAAATAAATAATATGATTTATGTCTAATGTGTGGTTTTATTATTGTAGTTGTACAGCATTGAATTTTGCCATTATCTATGTGTAAAGCACTTTGAGTCTCCCTCGGGGTGAGAAAAGCGGTATAGAAATACTGTAAACAAACAAACAAACAAACAAACAAACAAATACCAGAGCTTTCAAAACTGTATGTTGTGGAAATGTATGTTATCTTGCGTATCATATATTTTTCAAAAATATAAATGAACCGTCTTCATTAGATACATTGTGTCCTAATACATTTTGTTATTACAATTTGTGCATGTGTCTGTATCTCTTATAAGGGGTTGGTTTGACCTCCGACAGAAAATTGGCCCTGCGACCCACCACAGTTGCCTTCCCTTGAAATAGGTTTGCCACATACGTTCTAAAAATCACTACCAAGGAGAAAAAAGTTTTCCATTTCGGTTTTAATTTGCAGCTGGCAGCAACACAGACACCGAGCGGTGCAATGAACCCAGGTTCCCTCCTCTCCCCATCTGTGTTGACTCTGCAGGACGAACCGAAGCAAGAAAAGAGTGAGTGGGCGGGAGTTAGAAGTTTGTTTTTGTCGGTCCAGTCTGGAAATATGACTCAGACATATAAAGCAAACTTGTCTGAGTGAGGAGAGGTCATTTTCATAGAATTTACTACTTTCTGGACCACAGTAATAAACATCCCTCCAATTTTTTTTAATAAGCATCTGTACAAACTTTGGAATGGGCCGAAAGGAGGGCCAAATGGTTTTGACTGCCAGGTTGGGACTGTCTAACTCCCATAGACTTGCAAGAGGGGAATTATAGTCTTACTTTTGAGGAAAGAGAGATCAATAAGGAGGTGGTGAATGAGTTTAGAGAAGTCCAGACTAGAGGATGCCAGTAGAATCATTGTTGTTACTAGAGCCCTAAGATTCACCCGAGGGAGGTGGAAAAGACATGCCCTTCCAATTAAACAACAAAGTGACCTCTATGGACATTATGTGCTTGGGATTTTGCTTTCAGTGCCAGAGGGGAACTAAATCCACAATCCTTTTTATATAAAAGTTCATTCCTAGTTGTGTGTGTCTTCAAATCACGTCTGACCTATGGCACCCTGAGGCAAAATTATCGTATAAGTTTCTAAGCAATGACAATGCTGACAATTGGCTTGAAAATGGATTATGGATAAGTTAAATGGAGTACTCAGTCGTAGAATTCGGCTAGATCATGGCCACCAGACTGGTAATAGCTTAGTAGATTGTAAGTATATTGTTTTAATGTTTTAATGTTTTTAACTATTATAATTATTGGTGGTTTGCATTTTATTATGTGGTATACAATTGTTGCCAATTGGAAGCTGCTCTGAGTCCCCCCCCCCCCGGGGGGGGGGTCGAGAAGGGTGGGGTACAAGTGTTCAAAATAAATAAGTAAAGAGGGACTACCATTATCTTCCATTGAGGGTGAGACCAGAGGTGGCCCTAGGCAATTTTCAACGGTAAGCAAGCAGTATTTTGCCCCTCCCCCCAACCAATCACTGATATATATTTTCTGTTCATCGTGGGAGTTCTGTGTGCCATATTTGGTTCAATTCCATCATTGGTGGAGTTCAGAATGCTCTTTGATTGTAGGTGAACTATACATCCCAGTAACTACAACTCGCATATGTCAAGGTCTATTTTCCCCCAAGAGCGCCCCTGTGCAAAATCAACTATACTGCAAATGTTACTTTGCATAATGGGTTGAGTCGCCCCTGGGTGAGACAGTGTGACTTGCCCAGTGGGTTTCCATGGCCAAACTGGGATTCAAACTATGGTTTTCCAGAGTCCAAGCCGTGTACTTAAACCACAACATCATCCTTTTGGTTATCCCAGGATATTTTCAGTTCACCGAAGAGAGAGCTGGCTCCCCACACCCCAATGTTCCCAGCATAATCAGAGATTCTCTGATGGGAAATATGTCATCTCTTTGCTCTTTTAAGCATAAGTCTCTGCATTAATTACAAGATATTCTGCTTTCAAAAGTTTAGAGCACTTTATACATTTCATATTGCAATTCTTACAATAAGATTGGAATTAGCATTTCTGCCATGACATATTCTACCATTAGGCAGAGTGTGCCATCACACCCAGACCCTATAAAAATAAAACTAAGATGTGCTTCTCTCTTTGTCTGGGCGGACCGCGGGGGTCTTTCTTTAGAAGATTGAGATTCCCAGCAACTGAGGCTACTACAGGCTTTGAACATCAAAACAGAATATTTATTTCTCAAAGTCCTTGCACACTTGGCACAGCTTGTTAAAGTTACAAACAAAACTCTGTGAAACCACAGAGATGTTCTTCCTTTTCTTTTTCCTCTAGTCGCTGAGCTGCCTTCATCCAAATGGTAGAAAAAATCCTGAGATCTTTTTACCCCAACCCTGAGCCACTATTTTTTAGAAAGTGTAGGCCTTCCCTATTCCAGCCCAAGGTTGGTTTGGGAGATGAAGCAAATCGTCTTCAATAACTATTTCTCAATAACTCAATATCTATCTATAACTCAATAGCTCAATTACTCAATTGCTATTCTATCTATCTATATCTATCTATCTATCTCAATTAGCTTCTTTATCTATATAACTCAATCTCAATCTATAGTATCTCAATCTTCCTACCTAGTTCTCAGTCTCAATCTATAGTATCTCAATCATTCTTACAATGGTTTTTTCAGAGTTACCTGCCTGACCAACAGCACATCTGAAGCTTTCTTTCGCTACTGAAGGAGGCAGAGGAGATTCAAAAATGGAAAACTCAACCCAGGAAAAAGGGCCGTCTCTAAACTCAAAGAGATACTTTCTGAACCAATAGCTGCAAAAGGGGCCTGCAGGCTGGCTTTCTAGCCTTTAATGCTGTTAACTTTCAGAGTGCAGCTGAGATTGTAGCAACCCTGGGGAAATGCAAAGGAACACTATCCCATGCAACTAAAAGGTAATGCAAACTATGCTCCTGGAAGACGGAACACAGAGCAAGGCAATTGCCTCAGGTGGTACATGACTGAAGTGGCAATGGCAGCCTACTCATCTGAATGCCGCAGATGTTTCCCTCTGTAACAGAAATTGACCTGGGTCAATTTCTGTTGCAGAGGGAAGAGATTTTTATACCTCAGGTATATTGGAGGATGTAATGGTCTAAAAACTCTGAAGGCATCTTGGAAGCTAAGCTGAATCAACTTGGGCTTGGAGGCCACCAACAAAGGTGCTGTAGACTAATTTCTGGGAAAGGATTTGTAAAACTACATCTGAGCCTTGTCTAAGAAAACCCTAAGAAAATCATGAGGTTGCATTAGCTGACAGGCACACTGAAAAAAACATACACAGAGAAACAAACATTTCTTCAGTCTGTCACCTTGCACTACAACTCACGTTCTGGAGGTATATGGGAGTTGTAGACAAAACCAGCTCTAAGATTTTGGGTTGCTTAGGATTTTTCTAATGCTTTCCAATATTGTATCT
This sequence comes from Anolis sagrei, assembly GCF_037176765.1. Lineage (NCBI taxonomy): Eukaryota > Metazoa > Chordata > Lepidosauria > Squamata > Anolidae > Anolis > Anolis sagrei. The sequence continues at coordinate 28,157,702 of NC_090027.1, read as the reverse complement.
TCTCTCCTCCCTTTTCATACAATATTATTGTTTTTAATATATAATGCAAATACAAATATCAAGGATGACTGTATATTTAGCCTTTAACAAGTATCTACAAAAAAGCAAATCTGCTGTGCCTCTGTAAAAACTGTAAAATATTACATTTCACAGAGCTACATATCATTCTATTCCAGCACTTTTATCTGCATCCTGTGGTATTTTTCTCTGACTCTTATCAGAAATGCAAAGCATCATGCACAAAAATAGTCCTAATTGAAGTCATTCTGCACCACTCTTCATTTTCCTCCTGCATTTGCTCAATTTCTACCCAATGGATAATGCTTATAATTGTAATTCATCTCCTTCATTTACCAAAAGTATTCTCTTTGACGTTATGGGAAAGAGAAGGAAAGGGAGGAGAGCTAATTGGGGCAAAGAGCAAGAGCAAAGAAAACAGTAGTACTGGAACTTTTTCAATTGGGAGCATTAACTAAACTCCCCATTAAACTAATAATGACTATAACCTGCCTTTTAGAAGATAAAAGTCCTGATGTGGAACAAGCTTTGCTACAGTTTCTGGACCACATTTATCTCATTCCTTTCAGTGTTTCACAATAAAAAATTGAGACATTAAATGGCCACTTCTCTCTCTCTCTCTCTCCTTTGATATAGCAGACTAATTCTCGCATTCTTATTTCATGAAGGATTTGACATCTGTTTGCTTCCTTTCCCAACTCAAAAATCAATAACTTTTAGTAGCAAAGGCATTTTTTAGAAAATAAAAAAGTTGATTAAAAGTTTGATTTGGTTCCACATCTGGTTTATGAGCAATTTTATTTCATTCGGCTAAAGAATTAGTTTTGTCAGATCTTAAGATCCATGCTCAGGAAACAAGTGGCCTCTTACCTGCTGGAACGATGACCCTTCTCTCATTGGTTGTCATGTTGGGTGGAGGAGGACCATTCTTCTCGTCCATGTAGGTGCCATAGTTCAAGGAGTTAGGTTCTGTCCCAGCAGGAACCAGTTTGTTGCATTTACTAACACTGCAGTCCACTGGGGATTCCCTGAAATTAAGGGATAAACATCAGATAACCAGTTTGCAAAAAACACAGGGATCTTTCCTGTCCACTCTCAAAAGTTGAATTATAATGGTGAGGAATGATGCCTTTCATATGTGACTCACAGTAACCTTGTCCATCTATAGCAGTGGTTCTCAACCCATGGGTCCCCAGATATTTTGGTCTTCAACTCCCAGAAATCCTAACTGCTGGTAAACTGGCTGGGATGTCTGGGAGTTGTAGGCCAAAACACCTGGGGACCCACAAATTGAGAACCACTGATCTATAGACTCAAAGGAAAAAAAATAGATGAATGTTCACTAGTCTCTGTAAGAACAGTCATCTACACAAAGGAGCTGTGCACATCAAGATCACGTCCAGAGCATCATGGTTTTCTACATGATGTTCTTCCATGAACAATCTATCTTATATGGTTTTCCATCCTAAAACCTCTTGACCTTTGATGTTCTCTTGCTCTGAGCATGATCAATAATAAATAGGCATCCTGTGGTTTTCTTCTTCTTTTTTGGAGAACTGGAAATCTTAGGTTTACCCTGATCTTGCTAATATTTCCTGCTTTTGTACAGGTATCATTTCGTTTTCACAAAAGCTGGCATGTGGTGAATTAATTCCTTATTAATTTCATAGGAGTGTGATGATGATGATCATTATATGCTTTGTGTTTTCTAGATGAAGGATGATACAGGCAATCCTCCTAGGCTTATCAGGAAAAAGGGTGGTCTCTAGACCAAAAGGATATTTTTTTAAACCAATAACAGCAAGAGGCTTGCAGGCTAGCTTCCAGCCCCTTTAATGTTTAACTTTCAGGGTGCTGCTGAGACTGTAGCAACCCTGGGGGAAAATGCAAAGGAATGCTATTTTATGCAATTAAGGGGCAATGCAAACCACGCTCCTGCAAGACGGAACAGTGATTTTGTCTGCTGTGGGCTCATCTTGTTGTGTTTCAAAAAAATATTAATAATAAACTTTATTTGTATCCTGCTCCATATCCCCAAGGGACTCGGGGTGGCTCACAACATGAATAAATATAGTACAATACATAAAAATAGAACAAACAAATAATAATACATCAAATCAACATGATGACGAAGAAGATAAACCAGAGCCCAAGTAAACAGCATTAACAATAAAAATTATAAAACATTGGTTAAAACATCATCATTCCTATGAGTTAAAAGGGAAAGTAACCCTCACCCCCCTCCCCCCAAAAAGGAAGTTTGAAGTGACCATCGTTCAAGAAAAAAAGAAAGTAAGAAAGAGAAACAAAAGGTGACAAACTTCTTTGAATGAACCAGCCCCATTCAGTGTGAAGGGAATATGTTGACTATACATTATACTCCCATCTGGAGAAGAAGCCTGAAGGATTTTCCAACTGAGAAACACTGAATAGGTTTGTTAAGGCACAGAGGCAGAATTACTCTACGGCAGTTATCATGGCGGGGAGATAAACATTCCACTAAGATATTACGAAGCAGATGGTAATTTTTTCCTCATGTCTTTTTGGGGAGAAATGCTGCTTTGGAAATGGAAATAAGATGTATAACTTACACATGTTAGAATTTAAGGTTGTACTATTTCGCCTACTGTTTTTCCAGGCACTGAACCAAAGTCAGTCTTCAGAGAGGCAAATTGCTGACATTTTAATGTCCTCATGGCAGTTAGAGAAAGGGTTTGAGCAACTGCAGGTAGGCTGGCTAGCCTTGCAGAGAAGGTATGTGTATGTGTGAGAGAGAGAGGGACACAGAAAGAGACTGAATCCTTCTCACCGGCAGCAGAAATTCTTAGTGTCAGGTGTTAAAAGCACTAAGTATTTGGAGATCAAAATGTCTGGCAGTCTGCAGACATTTTGCTCAGAGGAATTACACTTTTTTCTGAAGATAATTTGGGTTGCAGAAGGCCTTTAAGAAGAGACCCTAATTGAAGACAAATTGCAGGCTTACATATATATGAATGAAAGCTGCCCAGATGATTCCACATATCAGCAATGTATTGTCGAAGGCTTTCATGGCTGGAATCACTGGGTTGTTGAAGGTTTTTCGGGCTATATGGCCATGTTCTAGAAGCATTCTCTCCTGACATTTTGCCTACATCTATGGCAAGCACCCTCAGAGGTTGTGAGGTCATTATTTATTATTATTATTATTATTATTATTATTAACTTTATTTGTACCCCGCTAGCATCTCCCGAAGGACTCGATGCGGCTTACAAAGGCCAAGGCCTCAAAACATAGCATAAACAATACACAACTGAAAACAAATCAAAACAATTAAAGCAATATTAAAACAACAAAACAATAAAAGCAATACACCAAAACACAGTAAAAACTGGGGCTGAGCCAAAGTAATGGATACAGATTAAAAGTGCTGATGTGACAGGTGGTATGTCGGATTTCAGGGCAAGTGCAGTGTGCCAGCAATCTTAAGTTCTTAAGTTCTACTAAAGTGCTTCTGGGACTTGTTGGAGTTTTCCTATTCTGGAAAGGCGCATCGGAACAGCCAGGACTTCAAATTCTTCCTGAAGACTGCCAATATAGGGGCCTGTCTAATATCTTTGGGGAGGGTGTTCCAGAGTTGGGGGACCACCACAGAAAAGGCCCTGTCTCGCGTCCCCACCAGACGCGCCTGCGACGCAGGCAGAATCGCGAGCAGGGCCTCTCCAGATGAACGAAGCGAACGCGTGGGTTCATAAACGGAGATGCGGTCACGCAGGTAGGATGGTCCCAAACTGTTAGGTCATCAATGGCTATCATCACTATACTTGATGGAAGAAGTAGCCCAACAAGATCTAGATGGCCATAGTCTGCCCAAATCTTTACTAAGGGGTCAGACTTATGGGATTTTTTTTTAAAAAAAGGAATCATGTCTGGTGGTATTTGATGAAAAGAAGCTAAACAAAGACATGAAAGGAAGAGGCAAGAATTATGATACGCAAGGCCCATTTCATCTTGTTACACCTTGGTTTCACCCCTTGATTAACAAATATGCACATATAGACTACTGCAACGCGCTCTACGTGGGGTTGACTTTGAAGACTGTACAGAAATTTCAAATGGTCCAACGAACAGCAGCCAGATTGCTAACAGTAGCGGCGCTCAGGGTGCATACATCTCCTCTGTTGTGCCAACTCCTTTGGCTGCTAGTTTGTTACTGGGCACAATTCAAAGTGCTGGCTTTAGCCTATAAAGCCCTAAACGGTTCTGGCCCAACTTACATTTCCAAACGCATCTCCCCTTATGAACCATCTAGGACCTTAAGATCATCTGGGAAGGCCCTGCTCTCGTTACCACCTTCATCACAGTACTTGTGACGAAGGCGGTAACGAGAGCAGGGCCTTCCCAGATGATCTTAAGGTCCTAGACGTACTGTTTGGCAGAGATGAGAGACAGATCCTTCTCGGTGGTGGCCCCTCAGCTGTGGAACACCCTCTCTATAGATATTAGCTTGGCCACCTCCCTTTTAACATTCCGGAAAAAAGTCAAGACGTGGCTTTTTGAACAAGCATTTCCAAATGCAGAGTAACTGACATAGGAAAATGGAACAATGACAATGAGAACAGACAACATTTTTAACAAGGAGACACCATGAATTTATATTTTGTTGATATGTTTAGTTTTTATTATATGTTATGTTTTTAATTGTATTTATGATTTTGTAAGTATTGAATTTTCCCCTGTTAACCGGAGTGAGTCGCCTACGGGCTGAGAAAGACAGTATACAAATATAGTAAGTAAATAAATAAATACCCATCCATACGTTAGATCACTGGCTGTACCACTTAAAAATCAAATCCCATTACACACAACTGCCATTCCTCCCAGCCTTCAACATGAGTGGCATTCATCTGCCAAGTCTGTAACTTGTGTTATATCTCTTCAAGAGAGTGCAAGGAATGTTTAAGAGGTCATTAGCACCTTATAAACCTGGGTAGTTGAGGAACATGAGAACCCTATGCAAACATCTCACCTGACACAATACACAACAGGAGGTTAATATGCCTGGTGAGCAATGAATGGATACAGAGGTACATTGTGTGTAAAATCCTATGAGCACTAGCCCTTAATAGAAAGAGGAAGCCACCTAAGGTAAGCACAGGAATGAAGGAATCTGCCTTATGCCGTGTCAAAATTCTTGGCCCATCCAGGTCAGTACTGTGTACACCAGTGATGCCCAACCTTTGGTTCTCCAGGTTTTTGAGGCTTCTAGAACCCCTGGCTAGCTTGTTCAATGGTCAGGAGGAATTCTGGGAGTTCTTCACTGCCATATAATCCAGATTATCAAAGCAGATAACCCATATTATCTTCTTTGAACTGATTCTGTACTGCCATATAATATAGTTCAAAGCAGATCATCTTGATTTTATATGGCAGGGTAGAAGGGGCCCAAAACACCTAGAAGGAGTTTTGAAGGTTGAACATCATTGGTCTACACACCATGTCTCTTCAGGGTCTAGTAGTCATTCTTAAGGCCCTACCACAGGACACTTATAGCAGTATGACTCCACTGAAATGGATGCATGTCATGGGATCCTTGGATCTGGAGTTTGGGGAGGTAAAGCTTCCTAAACTGCAAGGATCCCATAGGATGTTACCATGGCAGCTAAAGTGGAATCACAGTGCTATAATTCTGCAGTGTGAAAGGTCCCTCGGCTGTACTTGGTGTAACAGAGATTAAACATAGGCCCTTTTGCATGCAAAGAGTGTACTCTGCTGTGGCTTAAAGTGATGATCCCTCCTTAATAACAAGAAACTTGGGAAGCTCTTTTATGTCAAGTGTGATACCATTGGAGCCAGTAACTTAGCACTGACTCAGTGGACAGCTTGCCAGGATTTAGGGCACAGGCTGAAAACCTAGGCTGGTTCCAGACAGGACTTTAACGTGCACCCAATCAGGTTTAAAAACCCTAATTGAGCCTGTGTTACAATCCACACATGCCCCAGAAAGCTCATGCTTTTCTGGGGGGAGGGGTGTCCGGATGCCTTACCGGACCTTCTGGCAGGGCACCCGGACACAAAAGAACCCCCCCCCCCCCTAGAAAAGCTTTAAAAAGAAAAAAAACTGCTGGTCCTCTACTGACAGGTAGTAATGATGAGCACGGGGGGGGGGGGAGGAGGAGGAGGAATTTTCCTCCTCCCCACCCCTTCTCCTGATGCCTCATTTCTACATGCCAGGAGACGACTGACAGCAGGAAAATACCAGCCAGGTAAGTTATGTTTTCTTTTAAAGGTTTTTAAAATGGTTTTGGAAGGGAGTGGGGGCTGTCTTGGGTTTTTTGGGCTCCAGGAGCCTAATAATCCTGAGACAGCTGTACGGATTGGGACCGAAAGTTGCATAACACGATCCGCAGGCCCAATCCACATAGCGTCCACAACTGGAAAAATTTGGGTCTTCTGAAAAACTCAGGTCTTTCCAGCTATCAAATTACTTCGGCACAAAACAGGGTTTTCCTAATTAGTGCTGAAGGAATTCATTTTTACCCGAGGTGTTATTTGGCTGCCCCAGGAAAAAACACAGGAGGGCACACATTTTCCATCCTGTGTGGATGTGCCCCTAGAAACATTTTGTGCCTCCCTAGATCTCCAGGTGAGGAGGCAAGTCTCAAGGTGAACAACAGAATTGAAGGATATGCAAAAAGGCAAAGATTTACTGGAAGAGTATACAAGAGACAATACAGAAAATGCTTGGTATACATAATCATTTAAAACCCAATTTATTTCTGCTGGGAATGACGAAACAGAAAATGGAAAAAAATACAGACAAATTACTGTTTTTGCTAACAACAGCGGTGAGAATTTGTTATGCAAAATTATGGAAGATAGAAGAAATTCCAGATATAGAGGACTGGTTGCAAAAAGTGCTTGACATTAGAAATATGGACAGACTTACATACTTATTATCCAGAAGTATGTATACTCCGATAAAAGAGACAAATTGGGAAAAAGTCACTGACTACTTAAAAGGAAAAAAATACAAGACAATAATTTAAATTAATTTGAATAATCCCCTGAAGAGAGAAGGAGAGACGTTTTCTTAAATAAAGAAGAATAGAAGAAAGAGAAAAAGAGAACACCCCACCCCCATCACGATACTCAGGAAGTCATGGAGATCTTAAAATCTTTATTTTTATTATATATATATATATATATATATATATTCTCTTTTCTTTTTTTCTCTCTTCTCTGTTTCTCTTTTCCTTCTCTATATTTTTTCTCTTCTTTTATTTCTTGATTTTAAATTTGTTACAGAAAATTCAATAAAGATATTTTAAAAAAGGAATTGAAGGAGAGAAGCCTGAGTTCCCAAGATGCTATGCTAATAATGTAATATAATATAATGTAATATAATATATATACATATAATATTTATAATATTATAATGTAATGCAATAGAATACTAATAATAATATGATAGTATAATTATATATTTATATTACATGTAATATTACTAATAATATTACAATATATTGGTATAGTACAATATAGTAATATTTAATACTGATATTGTACTATGCTAATAACATAATATATTGTATGTATATATATCTTGTAAGCTGCTCTGAGTCCCCTTCGGGATGAGAAGGGCAGCATATAAATGCCGTAAATAAACAAATAAATAAATAAATAAATAAATTTCCAGAATTCTGTAGCCCAGTCAGATGGCTTAACCCACCTATCCTATCACTAGTTATGAAGTAGCATTCAAATGTTCTTCCAACTTCACTTTGTACATAGAATGGGGGAAGGGGACACTATTTTGCTCTTTGTCTCTCTTACAAAACCTCTTCAGCTGCCCTTGGCTGAGCTGCTGAAATATTTCCCGATCCTCTATTTTGCTTTGCTTACATAAAGATGGCACACTTTTTTGATTCTCTTGAAAAAAAATGGTGCGTATGGTAGACTACAGCTTCACATTTGAATTCAGAACACAGGTGTAGTGGGAAAGAAAGGTTTTCCCCCCTAAAGAGGCAGCTGGAACCCTATCAAGAGAAAGCATGATACTGGGGTGGGGAATAGATTAACAAGGGAGAAAAAAAAAGAAATGGGGAATGGAGAGAATAGGTTATGTTGACTATTCCAAATGCAATTCCAGTTCTATTATTATATATTGAAACTTGACACATGGAGGGTCTCAGCTTTGCCAGGCAGCTGATAGACAGAGGAGACGAGGGAACAAGGCCTGATGCAACTCATTTTAAGGGGGAAAGAAAGAGTCAATCCTCTGCATTATTTGTGGGAAGCGGGTGAGGCCTTTCTGTAGAGAGGAGAGCTGGGTATTGCATTTAATTTTTTCTGATGAGGATGCTTGGACTAAAAAGGTTATCAAGTCTGAAGACTACTTCATTTTCATTACCAGCCTTGCCTTGCCTTTGCAAAATGAAGAGCGCTCAGCATAATTTTAGCAGGTTTTTTCCCCCACCCCTTGCCAAGATTGCGACAATTTACACTGCTTTTTCAAGGGCCCTTCGTCTCCTGGAGACTGAAGGAAAGGGAGGCATAATAGCCAAGGTAACAATGTGAGCCAGCCTTAAAAGCCTGAAAGGTTCTTTTCAGGGATGCAGTTGATATAAGCAGGGATTCTCCTTGGATCATTCTGGCATTGTTAATGAATTAAGCCAGGCAGAAAGGTGAATATTAAGGACCTTGATGTGTCAGAGAAAGATAAAGAAAGGAAGGGCAAGGGGAGGGAGGGAGAATATGAATAGGACAGAAGATCCAGGAACAAAATGCAGCATAGTCCGTGCTCATCTGAGGTATTGGCCCAGAATATTCCCAAATCATTGAGATAAATTAGACACAACAATATTTCAAAAGGCTACACATGGGCACACACATAGAGGAGTGTACAGTGATATATATTTTGTATGGATGCCATTTATTTCCTCTGCCAAAAATGGATTTCCTAACAGTCAGAAAACCTATGCAATAACACAGAATCAATACTTTTGCACAGTGTTTGTCTATTTGTAAAACCTCTGGAGTATGAGGAAATAATTCTGCATAGAATCAATACTTTTGCACAGTTTTTGTCTATTTGTACAACCTCTGGAGTATGAGGAAATAATTCTGCATAGAATCAATACTTTTGCACAGTTTTTGTCTATTTGTACAACCTCTGGAGTATGAGGAAATAATTCTGCATAGAATCAATACTTTTGCACAGTTTTTGTCTATTTGTAAAACCTGTGGAGTCTGAGGAAATAATTCTGCATGGAATCAATACTTTTGCACAGTTTTTGTCTATTTGTAAAACTTGTGGAGTCTGAGGAAATAATTCTGCATGGAATCAATACTTTTGCACAGTTTTTGTCTATTTGTAAAACCTGTGGAGTATGAGGAAATAAATTCTGCATAGAATCAATACTTTTGCACAGTTTTTCTCTATTTGTAAAACTTGTGGAGTATCAGGAAATAATTCTGCAAAGAAGAAACAGTGAGGTTGCACAAAAATATGTTTCTACATTTTTTGTAGTAAACCTTACATTTCTTTGTGAAAGCAGTGTTTTCATACACATAATTTCAGGCAGAATAATTTCATGTATATATTCTCTTCTATTCATATAGAAACAATAGAACATGTGCTCCCCCAGTGCCAATTCTACAGGGATATCCATGCCAGGCTTATCTTACTTGTGATATACAAGAGCTCAGGCCATTCAAGACAATTTTACACCTCCCTACTACTTGTAGATACTAATTCAGCTACAACCCACAATGTTGCACAGTTTTGTGCAGCAGCATACAAAATCTGTCAGGGATGACTGGTCCCAAACGTTAACTGTGTATCCAGTAATCTTCCTTAATTCTATAATTTGCTGATAGACCTGTGCATTGTATATTTTTACCCTTTTCCCTTTCTGCTCCTTCAATATTCATATTTACATTGTAAATGTACTAAATGTACCAAGTTTGTATGAAACTGTGACTTTTATTTCCTGTGCTGGTCTACGACTGAAATAAATGATTTGATTTGATATTTCTGCTATATGTTAATTTGTGTTTGGTGTATGTTCATATATGTGTGTGTGTGTTTATATATTTTATTGTATGCATTTTGTATTGCAAGTCGTTTCTTCATAAATACAATACGAATGCCCAGTGTGGACATCTCACCATGCTGAAACAGTGGACATGGCTCTTAATGAGACATGCCACATTATCACAGGATGTTTACACCCTACACCACTGGAGAAATTATACTTAGCCGGTTTTGCACCACCTGACATCCACTGAGAAGTAGCAGCCAATAATGAAAGGACCAAGGCATGGACATCCCTGGCCCATCCTCTGTTCAGATATCAGATAGCAAACCAATCCTTTAAATCAAGAAATAGTTTCCTAAGATCTACAGAGATACTTGCAGGAACATCTCAGCAAGCGAGAGTCCAAAAGTGGCAGGGAAAAACTCGAAACCTCAATCAGTGGCTGATTCCAGATGAGAAACAACCCCCTGTGCACACAGAAGACTGGGCAATATGGAAGGCACTAAACAGACTGCTCTCTGGCCCCATGAGATGCAGAGCTAACCTTAAGAAATGGGACTACAAGTGGAGTCCACGACACATGAGTGCGGAGAAGAGCAAACTACAGACCACTTACTACAATGCAGTCTGAACCCTGCCACATGCACAATGGAAGACCTTCTTATAGCAACACCAGAGGCACTCTAAGTGGCCTGACACAATAAATAAATACATTGTGTGCATTTTATGTTCATATGTTTTGACTTTGCTGTACCCTGCCTCAAGTCATGAGGTAATAATAATAATAATAATAATAATAATAATAATTCATTCTATCAGCTTTCTCCAAGCAAGGGTCTAAGGCAGCTCACAAAATGTAAACTAGAAATTGGCTGACATGTATGTTGCAAATTCTTTAAACCAAAAGAAAACAAGAAAAGTAACAATACCAATAAAACAGGTAAAAACAATGTATTGTCGAAGGCTTTAATAGCCGGAATCACTGGGTTGTTGTAGGGTTTTTTGGGCTCTATGGCCATGTTCTAGAGGCATTCTCTCCTGACGTTTCACCTGCATCTATGGCAAGCATCCTCAGAGGTAGTGAGGTCTGTTGGAACTAGGAAAATGGGTTTATATATCTGTGGAATGACCAGGGTGGGACAAAGGACTCTTGTTTGTTGGAGCTAGGTGTGAATGCTTCAACTGACCACCTTGATGGCCTGGCAGTGCCTGGGGCAATCTTTTGTTGAGAGGTGATTAGATGTCCCTGATTGTTTTTACTCTGTTGGTTTGCTGTTGTAATTTTAGAGTTTTTAAATACTGGTAGCCAGATTTTGTTCATTTTCATGGTTTGCTTCTTTCTGTTGAAATTATCCACATGCTTGTGGATTTCGATGGCTTATCTGTGTAGTCTGACATGGTGGCTGTTAGAGTGGTCCAGCATTTCTGTGTTCTCCAATAATATGCTGTGTCCAGGTTGGTTCATCATTTTACAATATATTTAAAACAGTTATAAATATAATGAAAACTCAGCAGTGGAACTCACAGCCTCGGAATGTAGTAGAAGCTTCATCTTTGGAGGCTTCTAAGCAGAGGCTGGATGGCCATCTGTCAGAAGTACTCTGTGGTTTTCCTGCATGGTAGAGAGTTGGACTAGATGACCCATGTGGTCTCTTTCGGCTCTGTGGATCTATGATTCATCTCAGCACTATCAACATTATTCTACAAAAAGTATTACATTAATTGAAAAGTGTATCAAATTCCCACCTATATCAGGAAGTCTTAGCCTGCAGGCAAAACAACAGCAGGAATGAGGCTAATCAAACCTATGATGGAAGGGAGCCGCACAGCCTGAGAGCATAGGGATGTGCAAATACCAGACAAAAACTAAGTAAAAACATTTCTTTAGACAAGGATGACATGGTTGAATATTTCACCTCTGCTATCCATGATGGCTTACAAAAGCATAGTTGCTCTATTCTGACAGTGAATCCATCACATGACATGTTCTCCTGCTCAGGTTACAGAAGGGTCATTGAAGCCACGGGCTCTATCCAAACCCTGGAGTATCAATTATGGTACTTTTATAAATTTGGACAGAGAAGTGCATAATCACAGGGATATGTGGCTATGAATAAGCACTGCGTATTGAGCAACACATTCCCTAGTCCATAGCATGATCTTTGGATCTCTTCCACCAGAAATATATTGAAAGCACAATATTATTGGGTTGTTGTAGGTTTTTCCGGGCTATATGGCCATGTTCTGGAGGCAATTTTTCTCCTGACGTTTCGCCTGCATCTATGGCAAGATGCTTGCCATAGATGCAGGCGAAATGTCAGGAGAAAATTTGCCTCCAGAACATGGCCATATGGCCCGGAAAAACCTACAACAACCCAGTGATTCCGGCCATGAAAGCCTTCGACAACACAATATTATTATTAAACAAAATTACAGAATCAACAAATTTATGAGAATTCAATAGGTAATCCATATTTTGGAAACCATAATTAACTGTACAAGTAGATTTAATTTACTGTAAATGCCTTTCTCTGAAAGCGACAGTAATAACGACACCAATATTTTCCCCTGCAGAGTACTTTTGACAGGGATGGGAAGAATTTAAAATACCACTTAATAGAAAGGTCCTTCTGTGGATGGCATCTAATTTAGCCCTTGACAAACAGATAGTGAAAGCAGGGCAAAATTCCAAGACCATCTCCTGGGGTTGCATTGGCTTCCATTCAGGCACTTTGAAGCAATTAATTTATCCACCACCCATGCCACCTTTTTCATGGTGGTTTCTCACATGTCGGTCTCGAAATTTCCATCTTTACAAGCTTCATAACTTGTTGGATACCAACTACTCAGCCTCAAAATGAAAGAGTCAGGCATTTCTCCCTGAAGCAAACTGTCCTACTTGAAGACATATTTGTGAAACAATAACAGCTGCTAATCTAGTACAGACACGGCACTAGAAAATATTTATCTGGTTCTTGCTGGGAGGATAAAGTGACTTGGCTTGTGGAGCCTCACATATTGTCCCCATTTCTCTTGGAGCATGAGAGTCTTCTGAGTGCTGCAGTATTCCTCTTTAAATGTTTTTTAAAAATGCTGCCTCTAGGCACTGCTTCTGAATGTTCTCCTATCGGGCAAAACACATGGAAATCCATCAAAACAGTGATGTCATGCAGGGAGGATAAATGGCAAAGCAGGGTGGGGCGGTGCCCAGTAACTGACCATGGGTAAAAGGGTCAGAAGTGCATAACTTCGTCTGCTGTCATGGAAAGCCTAGATATTGGTATTGCCAAATGCTTCCTCTATTTGTATATCTTTCCAACGACACTGCCAAGGGTAACAAAGGCACCAACTTTGTGTTACTGAAAGTGTGGTGGAGAAAGGAGAGAATCATACAGTACAGAATCAGTGAGAGCTTGTGAAGTTACTCCTTAGTAATAGTTAGTTACCATGAGAGTGGTTAGTAGTTAGTTACTTAGTAGGAACCTCCGGTGGTGTAATGGGTTGAACCCTTGTGCTGACAGGACTGCTGACCAAAAGATTGGTGTACGTATCTCCTGCTATGAACCATCACGAAGCTTAAGATCATCAGGAGAGGCCCTTCTCTCGATCCCACCACTCCCACAAACGCGGTTGGTGGGGACGAGAGACAGCCTTCTCAGCAGTACCCCCCCCCCCCGTCTGTGGAACTCTCTCCCTAAGGACATCAGGTTAGCCACCTCCCTCTTGTCCTTTAGAAGACAACTGAAGACCTGGCACTGGGGCCAGGCGTTTAATTAGAGGCCAGTGGCAATAGGAAAAGGAAATTTGGATTTTGGCTACATGGATTCTCCTGGCTTGTCTTGGTTTTTACTGGCACATTAATCTATTAATTTATTGTTAAATTTTACTGATGATGTACAATGTTTTAAAATGATTTTATTGTGAATTGTAATTTTATCCTCTGATGCTCATGTGAGGCTGCGCTGAGTCCCCCTTGTGGGGAGAAGGGCGGGATATAAATATGTGAAATAAATAAATAAATAAATCTGGGGAGCGGGGTGAGCTCCCATCTGTCATCTCCAGCTTCTCATGTGGGGACATGAGAGAAACCTCCCACAGGATGGTAAAACATCTGGGTGTCCATTGGGCAACATCCTTACAGACAGCCAATGCTCTCACACCAGAAGCAACTTGCAGTTTCTCAAGTCACTCCTGACATGTAAAAAAACCATGCTAGTTTCAAGCCAATGCTGGGGATACTCCTAAATTTTCTCTGCACTTGACTATTCCCTATGAGAGCCAGGTAGGGACTCAATATGCTATAATTGGCTACTTTTTCTAGGTCTAGGACTGAAAGCTCTTGTCTCTAAAGGTGAGTGTCATGAGGTATCACCCTTCTTTCTAAAGCCATGTCAAACAGGAAGTGCCAGGTGGAGAACCTTTGAAATTTTCTGAGAACCTTTCTTTTTCAGACTTGCAGTTTTGGGCGCTGCGTTTGGTGGTCCCTATGTAGACTTGTCCACAGCTGCATGGTATACGGTAGACTCTTGCAGAGGTGAGCAAAGGACGTTCAGCAAAGGACAAGAGGGATCCTCTCACCTCTGCAGGAGTCTACCGTATACCATGCAGCTGTGGACAAGTCTACATAGGGACCACCAAACGCAGCATTGCCCAAACACGAATCAAGGAACATGAAAGGCACTGCAGACTACTGCAACCAGAGAAGTCAGCCATAGCAGAGCACCTGATGAACCAGCCTGGACACAGCATATTATTTGAGAACACAGAAATGCTGGACCACACCAACAACCACCATGTCAGACTACACAGAGAAGCCATTGAAATCCACAAGCATGTGGACAATTTCAACAGAAAGGAAGAGACCATGAAAATGAACAAAATCTGGCTCTAAAATTACAACAGCAAAACAGCAGAGAGGAAACAACCAGGCACATCTTAACACCTCTCAACAAAAGATTTTCCCAGGCTCAGGTAGGCCTTCAAATGCTAATGAAGGTGGTCAGTTGAAACATTCACACCTAGCTCTAGCAGAGAAGAGCTCTTTGTCCCATCCCAGCCATTCCACAGATATATAAACCTATTGTCCTATTTCCAACAGACCTCACTACCTCTGAGGATGCTTGCCATAGATGCAGGCGAAACGTCAGGAGAAATGCCTCTAGAACATGGCCCTATAGCCCGAAAAAACCCACAAGAACCTAAATAGGTCTACTTTTCCAGTGTTGAGAATGTGCCTAGACAGGCACATCAACTGTTGCAATGTTTTAAGAAGAACAATGAAGTGGAGGACACCTGAAGTGATCCATATTTATGTTAACCATGTAGGATTGCCTAACTTGGTCTCCCAAAACCCCTCAATATTTTCTGCATGTATATCTCAGATACAGTCATCTGAAACTACAAGAACAACATTCCAGATTGTCATCAAAAAGCATGGATCCAGGTCTTCCTCACCTGGATCCATTCATATGGTCATATTCTCTCTTAACGTTGACACGGACAGGCTGATTGATCCACTCCTGCTGGGGAGGTAAAGGGTTGATTTTGTGCGGTTGCCCATAATCAGGGTTCCCTGAGGCTGTCATGTCCGCTTTGGGAAGATGAGCAGCAGCTCCGTAGGTAGAATCGAAGAGGGACTGATCCTCACTCACCACCGAGAGAGCCTCCTATGTAGGCCAAAGAAAAAGAACAAAAATTAGAATAGAAACTCTACAAACATTCCTTCATTTGAGTAGGTAAACAATAGTCCTTCAGACTATCTCAAACTGATATTAGCCTCATAGTTGCAAGAAAGAACTTCTCATACTTTCATCCAACCATTATACACAAAGTGCAAGTGTTTCTTATGCTTTTTTGGATGAATCTGAAGCAGAAAACCTATAGGACACTAAAGGAAACTAGGTAAAGGTAAAGGTTTTCCCTTGACATTAAGTCTAGTCGTGTCTGACTCTGGGGGTTGGTTCTCATCTCCATTTCTAAGCCGAAGAGCAAGCATTGTCCGTAGACACCTCCAAGGTCATAACTGACATAACTGCATAGAGCGCTGTTACCCTCCTGTCGGAGTGGTACCTATTGATCTACTCACATTTGCATGTTTTTGAACTGATAGGTTGGCAGAAGCTGGGGCTAACAGTGGGAGCTCATGCTGCTCCCCGGATTCAAACCTGTGACATTTCAGTAAGCAAGGTCAGCAGCTCAGTGCTGTAACCCACTGTGTCACTGGGGGCTCTGTATTTCGTCAATTTATTACATTTGGAATATCTAATAAGTGAAACACAGTAGAAAATCAGGACAAAGCTGTATAAGTCAAGAACAGCTTGGGGATATAATTCCCTGCTAAATTTTTTTTGAAGGAAGAATTCAATGATTTTAACAATATTCCTCTTGCTACATAAAAGTTTTCAAAAACTGAAATATTGAAATACAGTTCGCAGTTTGATATATATTATGCAGAAAATTCACACAGAATATTTTTTTCACAGAAAACAGCATTTTCTAGGCAGTATTGCTTTCTTTTGTGTTGGAAGACTTCAACATTTCTAAAGAGGTGTTCCATCAAATTAAAAAAAACAACTTTTGTATTTCCAGTTTTTCACATTTGTGGCGGTCTTGTGCCTTATATTTTGTGGTACTTGTAGATATATATTCTCAATGAAAAAGAAAGTGAAGGGGAGGCATGGAATCTAACAGAATGCTTAATATATTGATTTTATCATGCATTTTTGCAGGCTTCAATGTCCTTCTTCAGATGGGCCACAAAAATAAAGATCCTCATATTGAAATAAAACCATTCTATTAAATACTGCTAAGCTCCCCTAGATATTCCTTTGCTTCTGTGGTGTAACTGAGTCACACATCTACTTCTCTTGAAAACATAAGTTTCAAATATTCACAACATCTGGGATAGTCAGTGTTCATGCACCAAATTACAGCATTCAGGAAATCCAGTCTTTCCTTGTTACATATACGTGAAAGGAGAATTAACTGCTAAAGTAATTACGATGACTTAAAAATCCTCCATGCTATCTTTTCTTATGAATGTTGGACTTTCTTTGAAATCTATAGCAGCACAGCAGTTGAGTTCCAGGGGCAAGAAGAGCACTATCTGTATCACCCAATTGCAAAAGCTGCAGCCCATGGGACTTTCTTCTTCCCCATTCAACTGCCCGTCTTGGTTTTTGTCACATTGGCCAGACTGAATTTGAGACATAGGCCTTGTGTTTATATATCTTATGTGATATTGTCCTTGGTCGACTGCCAACTCTAGTTCTCTCTCCCCAACCCCATTTTAAAGCTACATTCCTGGCATCTTGCTGAGGGTTCAGTCTGTGAGTGAGTACAGCCCAGGTTCTTCATCTCCATTGACAAAACCCAGCCTCCTCCCTCCTCAAGGCAGCACCAGACTAGGGAAGGCATAACTTCTGCGCTTGTAGCTGCATCTGCTACTGAAATGATGGCACAGCATTGTTAAGAACTTATGCTACCAACTTTGTTCCCACAATTAGTATCTAACGAACTAGATCCCTTTGCATACTGATATTCTCTACTAACACAGCTATGTCTTTGAATTATGTTTTCCAGAGCAATATCAATATCAGGCATTATGTGGATCACAAGGCTAGTGCTAGGTGAGGACAAGATGGGGACCACAGTATAGTATGTGTGAGTTTGTATTTGCATATAAAAGAGAAGAGCTATATTTCTATAAAAATTGGCTTAAAAACCATCTCTGAGCATTCTTCCCGCAGCTGTACATTGTGTACTTTGTGATTTTCTTTTGTTTGGGGGGGCATATCTCGATCATCAAACTAATCCTGGATTCTGATAGGCTGGTTGAAGCTAAGTAACTTCAAACATTCACCTCCCAAGCCTGGTCAGCTCTGGTTAGCTTGGGAGACTGCCAATAAATACCTGTGCTGTGGACTATATTTTAGAAGAAGAAAGCCAAATCTTAGGATTTCTTGCCTAAGAAAACCCATTGAAATCTGCGGAATTACCATTGGACCATTTGAACACAAACAAAGCCTGTAGATATCTATTTGAGCACATGAATGTTCATTCATAAATGAAGTAGAAGATCACCTTTCAGATGTGACTCGTGTGTCATTCATTCAGAAGACACCTCCCCCCCCCCCCCCAAAAAAAAAAGCATCCTGGATATACTTTTCCAATGCGATAGATAGATAGATAGATAGATAGATGGATGGATGGATGGATGGATGGATGGACGGACGGACGGACCTTACTTTAAAAAGATAGATAGATAGATAGATAGATAGATAGATAGATAGATACGAGGGGTATTTTTTAAGTAAGGTCCGTTTGAACATAAGTACACAACGAAAGTTTATTTCAAAAAAGTAAATTTATTTTCAGAAAGTACATATTCACTATATTTTTCGACATAGTTGCCAAGTTTGTTCAAACACTTATCATACCTCTGAACCAATTTTAAAATACCCTCTTCATAAAAACCTGCCGCCTGCTCCGATAACCAAGAGTTCACTGCCGTTTTCACATCGTCGTCATCATGGACATTGTCACAGCCATTTTTGAATTGTCGTACCCACTTACTCACTTTGCTTTCACTCATAACAGTATCACGGTCCACTTCACAAATCTGTCGATGAATTTCTGCAGCAGGCAGGTTCCTTGCTGACAAAAACCATATCACTGAACGAACCTCACATGCGGAGGGTGAGTTGATAGTCTTATACATTTTTAAAGCACAGAACAGAACCTTACAGGTTAGCTACAGAGCGGAAACTGAGCACAATTATTCCCGAGGCATGCCGGTACACGACGCACGCACTCGTTGCGGTATGCGCGCGAACTACTAGTGTCTACAACAAAACGGACCTTACTTAAAAAATACCCCTCGTAGATAGTGGGATACCTTGTCAAACATATGGATTTTGTGGAATGTGTCAGAATATATCTAAGAGAATTATCAGATATTGAGGAGACAATTCAGTTACTTTGATATCCCATCTTTGAAATCTCATACCAATTACGGCTACCCATTTGTCAGCATGGATATTCTGTGTCAATTACAAATCAAAACAAAGAATAAATTCTATAGACAAGCAATTTCTTCTAAGAAATCACTCAAAATTATCTTCTGGGAATCACTTCAGAATTCTTTTCCAACTCTTCCAGTACAATCTTGGAATGACTCTAGATGTCCTAATATTTACTCAAACATCTTAGCAGACAGAGTAGCAGAAGGATATCACCCAATCTTTGTATACATTTCCTCCGATCCACTACGAACAAGCTTCTGCATAATGGCAGCGTAATAAATAGAGTGATTTGATACACATGAAATGCTAAAGTGAAGTTCAGTGTTACAAAAATGATCATCACACATTTTCGCTCCCCCTTTAATTTTAATTAACCATAGTTAATGTACTGTCGAAGGCTTTCATGGCTGGAATCACTGGGTTGTTGTAGGTTTTTCCGGGCTATATGGCCATGTTCTAGAGGCATTTTCTCCAGACATTTCGCCTGCATCTATGGCAAGCATCCTCAGAGGTAGTGAGGTCTGTTGGAAGTAGGAGAATGGGTTTATATATCTGTGGAATGACCAGGGTGGGACAAAGGACTTTTGTCTGCTGGAGCTAGGTGTGAATGTTTCAACTGACCACCTTGATTAGCATTTAATGGCTTGGAAGTGCCTGGGGGGAATCTTTTGTTGAGAGTGATTTGATGTGCCTGATTGTTTACTCTCTGTTGTTTGCCATTAAATGCATCCTCTGAGGATGCTTGCCATAAATGCAGGTGAAACGTCAGGAGAAAATGCCTCTAGAACATGGCCATATAGTCCGGAAAAACCTACAATAACCATAGTTAGTTTAGTATCCAGGCATCCCCTGGGCAAAGTCCTTACAGGCAGCCAATTCTCTCACACCAGAAGTGACTTGCAGTATCTCAAGTCACTCCTGACACGAAAAAAAAATAGTATTATGTTGAAATCTTTAACCATGGGTAATTTCTAGGCCTGGGCGGTTTCGTTTCGTTAATTCGTAATTCGTTAATAATTCGTTAATTTTTTCAATTACAAAACGATAACGAACCATTCTGGAGCAATTATTTTAAAAAATGAATTTTTAAATACGTTTTGTAAATGCTTCGTATTTTGTTATTGTGTTCGTTTCGTTATTGTTTTGAGGTCGTTTCGTTATTATTTCCGCATGTCTGGGCCAGTTTTATGGTTTAATTAGTGAAAAAAATTATAATATCACACCAACAGTCAACAACAGAGGGAGAGGGAAGCTTCAGAAGTTTTTGGAGGTTTTTTAGCGTATTTCGCGGTCGCGTCCGCCATTAACGAATCGATTCGTTATTGTTTCGGAAATCGATTTGTTAATTTTTTACCATTTACGAAATTTTGTAAATATCGAACTTTTTTAAGGGAACATTTTGTAATTATTTTAAATATCGAAAGAAAAAAAAACCCCAAATACAAATCGATTTTAGAAACAAATTTTTCCGTTGTTACCCAGGCCTAGTAATTTCAGCTCTGACAAATGGAAACAAATTATTGACTTCATAAACCATCGTTTGAAAATCACATGTTTCCAGTAAGCATAGTTAAAAGATTAAACATGGCTTGTCCCTGTTTTGACAATATCTCAAATCATAATTAAAGTACAGTGAAATCTTGTAAATGCTTCCTTGCCATATCACGTCTAAAGAAGATTTATGATATGATCTCAACTATACTATACAGTAGCCCATTGTCAGTATTTCATTACATGTGTAAAGCACCAAATAAAGAAAACGGTAGTGCAGAATGAAATCACTGAATTACTGGAAATCAGAGTCAGGGGATTTAAATTTGTTTCTCTTTCATCTCTGGGTAAAGAAAAATCATGTGGATGCCAGGGGAGTGCTTATCTTGATTAAACAGAATTGGGTGGAGTAAAGATTCCCTAAACAAATCCAAATGACTTGAGAATGACTCAAGACAACCGACCATGGGATGTTGCTGGTACACCCTATTCATTGGGAAAGGATGGTGATTTCAAGATAATTTGGAAGCAGCAATCGTTGAACTCAACAGCGCAAAATAAGCCTCATGAATGGTGAGATCAGTGGAAACAGCCTGACCCTTTTTTCTTTAATATTGAATTACAGTAACTATTTGAAAGATATTCACAAAACAGATGATATGACCTGAAGGTGAAGTCCTTAAAATGGTAGACATGAACATACAAGCTAATCAAAAGGCAGAGGGCCATACTAGGAAAACTGAACATCCTCGTGTACAGTAAGTTAAACATGAGCCAACAATGTCATGTGGCGGCAAAAAAAGCCAATGGGATTTTGGCCTGCATCAATAGGAGCACAGTGTCTAGATTGTGGGAAGTCATGCTACCCCTCTATTCTGCCTTGGTTAGACCACACCTGGAATATTGTGTCCAATTCTGGAAAGTGTGAAAGAGAGATATTGACAAGCTGGAATGTGTCCAGATGAGGGCGACTAAAATGATCAAAGGTCTGGAGAACAAGCCCTATGAAGAGTGGCTTAAAGAGCTGGGCATGTTTATCCTGAAGAAGAGAAGGCTGAGAGGAGATATGATAGCCATGTATAAATATGTCAGAGGAAGTCACAGGGAGGAGGGAGCAAGCTTGTTTTCTGCTTCCCTGGAGACTAGGACGCGGAACAATGGCTTCAAACTCCATATTAGATTCTACTATATGCCAGTCTGGACACAGTAATACCATATGTTGAATGCATTTATAGAATCAAAGAGTTGGAAGAGACCTCATGAGCCATCCAGTCCAACCCCCTGCCAAGAAGCAGGAATATTGCATTCAAATTACCCCTGACAGATGGCCATCCAGCCCCTGTTTAAAAGCTTCCAAAGAAGGAGCCTCCACCACACTCCGGGGCAGAGAGTTCCACTGCTGAACGGCTTTCACAGTCAGGAAGTTCTTCCTCACGTTCAGATGGAATCTCCTTTCTTATAGTTTGAAGCCATTGTTTCGTGTCCTAGTCTCCAGGGAAGCAGAAAACAAGCTTGCTCCCTCCTCCCTGTGGCTTCCTTTCAGAGTTGAATTTGACTAGACTTAATGTCAGGGGAAACCTTTACCTTAATGCCATTGTAACTGCCATAACTCAATGCTGTGGAGTCATGGGATTTATAGTTTGGTGAGGCACCAGCACTTGTTGGTAGAAAGACTAAAGGCTTTGTAAAATTACAGTTCCACCATGTTCACTATATATATATAGTGAAGGTTCGCAGCTTGGGAGTCCTCTTGGACTTATCACTGAGCCTGGGTCCTCAGGTTGCAGCGATGGCCAGGGGGGCTTTTGCACAATTAAAACTTGTGTGCCAGTTGCGCCCGGACCTTGGGAAGCCAGACTTGGCCACAGTGGTCCACACTCTCTTTGCATCCAGGATGGACTGCTGTGGTGTGCTCTCTGTGGGGCTGCCTATTAGGATGGTTCGGAGGTTTCAAATAGTCCAACTAGAGGCAGCCAGGTTAATAACTGGGGCGGCATACAGGGAACACACAACTTCCATGTTACGTCAGCTCCACTGGCTGCCTGTTTGCTACCGGGCACAATTCAGGGTGCTGGCTTTGGCCTATGGGGCTCTGAACGGCCCCAGCCCAGTTTGCCTATCTGAGCGCATCTCCGTTTACGAACCACTGCGGAAACTAAGATCTTCTGGGGAGGCTCTGCTCTCGGTCCCGCCACCATCTGAGGTGCGTTTGGCGGGGACGAGAGACGGGGCCTTCTTAGTGGTTACTCCCTTCCTGGCAGTATTAGATCAACCCCCTCCCTCCTGTCCTTCAGAAGGACGTTGAAGACCTGGCTGTGGGACTAAGCCTTGGGGGCAGTGCAATGAGGCAAAATGATGTCCTGAGATGGTTTTAAAGCAACTTTTAATGTGAATATAAGTTATTTTAATGTTTGTATATATTTATGGTTTTATGTCCCAGCATTGAATGTTTGCTGTATATATGTTGTGCTCCGCCCTGAGTCCCCTGCAGGGTGAGAAGGGCGGATTATAAATGTTTTAAATAAATTTAAATAATACACATATATATATAGCCAGAATTCTTCCGAATCCAAATTTGCCATGTATTCATCACATTTCCTTTCTTCTCTCCTTGGATCCTGTTAAAAGTAGGATCAGATTTTTTTTAAAAAAAGCAGGAAAACTTTGTGTAATGTCCAAAAGGGAACTTCTGCTTTGTCACATGTAAGGCAACAGTTGAACACAGGTTTGAAACTAGCATCTTAACTTTATTATCCTTGTCCAAAACAGGGGGCTCATTCACATTGCACAAATGTAGCACTATTGTTCTAATTTAACTGAAGTGGCTGCATACGATGGATTCATGGGACATGTAGTTTGGTAAGGCCTTGGAACTCTTTGGTGATGATCCTAAATCCTGAAAATTCCAATATTCGACAGAAGGGAACAGTTAAAGTGGGATCCTAGTGCTATTGTTGGCTCATGTGAAAGACCCTCCAAGCTAAACACAAATCTTACCACCTATCAGTAATATCCCCAATTTCCTCTTCGTTTGACTGCAATGTCAAAAATAGTGGATTTTCCAAGTATCAAACACAATTCTGGAACAGAGCTTGGAAAATTATTTTTTTAAGTAATTCATTTCTGCTATTTATCGTCACAGTGTTGATAAGTCATTGCTATCGTCGGTGTTTAAAAAGTCACTAATATCGCTAAACCCATTTTCCTTCTGTGACCATGCCATTTTCCGAAAGCTTTCAAATCCATCCTTGCAGGTCTCGCTCCTTGCCCAGATGCTATGTGTATTATCATGGGAATGAAGCAAAGGCTGAAGAATGAATGCAGCACGGTTCAAAGACAAATGAAGTACAATAAAATAATACCAGGCCTTCTGGATTCTGTTCCCAGTTTGGAGCAGAACTATCCCAGCCAAAAACGCTGCAGCTGATTTGGCAGCCAGGCTAAACTTGTCATGCTAATCCCAATAAGAACCATCTGGGCCTGGTGGATTGATCCGAGCTGGCAAATCAATTCAAGATTTGGAGCATTGCCTCTTACCAAATATGCCCCACTTTCCCCTTAATGCTTGCTTACATCTGGTATGTACATAACAATTTACAGCACCACTCAATTGCCTACAGACTGTGCCTGGGGAGACATGTTCCCTCTTTAAGCTTACATACATTGATTCGTTTTTCCTCCCTCTCTCTTTCTTCTCTCTCTCTCTCTCCCTGGTTGTTGCCTTCATTTTCTTGGGAAATAATTAGGCATCCCTATTTGTCAGCATTGACCCAGGGCTATAAATACACAGGCGCATATTGCAGGCAGAGTTGTAAATATTGTTTTAGCAGGTTTTATGGTCTTTTCAGCTGGAGATGCTTGGGGCCTGGGAGAAGATGGTTGCAGGAACTGGCTACTTAGCAAACCAAACCGCTTCCCCAAAATGGATAAATAAATGAACCACGTTGCATTTTGAAACACTGCCGTGGCCTTTACTTTGCCTCTTTGACAAGCTGGAATTTTAAAGGAGATGTCTGTTGTAAGACAAGGATGGAAGGAATGTAATAGTTCTAATGGATCTCAAACAGAAATAGAAAGGATGGTGACAACGCGTATTAATTATTATTTACATGGTTTTTACACAGTATGAAAGGGTCAGAGTTTGCACACTGGGAGCATACAGTATAAAAATCTGAGAGTGACAACAAACAAAGAGGATGGAATCAGAAGCAGGAGGAAAATGAAATCAACCATACATAGGATGCATGGGAATTATTAATTGATGGTTACAGACTGACACCACTTGGCTTGTTGTTGTTGTTCATTCGTTCAGTCAGCTACCTGTCTGGCGTGGGCTGGTCCATGAGGTCACGAAGAGTCGGAGATGACTGAATGAATGAACAACATAAACATAGAGCATTCTGAATCCCACAAACGACAGAATGTTGCATATTCCAGAGTAGGCAAACCAAACAATCTCCACATCAACACTGACAAAGAAACAACAAGAAATACTGTTACCCACAAGCATAAAGAAATTACTTATATTAAAAACCCACACTTTCTCATTAGTTTATATTCCAGATCACCAGACTGGGCCACAGCAGCGCGGGGCAGGGGACGGCTAGTCTATATAAATAAAAATGTAATGTTAGTTTGTGGGATTAACAAAACTCAAAAACCACTGGACGAATTGACACCAAATCTGGACACAATATACCTATCAGACCAACGAGTGACCATCACTCACAAAAACACAGCAGAAGGGACTTAAAAAGCAAAAGAAGCAAAAAGATGCTACAGCGCATGCGCAAAAATGACTCCCCTGGCAAACAACACACACAATAGCATATCCACACTCTCTTCTGGACTATAGCTCCCAGCATCTCCTAGACCAGACCCTTTAGGAGAGGAGGATGATCCAAATGCACTGCTTCGATGCTGCAAGCTTTCTTCTCCTTGGATTTCTTTTAGAGCCTCCCAATCCATACATATTTCCAATTTCCTCTTCCTGGACTGCAACTCCCAGCAGTCCTCCAGATAGATAAGGTAGATAGATTAGATAGAGATAGGTAGGTAGCTAGGTAAATAGACTGATCAGGAGTTGCAGTCCAAAATAGGTAGAGAAGGAAGGAAGGGGAGAAAGGGGAAGGGAAAGAAAGGGGTGGGAAGGAACAGAAAGAGGAAGAGAAGGAAGGAAGGATGGAAGGAGAGAAGGAAAGAAAAAAAGGAAGGAAGGAAGGAAGGAAGAAAAGAGAGGGGGAAGGAAGGAGAGAAAGAGGGAGGGAAAGTTGGCCACAGCAACGTGTGGTGGGTACAGCTAGTCCTATCATAAGAATTCTAGGATACTCCTAGGAAGATCCACAGAAAGCTCTATAGGAAGAAATGTTCCTCCATTAGTAGTATTTGGAAGGCAGTAATAAGGGGAACAAGATAAGATGAGGGCTGTGTAAAAGCACCTGATGATCCAGCCCCCAAATCCACAAGCAACATGGCTTCTGATAAGAGAGAGTAGGCAAAGTTCAGGAAATGGTTCATTTCACCCAGTTCCCATCATGACCACCACAGAAGGCATCACAACTAAAGGACCTGTGACTTTCTAATGTAAATGCTCCATTCACAGTGGAATGATAACCCTTGGATTGGGAAAACTAACACATTGCATAAGGAGTATTTTCATGCCCTCTGATTCAATTATTTTGAAGTTGTAATGTATGCAAAGAACTGAGTTTGTTTGTTCCCCCATACAATTTCTCCTTAGGGTGACTGGATCCCAGAAAGAGTGGTTCCCTGGATTGAATAGTTAGGTAGAAAAGAGAATGGCAAGAGGTACAACTTCCCTCTTTGTCCACATTGGCATTGCACCATCCTGTCCTTATCTCTCACAGAATTATTGTGGCCACCCTAAATCTAAAATGTCACCTAGTGCACATACAGAGCAAAACACTGCACTTGGAGTTACATCTTTCTTGGTCTGCAGTGGAGACCCTTTCACTTTTCCAGTTCAAAGCAAGGTTAATGGACACTAGAGATGAAAGAAAGTTTTGCACAGTATTTTTTTACTGTGTAAGAACAAAATATATGTTTTCAAGAATATACGAAGTTTTGATTCAGTCGTAATGATGTTACTTTTCAAAACTAATTATTCAGGTAACTCATTAGAAAACTATAGAAAAGCAGTTTTGTTGTTGCTGACATGACCTCTGGTGTCACAGCAGGTTAAACTGCTGAGCTGCTGAACTGCCTGACCAAAGGGCTGGTGGTTTGAATCCAGGGAGGTGGGTGAGCTCCTGCTGTTAGGGCCAGCTTCTGCCAAATTTGAAAACATGCAAATGTGAATAGATTTATAGGTACTGTATAATAACTACGCAGATGGCAATATGATCAATCCCACCATCTGACACCAATTATAATAACTCCTTTATGGCTGTCTGGACAGGGGGCCAACAGATCCCACCAACTGTCCCTCCAATATAAAGGATTTACGCCACTGGCACCTATGTAACTGTTATGAGGGAATTGCCTCCCTATTTAAACTTTCGCTGCCACCATACACTAAATGAACAGGAACCCTCTAGCTGGTTAAACTAGTAACAAAAAAGGCTTTTTAGACCACCAAGTACTGTGTCTTTTAAAAAGGCTTCTTTGAAGGAAAACAGATGAGGTTGCTTTAAAAGGAAAAGGGACTAAATCCACAAATGTACACTGGACTCAGGCTTTTAAGTTTCAAAAATAACAAGTAACGTTTATTGATAGAGGTACAGAATGAAGTGAATGCAGTTCAATAGGCTTGGCTGTTACAGATAAAATGTTTTTGAAAAGCGTAGCGGTTGCATGAGAATGGTTCTGTCTTTGTTACAGTTTCTACTACAAAACCCAGCTATTTCTTCCCTAAATAGCTGTACCAAGTTTGCCACAGCTCACTTGGCTGGCAAACTTCAGGCAAACTGCCTATTCTAAACTTGAACTCCTAAAACTGTAATCCTGCTCTAACTCTAACATCAACCAGACTGACTCTGACTAAAGAAGCTGCTTTCTTTCCCTCCAAACAGTCCAACTCCGCCCCCCTTTTACAAACCAATCCTGGCTGCTCCAAGGCTGGCTCAGGCCTAGGCCACTCCCCCTCTCTGAACTGGAGTTTTCCCCAAACTAAGATGGCTCCTGCTGCCCTCTGCCAGGCCTTCTAAGGCTGAAACTAACTAGCCTGCCTCTCCTAGGCCCTGCCACCCTGGCTGGCAAGGTAAGGGATCTTCACATACTGCTTCTGCAGGAAGGCAATGGCACTCCATGCAATCATGCTGGCCACATGACTTTGGAGGTGTCTATAGACAACACCAGCTCTTCAGCTTTGAAATGGAGATAAGCATCACCTTCCAGAGTCCGACATGACTAGACTTAATGTCAGGGGAAACCTTTACCTTTACCATGACCAAAAATCCCCCATAAATTGATACATTTGCATGTAACACTTCATATACCTCACTATATTGTCATTATGATTGTTCACTGCATTCTTAAGTTTTGTGTATATTGCTTATTGTTTTTGTATTTTACTATGTTGTTGTTTGCGTTTTGGTTTTTATTTTATTGTATTTTATTTCACTGTAATATGTTGTTTGGGCTTGGCCCCGTGTAAGCCGCCCCAAGTCCCCGTTGGGGGAGATGGTGGCGGGATATAAATAAAGATGATGATGATGATGATGATTACTATTGTGTTAGTTTTTGTTAGTTTAAAAATCCAGTTTTAGGACTGATAACTTTAAAGTCATTAAACTTGCTAAACTCTCATCAAATGCCACTTGGGGACTTTCAGTACCTTGAAAGTACCTTAAAAAACCCATATATCCAAACATTAAACACATCCATATCTTTGTGTATAAAAACACAGCCTCATTCTTCCCTTTTCTTATTTTCCTTTTGAAATATCACTTCATGGTGTCTTTGTTTCAGACCCAAAAAGTGATTTACTTATTTAAGAATTCTGCTGCCCCAACGGAATCTTCTTTCCGTCTCTAAAATTTCTAGCACTGCAGTAATTTAAAACTTCTGCTGAGTATTTGGAAAATCGAGGCATCCAAAGAAAAGGGACACACAAAGTGACCACAGGGAGGTGAACATAAAAAACAGAAGAGTTCTAGGTATGAATGGTTTTCAGTGTTTTACTCTCTGGAATTACAGAAATTGGCGGGCTGAAAAATATTACACTACGGGGCAGGATTTTTATTTGGGGAGATTGTGCCCCCATTCTGCACCCCTGTTGCTGCATCCCTGCTTGAAATTCACTTGTAATTTATTTCTCACAAGCCACAGCATGAACATTTGTATTTGCATTAAATTTATATTGCTTATATTTCCATTACAAATGTGACTGTAAAATACTGATGGAAATTCCCTCTTGCTTGATCTGGAATTTTGACCCAAATCAGTTTGTCTAATTTCCATATTCTTTTCCTTCCCAAAGTTTCCCTTTTATTCCTGCAACAAGAAAAGTTAAAAACAGTCCTGATGATGTTCGTAACAGGAGCAAAAAAACAAGAGTCTCTTCGTCTGGCTGGCCTGATGTTTCGTTTCCCTGTCCCAGAAGGACAAATAAATATGGTTCTAATATGAAAAGACAATCTTTTTGGCAATTAATTATCTGCTTTCATTAAGCTGCTTTCATCAGAAATAGATGCAGAACTACACAATATAATTCATATGCAACTTTTCTTAGAACAAAAATCAGGAGTTTTTTAAACATCCTGCCTTCAAGAAGCCACGTTTTATATGTCAGGAGCAACTTGAGAACTTGCAAGTCACTTCTGGTGTGAGAGAATTGGCCATCTGCAAGGACATTGCCCAGGGGATGCCTGGATGTTTTACCATCCTGTGGAAGGCTTCTCTCATGTCCCCACATGGGAAGCTGGAGCTGACAGATGGGAGCTCATCCCACTCCCCAGATTTGAACCACCAACCTTTTGGTCAGCAGTCCTGCTAGAATAAGGATTTAACCTATTGCACCACCAAGAGCTCCAAAAACACCACATGAGTTTATTATACATTTGCTATGGATATATTCTCAAATTGCCTTGAGTTGGTAGGGACAGTTCTACTTAATCATCTGCCATCTCACCTTCTCAGAAGTTATGAAAATGTCCCAGTTGTATTCATTCCACCTATCTCCCCCCAAAAAAATGACGTACAATATTTATTTATTTAAAGCTTTTATAGAACGATCTTCTCACCTTTGTAGAGGGACTTAGACCGGCTTAAAGCAAGGATTCAATGCTACTAATACAAGTAAAAACATCATACAAGATCAAAATACATATAGATAAAATACATATATACTAAATCGCCAAGGTAAAATCATGTTCAACTCAGTCCGCATATGTGGTCACTCACTTTGGTCTGTAACCAGTCTCAGCCATTATTCTGGGAATGCTTCATTCCACAACCAAGATTTCACTAGCCTCCTGAAGGACAACAGGGAAGGGGCAGATCTAATCTCACTCAGGAAAGAGTTCCATAGCTGAGGGGCCACAACAGAGAAGGCCCTGTCTCTCATTCCCACCAAACGCGCTTGTGAAGGTGGTGGAACCGAGAGCAGGGCCTCTCCGGAAGATCTTAACATCCTTGATGTTCATAGGTGAGAATATGTTTGGATTGTAACTAAGATAATATTTACAAAGGTTGTTTTATTTATTTGTTTGTTTGTTTACAGTATTTATATTCTGCCCTTCTCACCCCGCAAGGGACTCAGGGTGGATTATAAAGTACATATACATGGCAAACATTCAATGCCATAGACACACAACATAGATAGATACAATCTAATTTAGGCTTGAATTTAAATTAGTCAAAACACATCAATAACATCTTTTTTAAAGCTATTAAAAGCCTCTGCCACAACAAATTGAAAGTCAAATGCCTACATGAATACAAAAGTATTTTACCTATTGGTGGAAATGGAGCTGAAAGGGAGCAAACACTCTATTGGCTAGATTGTAGGCCAAAAACAACCCCAAACGGTGCAAAACTGTCCCCAGAGATTACAGTTTTGCTTCCCACATCTGCCAAGGTCCTGCACCCTTCACCCAAACTAATCAGGGGAAAATAAAAGCAGATGTTGCATCTGTGAACGTCTGGTTCATGACAATTGTATCCATACAATCCACTGGGGATGCACAGAGATGAACATTGCCTGGTGGAATTGCCCACAGCTGTGCTATGGTCAGGGAAAAGACTGCATGCTTCTGCGCTTGAGTAGCCAATCTGAAGATTGCATATCGTCTCTGGTGCTTCTCAATGCCATGGGATTATAGACTACTATAATCACACTCATTTTCCTTTACTGCTTGGTGATCAACAATTGGCTGAGAAGTGGGAGGAATTGATATCTGCATTCCAACAGACTTCAAGGCCATTTTTTGGGACTATACATTTACACCACTTAAAGGATTTCCAATGCAGCCAGAGTTGCCATGTTTCTATAAGTGGGACAAAGGAGGGATATTGTGTATTTGCACCACCCACTCCTGGATTTGAAAACTAGCATTATGAAGTCATCTGAGTTTTGGACAAAAACTTTGGAAACCCACTGGGTGACCTTAGTCAAGTCACACTTTTTCAGCATTAGAGGAAGGCAAAGCTCTAACAAATCTTGCCAGGAAAACCTCATTATTATGGCAACCATATCCTAGGGTGATCCTCAGGATGAATTGAGAACATCCCTTACTGTTGCAACTCAGAGTAAGCTTCACCTTGCTTCCAAACACCACCCAAGAGCTGGAGTTTGATAGTTTATTAAGGAAAAAGTCCAAGTCAAAATAAAGAATAAGCATTGCAAAGTTCCAAAGAGTTTGGTTAAAAGCAGAATACAGTTCCAAAGATCTTCAGGTAAAAACAAGAGGCACAATCCTTTAGGCAAAGTTCAAAACAGAGTCCGTGGTATAAACAGTGAAACAATTGCCCCAAGAATCACAATGCAAAAAATCCCAAGTGTGCTGCTTTCCAGCTAAGATTATCCCACGGAGCTTCCAGGCTATCAAGCTACATTGAACTGACACTTTCACTCCGTTTGCAAGAAGCCTAAATACCTTTCTAACATGAAAACATTATGCTCTCACCAACATGAAAGCATTGCGGTGACCTTTCCCTGAGCTGGCTTCTCATCTGCTGGCCAGGCGAGAACTCTGCCTGACCCACAAATCAAGATGAGCTTGTCGGGTCAGATCACTATCAAGGCTGTCTGCACTTTCGGTATCAGCGTGGGAAGGCTTCTCCACCTGTTCGCTATCTACTTCGTTATTGACATTCCTTTCTTCTGAGAACCGCTGTGCTGACTCCTCACTGTCTATGGGAGCCTCAGAAAAAGACCTAGAAACAGGCCCAGAGATCTGAGGCACAGAAAAAGAGCCAGGAATCTGAATCCCATCATCTTCATCATCAGAGAACATCTCAGCCACAACACTTACAACTAATACAATATTTATCCATGGTTGGCCACTATGAGTGATGTTCAAACTTTCTGGCAGGGCAGCTCATCCATACTGACTGATCTTCTCATTGAGGAACTTCATCATTGCGACTGATTTTGGAGGCCTCAAAACAACTCAATGAGAGAAGAAGCACAATGAGACCCTCCCACACACTGGAATATTGACCTGCCACCCATAATCACTGTCTATTCATCATCATTATTTTAACCAACCCACTACAATGTTATTCCAGCTACATTCATAATCATTGTGTGGTTACATCCTGTTTTGTTAATCCAGCTTTGCTTCCAGAACAATTGTCGGAAGTCCATTTGGAAACATTCACAAAATGTTGATAGTGTCTTGTACAAAGACCAAAATGTTCACTTCCAGCCTGAGATGCCTTACTGAAGATGAAGGAAGAGAACAATGGACAGGGTAAGCACAAAGGGGGGGGGGGGGAGGCAGTGAAAAACAAGAAAAACACTAAAATATTCTTTTAAAGTGTTATGCTTTTTCCCCCCTTTCACACAAGTTAGGCTTTATTCTGAAAAACAAAATGGCAGCTGAGAATACATGAATGAGCACAGTGCACTCCAGAATGTGGGCATATTCATCTTAGAGTTATTCACAAAGTCAAGTTAACATAGTAAATGAGACCTAATTTTGTCGTGTCTCCCTTGTTTTTGAGTAAACATATCTGTGCCCTGGTTTCTTTACCTTTAGCTAGATATAGGATTGTGGACACTGGTATATGGACACATGTTCTTTCCACGTCAGAACATTGATGAACCTAGTCTACTTCTGTTTATACTTGTGGTTGAGAACATTTGGTCCTACAGTAGTTTGGTACTATTAGTCTTCACAACCCCCTACTACTGGTGGCTTATAAATAAAGTTATTTATTTATTTATTTATTTATTTATTTATTTATTATTTACTGGCTATGTTGATTGGGGTCAATAGTTATGCATTGTTGGCCTTTAGGGAATGGGAATAACTCTATGAAGAACATTTCTGATATGGTCCAACCCTTCTTGGAAATGCTCGTGATTGAACCTAACCCTTTTACCACTGAACTATGGCCCATCTCTGAAGTAGATGTGCCACATCTACTTCAGTATGCAATCACATTGAGATGTTTTTGTTGGAATGCCACAGGAAGACATGTTGGTAAAAGAAATCTATGCTCCCCCAATAGGCGTGTGCAGAGGAAAGCTGGTCAGTATGGAGCCAGAGGTTGGGCTGGGTGTGTAAAGAAAACACAAGTGCATGCCAGCCCATATATAACCTGCTTTGAAAGCAGTTACCACTGATAACTGTCTGGAAATCTCAAGTTCTGTTAGGGTCAATAGCACCATTGTACCAGTGCTCTAGCACATTCATTGGTTTCTTTTTACCTACTGGATACTGTTCAGTGCTATGGGTTTTCATGGATGATACATCTGAAAAGTGAATGGAGGATAACTGTTTTGATGGATCATGCCTATTCACATCTATTATCCTTTGGATTAAAAAAAAAGATTTAAAATTTTCTGAAGCACCAGATTAAGCACCATTACTAGAGACAAGCATGTGCACAACATGGAATGGGATGCCTTTTAGAAAAAAATCAAGGATCTCATCCTCACAGACCTTGGAAATGTTATAGTTTTGAACCAACGTTCATAGATTCCCCTATTCAGAATGGGCTAGGTAATTTCTAGGATTTGTGGTCCCGGCTTAAAGAGTTGGACATGTTTAGTCTGAAGAAGAGAAGGCTTAGAGGAGACATGATAGCCATATATAAATATGTGAGAGGAAGTGACAGTGAGGAGAGAGCAAGCTTGTTTTTTGCTGCCCTGGAGACTAGGGCACGGAACAATGGCTTCAAACTACAAGAAAAGAGATTCCATCTGAACTTTAGGAAGAACTGTGAGAGCCATTCAGCAGTGGAACTCTCTGCCCCAGAGTGTGGTGGAGGCTCCTTCTTTGGAAGATTTTAAACAGAGGCTGGATGGCCATCTGTCAGGGATGTTTTGAATACAATATTCCTGCTTCTTGGCAGGGGGTTGGACTGGATGGCCCATGAGGTCTCTTCCAACTCTATGATTCTATGATTCTAAAATAAGAACATTCTTTGGCAATCCAAGTACCTCTAGAAGTATGACCTTCCCTTGAACTTTTCTGTGTCTTGCCTCTCACTGGTCCCCACATTTGGCTGCATCACACAAAACAGCCGCCCCCACTGGGCTGGCATGTACTTGTGTTTTCTTTACACACCCAGCCCAACCTCTGGCTCCATACTGACCAGCTTGCCTCTGCACACGCCTATCGGGGGAGCATAGATTTCTTTTACCAACACGTCTTCCTGTGGCATTCCAACAAAAACATCTCAATGCGATTACATCAAGATATTTTCTTTGTCAGTTGTAGTCGCAGTCGCACTATGGGGGTGGCTTTTAACTGCAGAAAGAGCTCTGGGGTGGCTCCACTGACTTCACTTTCTTCAAACATTTAAGAATGTTTCAGTCTCTGAAAGAACAGGGGGTGCTATTTCCAGGGCTTTGTGGGACATTTGGGGGGGGGGGGGATATTGCTTAAGAGATCTTACCACACTCTGCTAAGAGCCACAGGTGACAGAACTATGTAGGCTTTCAGAATGAAAAACAAGGCCCTTCTCAGAAGGCAACCACTTCTGAGCTACATCTCATTGTGGCACCATTGCCATATACCTTGCAACATTTTACATCAGAAAGCAGGGACCCATGTGGTCACATTGTTCTAGGATGAATAAAATGTAACTTGTCTAAGGTCACCAACTCATTTCCATGCCTGAAAATGGATCCAAATCCTGGTTACTAGTCCAAACCACTACATTAGACTGGCTTACATCTGAT
Source organism: Anolis sagrei (assembly GCF_037176765.1). NCBI lineage: Eukaryota > Metazoa > Chordata > Lepidosauria > Squamata > Anolidae > Anolis > Anolis sagrei. The sequence continues at coordinate 28,122,833 of NC_090027.1, read as the reverse complement.
ATATCTATATAAATAAAAATGTAATGTTTGTTTGTGGTATTCACAGAACTCAAAAACCACTTGACGAATTGACACCAAATTTGGACACAAGACACCTAACAACCCAATGTATGGACTCCAAATAATTGATTTTGTCATTTGGGAGTTGTAGTTGCTGGGATTTATAGTTCACCTAAATTCAAAGAGCATTCTGAACTCCACCAACGATGGAATTGAACCAAACTTGGCACACAGTTCTTCCATGACCAACAGAGAATACTGGAATGGTTTGGTGGGCAGTGTCCTTAGGTTTTGGAGTTGTAGTTCACCTACATCCAGAGATCACTGTGGACTCAAACAATGATAGATCTGGACCAAACTCTACACGAATACTCAATATGCCCAAATGTGAACACTGGTGGAGTTTGGGGAACATAGAATCTTGACATTTGGGAGTTGTAGTTGTATATATAGTATATAATATATTTCATTTACAAGACAATATTTCATTTACAAGACAACATATGAACATAAAGTGAAACTACATTGAAACTTAGGGGTTTTTTTCTGTTTTAGCTCCTGATCTTGAATTCTGGAAAAACTGAAACATAAAACTCCTGCTATACTTAGCATTAGATACCAGACTATCAGAATTAACAGAGAAAACATTGAAAAAGAAATACAGATTAACCCTTAATCCTAAGGATTTCTCAATGCAGAATGCTTATCCACCCTATCTCCACATCAAGCCTGACTTATTGGTCAATTGAGTTGTTTCTTGTTTTGAACAGTAGATGTTTGTAGAGTTTAAAGGACATGGACTAGAATGGCAATACTAGTGTATTGAATATAGGAACATGGAACAACGGATTATGAGATTGGATCTTGATTCTACCTATGAGACGCTAATGAGATATTATAGTTATGTTTAACTGATTGTTTATTATATCATTGTTTTAACTGTTTTTAAACTCTTTTTATGATGTTGAGCATTGAATTTTGCTATTGTTAACCGCTTTGAGTCGCCCAAGGGATGAGAAAAGCGGTATATAAATGAAGTAAATAAATAAATAAATAAACATAAGAGATACATCTTTAGTTCACACATAGCTTTATTCCTGGTGAAATGGTATTGGTAGAGAGGTAAATGTTGTTATGTAAATCAGGAACAATATTCTTCTGGGTGTTTAGATAAAAGAAAAATAGTGGGGAAGCCCCTAATGCAAATCTCTGCATGCAGGGTTTGTTCACCTTTTTAGCTTCAAGGGATAGAAACCAGGTGGATGCCAATGAACTCTTCATTCAGCAACAGCTTGTCAGTAGTGGGGTGAATTCATTTTCAACTCTTGTCAAAATATTCAAGGAGCTATCCAAAGTGCTGAACTTACTTAGGGCACAAGGTTTAGATAAGTTCCTTAAAATTCAGACTTAAATCCAGATAGGAGTCATCATCCCACTAAAGTGGAACCTGCCACAAGTTACAACACTATTAAAGTATTTTGTTCTCAACCATATCTGATTTAGAACCAGGAGAAGCTGTGCAGTATATACAGTTGTGCTCATCGACATGGGTTAGAACGTGAAAGCAGTAGAGAGATGCCACATCAATGGAAGTACAATATGACCTTCCATATCAACAGTATTTGTGGCTTCATTTATCCGTATCTAACAAGATATTCCCTTTCTAGACTTTTTCTATGTCCTCCAGCATCTATATAAATAAAAATGTAATGTTCGTTTGTGGTATTCACAGAACTCAAAAACCACTGGACGAATTGACACCAAATTTCGACACAAGACACCTAACAGTCCAATGTATGTCCTTCTCTCAAAAAATTGATTTTGTCATTTGGAAGTTGTAGTTTCTGGGATTTGTCATTTATGTAAAATCAAAGAGCATTCTGAACCCCGCCAACAATGGAATTGAACCAAACTTGGCACACAGGACTCCCATGTCCAACAGAAAATACTGGAAGGGTTTGGTGGGCAGTGTCCTTTGGTTTTGGAGTTGTAGTTCACCTACATCCAGAGAGCACTGTGAACTCAAACAATGATGGATTTGGACCAAACCCTACCGGAATACTCAATATGCCCAAATGTGAACACTGGTGGAGTTTGGGGAAAATAGAATCTTGACATTTGGGAGTTGTAGTTCCTGGGATTTGTAGTTCACATACAATCACAGAGCATTCTGAACCCCACTAACGATGGAATTGGGCCAAAACTCCCACACAGATCACCCATGTGGGCCACAGCAACGCGTGGCAGGGGACGGCTAGTGATTCTATAATATTCTTGGGTTAAAAATCCTTCATTTCAATGGTGTTTGCTATATTCAGGCACTGCCCGAGTAACAAACATATGACCTACAAATGACTCATATTTAAGAATGAGGTAAGACAACAGGAAATGAGGGAAACCTATTCCTTAGAAGGAAAATTAACTCCTGGAAGAATTATCAAGGGGAAAAGGTGTCTCTATTGTTTATCACCAATCCTTGTTCTCACAAGAAGCCAATTTTTGACAGCAAAACAAACACCACAAGGGTGTTAACCCATGCTTATGTTATCCAAAGCTAATATAAAGGCAGTCCACAAGTTACGAACAAGATAGGTTCTGTAGATGTGTTCTTAGGTTGAATGTGTATGTAAGTCAGAACAGGTACATTTTTAAAGTGTAACTCCAGCTATACATGCATATGTGTGTGTGTGTGTGTGTGTGTGTGTGTGTGTGTATATATATATATATATATATATATATATATATATATATATATATTCCTGGTGAAATGGTATTGGTAGAGAAGTAAATTTTGTTATGTAAATCAGGAACAATATACTTCTGGGTGTTTAGATAAAAAAAAATAGTGAGGAAGCCCCTAATGCAAATCTCTGCATGCAGGGATATATGCTTTTTTGAGGAGCCCCCAGTGACGCAGTGGATTAATCTGCTGAGTTTCTGAACTTACTAACAGAAAGGTGGCAGGTTCAAATTTGGGGAGCGGCATGAACTCCCGCTGTTAGCCGCAGCTTCTGCTAACCTAGCAGGTAAAAGCATGCAAATGGAAGTAGATCAATAGGTACCGCTCCGGCGGCAAGGTAACGGCGCTCCATGCATTCATGCTAGCCACATGACTTTGGAGGTGTCTATGGACAACACCATTCTTCGACTTAGAAGTGGAGATGAGCACCAACTCCCAGAGTCAGACACAACTGGACTTAATATCAAGGGGAAAACCTTTACCTTTTTACTATGCATGCTTTGGATAGCATAGGGAAGGGATAACAGTCATGTAGTGTTTGCTTTGCTGTCTGTGCTTCTGTTCAGAAGATTTCACCTAACTTCCTGTCCCAATTTTGAAAAAATGGATTTGTGAAAATAATGATTGTTGATAAAGCTTCAGCTGAGACATCTCCCCCCTTTCCCCCTAAGATGCTTTCAGGAGTCTATTTCCCTTCTAAGGGTAGATTTCACTTCCTGTTGTCTCACCCCCATTGTTGACGATAAGTTATTTGTACGTCAGATATTTGTAACACAGGGGCTGATTGCATATATATATAGGCTGGAGTTACACTTTAAAAATGTGACTATTCCGATTTGCATACAAATTCAAGTTAAGAATAAACCTACAGAACCCATCTTTTTAGTAACTTGGGTACTGCTTGTAATCTGAAGTTTTGCATATTCACACAAAGGCTGGGAATGTCTCCCCAATTGATATGGGGGTCCTACTATACAAAAAATAAATTAAAAGTTCTCTATAAAATTGTCTACTTTCTGTTTGTATTCTCCATTTAGATTTGTTTCACAAAAAGGCAAAAGTTAGAAGAGATGCAGCCATAAAAGCTATGAAAAAATGTACTAGACAGAGTCTCTAACATCTTGCAGCCTGCTTTCTAGATAGTTCTTCAATTGTGACGTGTGCCACAGTTGTATGAGTCTTACCCACAGAGCTTGTGGGGGTGTATTAGGATCAAGATAGAGGAATATGGTGGGGATAGAGAAGCTGTCTCTTAGCCTTGCTCCTTCCTGCTATCTCCCAGTGTCAAAAGATCTACTTAGAAAAATAAGTCACATTGATCTCAATTATATAAGAACTTGTATATGGTATGAAGAGACAAATATTCCAAGATATTCAAACTGGTTGAGAAACATGCTCTTTAATATTGGGAAATCCTTTCTTGAAAATCTTCATCGTTTGGGATGTATTCTGTGCAAAATTAACATTTCATTTTTTGCGCACAAAACTTCAATTCCTGTAAAGAAACCAATAGTTCTGCAAACAAATATTCAGCTCTTAATGGGTTTTGCACAAAATAACCCCCAAAAGGCGAATATTTGCTGAGAATTGCATAGCTTTTAAATGCTTTCTCACAGTGGGGCGAAATAACTAAAAATACCCATTATTGCCTTCAAGAATGGAATTAGCAAACACAATGCATTTATAATGGATTGCTGTGAGTTTTCCGGGCTGTATGGCCATCTTTCAGAAGCATTCTCTCCTGACATTTTGCCTGCATCTATGGCAGATGTCCTCAGAAGTTGTGAGGTCTGTTGGAAGCTAAGCAAGGGGGGAGGGGGTTATATACCTGTGGAATGATGTCCAGGGTGGGAGAAAGAACTCTTGTCTGCTAGAGCTGAGCATGTTTAGCCTGAAGAAGAGAAGGCTGAGAGGAGATATGATAGCCATGTATAAATATGTGAGAGGAAGCCACAGGGAGGAGGGAGCAAGCTTGTTTACTGCTTCCTTGGAGACTAGGATGCAGAACAATGGCTTCAAACTACAGGAGAGGAGACTCCATCTGAACATGAGGAAGAACTTCCTGACTGTGAGAGCCGTTCAGCAGTGGAACTCTCTGCCCCGGAGTGTGGTGGAGGCTCCTTCTTTGGAAGCTTTTAAACAGGGGCTGGATGGCCATCTGTCAGGGGTGATTTGAATGCAATATTCCTGCTTCTTGGCAGGGGGTTGGACTGGATGGCCCATGAGGTCTCTTCCAACTCTTTGATTCTATGATTCTATGATTCTATGATTCTATGATTCTAGAGGTATGTGTGAATGTTGCAAGGGGCTACCTTGATTAGCACTGAATGGCCTTGCAGCTTCTAAACCTGGCTGCTCCCTGCCTGGAGGAATCAGTGAGGGCCAGCTAACACCTTCCAACAAAGGATCTCCTGGGCATGGAGCAGAATGACCCATAATAACCCATAATAATAGCTTCGAATCTTGGCTGCTTCCTGCCTGGGGGAATCCTTTGTTGAGTTGGTCCTGATTGTGTCTTGTCTGGATTTCCCCTGTTTTTGAGTGTTCTTTATTTCCTGTCCTGATTTTAGAGTTTTTAATTCTGGTAGCCAGATTGTGTTCATTTTCACGGTTTCCTCCTTTCTATTGAAATTGTCCACATGGTTGTGGATTTCAATGGCTTCTCTGTCTAGTTGTTAGTTATTAGAGTGGTCCAGCATTTCTTTGTTCTCAAATAATAAGATGGGTCCAGGTTAGTTCCTCAAGTGCTCTGCTATGGATGGCTTCTCAGGTTTAATTAGTCTGCAGTGCCATTCATTTGCTTTGATACGTGTTTGGGCATTTCTGCGTTTGGTGGTCCATATGTAGACTTGTCCACAGCTGCACAATATATGGTATACTCCTGCAGAGGTGAGAGGAACCTTTTTGTTCTTTGCTAAATGTAGCATTTGCATTACCAATCTTTGGCAAAAAAATCTATTTAGCAGGGATGGGCAAAGGTAAGGCAGTGGTTCCCAACCTGGGATCCCCAGATGTTTTTGGCCTTCAACTCCCAGAAATCCTAACAGCTGGTAAACTGGCTGGGATTTCTGGGAGTTGTAGTCTGAAAACATCTGGGGACCCCAGTTTGAGAACCACTGAGGTAAGGGGTTTGCAACAGACAATATGGCCTACAAACCTGGTATTCATTGGTGGTCTCCCATCCTAGTACTAGGCAAGGGCAACTTTGCTTAACTTCCAAGATCAGAAAGGATCTGGTGCCTTTATATTGTTTAAGATTTTCCATTTTATCATCATGTAAAAGAGGGAATGCTTGTCACCTGACAAAATTTCATCTTCTACTGAACTGTCAATGGTATAGTAGTTTTTTCCCCCCTTTGGCAACTCTATAGGGAACTTCTTTTCAAAAGTCAGTGGTAAAAGTCTGGTGTCAAAGCACTCAGATCTGTACCCAAAACACTCAAGTTCAGATTGCAGCCATGCTATTCGGAGCAGCCAAAACATGTCAAAGATTAGAAACAGAACATGTAATTAGTTTTATGTGTTATGAACAAACAATTTAGGGAACTGAACATTCATTTCATTCTTTTATAGTTCTGGGGTTATTGTGGCTTACAGTCTTGAGAAACAAATTACTCACTTAACTAGCTATGCCACCAACTGATTTCCAGCACAATCGTATGCATATTCAAGAGTGATTTCCACCGTATTCAGTAGGGTTTACAATGAAGTAGGTGCATTCATTATCCCTGTACATTTTGTCCCTAACTCACTCTCTCTCTCTCAATATCAGTTCCCCTTCTGGAAAATGTGAATAAGTTGGTTTAGACTTTCACAAGACATGAGGCAATATACTGTCTCCAACAGCTTTTCGCTGTACAATCAATTTTATCTACATTGCCGGGTTTAAAGTGGTATAGACATCACATTTCTTTTCCTTTAAAAATCATTATATATCTCAAAACTTGTGCGTGTGTGGGGTGTGGGGTGTCTGTGAACAGAACACAAAAACAGACATTTTTTGCATCCCTGCTACTTGAAAAATGGAATGTAAGTACATTTTTTTTCAAGGATCGTTAGAATCAAAAGGGTCTATGACCTTAAAAGGTTAAAAACCACTAGTTTAAGCACTTTGCAGCTTTTGAACCGAGTACATCAACAATATCTTCTCCTCCTTATGCAACACTAAAAAAGAGGAAATGCCTCACTGTCAACAAGAGAGAAGAGACAACCATGGACAGAGAGCTATATAAAACTTGCATGCATTTATTTACACAAATAGAGGCCAGTTTAACATTAAGGCTGAGAACTTACATTGTGGAGGGGAAGCTTACGTTTCTACTCAATGAGTAAGGCACTATCCTATTAATGCATCACAACACGAAATTACAAAATGTGCAATCAATCAAAACTTGTGCACCAGCTGTACTTTGGGAAGTCAGACTTGCCCATAGTAGTCCACACTCTGGTTACATCCCGTATAGACTACTGCAATGCACCCTATGTGGGGTTGCCTTTGAAGACTGTTTGGAAGATTCAAATAGTCCAAGGGGTGGCAGCCAGATTGCTCACTGGAGGGGTGTTCCGGGAACATTCAGCTCCATTGTCTTCTATTTGTGCCACTTTAGCTCCTAGATTGGGAAAAGTGGCGTGGATAACTAGATGGATAGATTATATAGATCAGTGGTTCCTAACCTTCCGAATGATATGATCCCTACATACGGTTCATGTTGTGGTGTCCCCCAACCATAACATTATTTCCGTTGCTCTTTCATAACTGTAATTATGCTACTTTTATGAAGTGTAATGTAAATATCTGATATGCAGGATGTATTTTCATTCAGTGAACTAAACTGGGCACAAATAGCTGATAATGGGCAAATTTGGATACTGGTGGGGTTTGGGTGGGATTGATTTTTTTTCATTTGGGAATTGCAGTTGTTGGGATTTATCGTTCACCTACAATCAAAGAGCATTCTGAATTTCACCATCAATGGAATTGAACCAAACTTGGCACACAGAACTCCCATAACCAACAGAAAATACTGAAAGGGATTGTTGGGCATTGACCTTGAGTTTTGGAGTTGTAGTTCACCTACATCCAGAGACCAATGTGGACTCAGACAATGATGGATCTGGACCAAACTTGGTATGAATCCTCAATATGCCCAAAAGTGAACACTGATGGAGTTTGAGGAAACAGAGCTTGACACCTGGGAGCTGTACTTGCTGTGATTTATAGTTTTCCCACAATCAAAGAGCATTATGAACCCCACCAATGATAGAATTGGGCCAAACTCCCATGAACAACAGAAAATATTGTGTTTTCTGATGGTATTTGGTGACCCCTCTGACATCCCTTTGCAACTCCCCTTCAGGGGTCCCGACCCCCAGGTTGAGAAACGGTAATATAGATTATACATAAATAGATGATATAGATCAGGGGTCCTCAAACTTTTTATACCGAGGGCCAGGTCACAGTCCCTCAAACTGTTGGAGGGCTGGATTATAATTTGGGAAAAAAATGAATGAATTCCTATGCACACTGCACATATCTAATTTGTAGTGCAAAAAAAGCCCCACTTAAAACAATACAATAATTAAAAAGAAGAACAATTTTAACAAATTTAAACTTATTAGTATTTCAATGGGAAGTGTGGCCCTGCTTTTAGCTGATATGATTGTTGTTGTCGATGTTGTTGTTGTGTGCTTTCAAGACATTTCAGACTTAGGTTGACCCTGAGCGAGGGCTGGGTAAATGACCTTGGAGGGCCGTTTTCAGCCCTCGGGCCTTAGTTTGAGGACCCCTGACATAGATGATACATAGATAGACAGAAAGATAGATAGATACTATTTATACCAGAGCTGAATGGTGGAAAGCCCATCAAAAAGAGGGATGCCATCTGTAAAAATTTTCACATGGATATATCTTCATTAAAACCAGATCTTGGGAATAAAAATCCTCCAGCAAGTATAGTCAGAGTACCCACTATCAGGGAAATTCTGGAGGTTGTCATCTTGAAAAGTAACATTCCCAAGTTCTGATGAAATCTATCCTTTGGCGCCACAATTGACCCTGGGGCAAATGAGGCTGGGGCAGAACTAGGTGGCGACTGCCTTTGCTCTCTTCTAACAGGGTTTTGCTCCTCTTCCCCAAGAAGAACACCCTGTCAAAAGAACTGAACAATCGGCTAACCTTTCCACGCAATTAAAGGCCACATCTGTCTCCCAGGCCTGCTTCTCCTCCTCTGGCGAGGCACAGACATGAACTAAACAGGCCGTCTTGTTGATTTGGTCAGGGAACAAAGGCCCCCATTCATTGCGCACTCGCTCGGGCCACGTGTGGGTGTGCAAAACTAACTTTGCTCAGGGGGTGGGTGGACAGTCATTGCTGGAAGCTCAGTCCTGCCTTTCCCCCTCCCTGCATCCCAGTACACCCAATGATATAAATCAATCCACTTCCCTTGCCCAATGAGGTGAACTTCTTTCTACTGAGTGTTGAGCAATAAAGAAACATTGTGCTGGGAAAGGGATTTCAATCATTGGACTTTTCATACATCTGATAGTCAATGTAACCAGGGATCCTGTCTCTTTTAGGGATAACCAAATGTCCTTGGGTGGGTTGATCAAAATCAGGGGGTAAATGCAGTAGGTAGTAGGCTGCTAATTCCTCACTTTGGCTTGCTGAAATCTCACCATCCTGTATGCCATCTGATTAAAGAAACCTTTAAAACGAGCAGTATGAAAAGAAACACCAAACTGGCAACCCAGTATCTAAAGCAGATTTAAAAGGCACCCCAAACCATTTTTCAGACACAAGCAGGGGAAGTATAGCTGAGATTTAACTGTCCCATTCTGTACATTTCACCCAAAATAAGCCTCACTAAGCTCAAATATGAGGGTTGAATGAAAAGTAACGCCTCCACCTTCGTTTGGGTTTGGATGGGCATATTTTAATAAATTAAATGTAGAAATAATCCTCAGAATGTGCTCTTTAACTATCATTATTTACTTTTCCACACAATCACCAGACAATTGGATCCATTTCTGCCAACGATGACCAAGTTTTCTGAAGCCATCAAGGAAGAAGTCGATGCTCTCTTTCCACAACCAGCATCTCACAATTCTCTCAACGTCTTCATCAGAAGCATAATGATGTCCCCTCAGATCTTCTTTTGTTATCGGGAACAGATGGAAGTCAGATGGTGCTAAATCTGAACTGCATGGAGGATGTTGTACGGTGGTGAGATCCCGTCTCTGAAGTTTCAAGTCTGTGCGCTTTCATTTCAGGTGTCAGCATCCTGGGTACCCATCGTGCACAGATCTTCTTATAGCCAAGCAAAGCAATAATGTGACCCACACGTTCTTGTGAAATGCCGATTATGCTTGAAATTTCTCTCTGAGTGATACAATGATCGCCCTGAATCAGTCAACCTTTTGCTTGTGAAACTCAGTGGTTGCTGTCACAGGACGTCCAGCTCTTTGTTTGTCATGCAAGTCAGATGTTCCCACCTCAACATCTTTAAACTTTCTTTCCCAATGACATACAGTACTCACATCAACACAATCACCATAAACAGCTTGCATTCTCTTTGAGTCGCCTGACACCGCTTTGAGTCACCTGAGGGCTGAGAAAAGTTGTATATAAATAAATAAATAAATAAATAAATAAATAAATCTCCTTTGGGGTGACACCTTCTGCTGTCCAGAATTCAATGACTGCACATTGCTTAAGTCGCATTGACCGACCGTCTGTGCAGGGTTCCATACTTTGCACTTTAACAACACAACCATTTAATGCTAAGGCTTCCTGCCAAAATGGAACTGTAGAGGAGAGTCTACTGAACAAGCCAGTACCTGCTGCATAGCAGTACTGCCATCTGTTGAGGAGTTATGAAGGTGGAGGCATTACTTTTCATTCAACCCTCGTAAATGCTCAAATACTCCTCAGATAAATGGGATGGGGAATCAACGAAATGAAATTTGGAAAACAAAGTTGTAAGTGGTGCTATATTAAACACTCCTCTCTCCTTGAATCATTTTCAGATGATTAACATGCTTATTCAGTCTGGCATCACAGGCAACACTTTGATCTAAGAGTACAACCTCATAGCACCTCAAGTGAGTGCCCATACTAGGATTTAAACTAAATTATTTCCCAGACTAAGTCTGGGGACTTATTTAACTTCTCTCTCAAAAATATACCTGTTATATTTTGATTGACTAATCTCTTTAAAATACACAAAAGGAGTGCTGAAAAAAGACTTGCCATGAATATTGAACTGGCACTTTGATAAAATATGAAGCGCAATTACCATATATACTCAAGTATAAGCTGACCCGAATATAAGCCGAGGCACCTAATTTTATCACAGAAAACTGGGAAAACGTATTGACTTGAGTATAAGCCGAGGATGGGAAATGCAGCATCTACTGGTAAATTTCAAAATAAAAATAGACACCTAAAAAATTACATTAATTGAGGCATCAGTAGATTAAATATTACATAAACCTGTAATTTAAGATAAGACTGCCCAACTCTGATCAAACCATTATTCTAACCTTCTTCAATGTAAATGTGCTTACGTATCCTTCCAATAATAATAAAGAGAGTAAAATAATAAATGTAATAAATAATAATAATAATAATAATGGAAATGTAATAATACCAGTAATAATATCGTAAAATAATACACGTAATAACAATAATAGAGTAAAATAATTAAAATAATAATAATAATCTAATAATAATAACAGAAATGTAATAATACCAGTAATAATATCGTAAAATAATACATGTAATAACAATAATAAATAGAGTAAAATAATTAAAATAATAATAATAATCTAATAATAATAACGGAAATGTAATAATACCAGTACTAATATTGTAAAATAATACATGTAATAACAATAATAAATAGAGTAAAATAATTAAAATAATAATAATAATCTAATAATAATAACGGAAATGTAATAATACCAGTAATAATATTGTAAAATAATACATGCAATAACAATAATAAAATAGAGTAAAATAATAAATGTAATAATAATAATAATAATCTAATAATTATAATGGAAATGTAATAATACCAGTAATAATATCGTAAAATAATACATGTAATAACAATAATAAATAGAGTAAAATAATAATAATAATAATAATAATAATAATAATAATAGAAATGTAATAATACCAGTAATAATATCATAAAATAATATATGTAATAACAATAATAAATAGAGTAAAATAATAAATGTAATAATAATAATAATAATAATAATAATAATAATAATAATAATAGAGTAAAATTATAAATGTAATAAAAAATAGTAACAGAGGAAAATAATAAACAACCTTGACTCGAGTATAAGCCGAGGGGGACTTTTTCAGCCAAAAATAAGGGCTGAAAAACTAGGCTTATACTCGAGTATATACAGTAATAGTCGGGTACTCTTCCCAAGAATAACCAAAATCCCATTTGAAGTAACCCAGCCAATAAGGGAGATGTGGGAATTCTCAAAATATAGTATGCCAGCCACAGTGCCAGCATAAGATCGTAAACCATGGCATTATACTGATATTGTAGGATAACTCTGACAGCCCACGTTTTTGGAATGAAGTGCTTCTAAATGGATTGATGTCATGAGGACCAACAGCCTGGTCTGATTCTTTCAAGTCTCCTTGCAGTGTTGCCACCCACAATGCTACTATTTGAAGCATGCCAAATCCTAGGTGAGTTGCCAGCAAAGAAATATTTTTTGGGCTTTTACCATGCACTTTCACTGCTTATGGAGAACTGCAAAAGCAGATGTATGTTCCAATGCATAGATAGGAACACACATTTCTCTAAAAGGAGCAGATCTGGAACCCTTTCTCACAATACAATCATAATGCTGTTTTCATTAGGAGTGCTACAGTTCTAGCTTATGGAATCTTGTGAGTTATGGTTTGGGGAGAAGTATCTAGAATCCTACCCTGAGAGCTCTAGTGCATCACTAAACTATATAAATAAAAATGTTCTGTTTGTTTGTGGGATTAACAGAACTCAAAAACCACTGGACGAATTGACATCAAATTTGGACACAAGACACCTAACAACCCAATGTATGTCCTTCACTCAAAAAAAATGATTTTGTCATTTGGGAGTTGTAGTTTCTATTGATAATGTTGTGTATTTTATTGTCTATGTTTTTTAAATGCTTGCATTGCTGTTATTATTGCTTGTATTGTTGTGTTTGGGCTCGGCCTCATGTAAGCTGCACCGAGTCCCTTGGGGAGATGGTAGCGGGGTGTTATAATAATAATAATAATAATAATAATTATTATTATTATTATTAGTTTCTGGGATTTATAGTGCACCTACAATCAAAAAGCATTCTGAACCTCACCAATGATGGAATTGAACCAAACTTGGCACACAGTTCTCCCATGACCAACAGAAAATACTGGAAGGAAGGATGTCCTTTGGTTTTGGAGTTGTAGTTCACCTACATCCAGAGATCACTGTGCACTCAAACAATGATGGATCTGGACCAAACTCTACATGAATACTCCATATGCCCAAATGTGAACACTGGTGTAGTTTGGGGGAAATAGAATCTTGACATTTGGGAGTTGTCGTTGTTGGGATTTATAGTTCACCTACAATCACAGAGCATTCTGAACCCCATCAACGAAAGAATTGGGCCAAACCTCCCACACAGAACCCCCATGTGGGCCACAGCAACGTGTGGCAGGGGACGGCTAGTGGAGCTATAATTTTAAAGTGTGAAACAGCTTCAGGTCATTTTGTAAAAAGTTGCCAAGAGTAGCTGGTCTAGTGATTAAACAGATGATAAATACAATTTAAATCAATTGAGTAATTTACGTGCAGTTTATCCTGGCCCTGCAAATTGTGTGTGGATATAAGTGCACATTTATAAAACCAAGAGCAGGCAGATTCTTCCCAAAGATACAACTGCATTCATCTAATGAATATATATTATATGTCATGTTGAATAACCTTCTGCCAAAATGGGAATTAAAATGTGGGTTGAAAGCACATATAATTTACCAAATATTTCAAGCCACATTGTCGAAGACGCATGAAGTGGGGAGGATAGTTAGTGGATGTGTCACGGCACAGACTACAGACACACCCTCGCCATGGCTCAAACACTTCACAAGCTGCAGTAAGAACAACAGGAAACAGGCCAGAGTATTTATAGCGGTATAGTGTTTATCCCAAAGTGACATTCTGAAGAGATTATGATGCACATTGAGAAATAAAAATAAAAATTGGAGACCAGGAAAGGATATAATGATGATAGCTGCAAAGTGCCCCAACTTCCAAATGTCAGAATTAGGGCTGGATAGTTTTTTCACACTACACATTTATAACACTACTATAGTGTTGCTGTGGCCCACATGGGAGTCCTGTGTGGGAGGTTTGGCCCAATTCTATTGTTGGTGGGTTCAGAATGCTCTGTGATTGTAGGTGAACTATAAATCCCAGCAACTACAACTCCTAAATGTCAAGATTCTATTTTCCCCAAACTTTAACAGTGTTCACATTTGGGCATATTGAATATTCATGTAGAGTTTGGTCCAGATCCATCATTGTTTGAGTCCACAGTGATCTCTGGATGTAGGTGAACTACAACTCCAAAACCAAAGGACACTGCCCACCAAACCCTTCCAGTATTTTCTGTTGGTCATAGGAGAACTGTATGCCCTGGTTAGTTCAATTCTATCATGCTATTTAATTGTAGGTGAACTATAAATCCCAGCAACTACAACTCCCTATCTATCTATCTATCTATCTATCTATCTATCTATATCTATGGCTGGATGACTCTTTATCAGGAGGACTTTGATTACGTTTTCTGGTCCTGATGAAGGGAGTTGGACTGGATGGCCTTAAGTATTTTCTGTTGGTCATGGGGGTTCTGTGTGGGAAGTTTGCCCCGATTCTGTCATTCGTGGGATTCAGAATGCTCTTTGATTGTAGGTGAACTGTGAATCCCAGTGACTACAACTCCCAAATGTCAAGATCTATTTCCTCTGAACTCCATCTGTGTTCATATTTGGGTGTATTGAGTGCTTGTGCCAAGTTTGGTCCAAATCCATCATTGTTTGAGTCCACAGTGATCTCTGGATGTAGGTGAACTACAACTCCAAAACCAAAGGACACTGCCCACCAAACCCTTCCAGTATTTTTTGTTCGTCATGGGAGTTCTGTGTGCCAAGTTTGGTTCAATTCCATCGTTGATGGAGTTCAGAATGCTCTTTGATTGTAGGTGAACTATAAATCCCAGCAACTACAACTCCCAAATGACGAAATCATAATTTTTTGAGTGATGGTCACTCCTTGTCTTGTGAGACGTCTTGTTGCCAAATTTAGTGTGATTTCATTCATTGGTTCTTTTGTTTTTAAGGTACTCATTACGCGCAGAGCATATTTATATATATAGATAGATGATTATACTACACTAGCTGTACACGCCATGCGTTGCTGTGGCCAATCTTGCCTCCCTCTTTTTCTCCTCGCTTCCTTCCCTTTCTTTCCTTCCTTTCGTTTTTTTTCTTTCATTCTCTCCTTTCTTCCTTCCTTCCTTCTCTTCCTCTTCCCTTCCCCCCCCCCAACCTTTCTTTCCCTTCCTCTTTCTCCGCTTTCTTCTTTCTTTACCTATTCTTGGACTGCAACTCCCAGAGGTCCTCCTGATCCATCTACCTACCTACCTATCTCTATCTAATCTATCTATCTGGAGGATTTATAGGAGCTGCAGACCAATAGGAAATTGGAAATATGCCGGGATTGGGATGCTCTCAAAGAAATCCAAGGAGAAGAAAGTGTAGGTATGCTATTGTGTGTTTTACTTGCCAGGGGAAGTAATTTTGTGCCTATGCTATAGCATCTTTTTGCTTTTTTGGATTTTAAGTCTCTTCTGCTGTGTTTTTCAGTGTTTTTATGAGTAATTGTCATATTCAGCATTGCCAGAATTCTGCATATTTTAATGGTTTTGCATAATTGATTTGGGTTGTAATGAGGCAGGCAGGCACTTCTGGAGGATGGAGGAGCCCCACCTGTAACCACTGGAAATCTTTTTCAATGCCAGAGATGTCAAGCCACAAGGCACTGCCCACAGTTTAAAGTGTATTTTGGAAGTGTTTTCAGCACACACACACACATGAGCTCAGATTCTCAGAAAGTTCAGTTCTCTGTACAAAAATACTATGTTCTTTCTACCTACTTTTTTGGCAGAATCGCAACATACATTGCTGTACTACTAAATGACCTGAGCAGAAGGGAAGATCATTGTTTTCTAGTTCCTATCCTACCCCTGTGTAATATGTTGGACTTTGTTCCTTGTGGGGAGGAGATGCCACAAGAACACTTGGGACCTATTCAGACTCGCCCCTTTTCCCAATAAAGAAGCAGCGTGTGTGCCATCACTATACTACCAAGATTATAGTCTTGCCTTTCACACTTCAGTGTTGCCATTGTGATTGTGGAGCTAATGTGGTGTATTGGCTTGAGCGTTGGACCACAGCGCTGAAGATCTGGAGAACAAGCTCTATGAGGAGTAGCTTAAAGAGCTGGGCATGTTTAGCCTGAAGAAGAGAAGGCTGAGAGGAGATAATAGCCATGTATAAATATGTGAGAGGAAATGATAGGGAGGAGGGAGCAAGTTTGTTTTCTGCTTCCTTGGAGACTAGGACATGGAACAATGGCTTCAAACTACAAGAAAGGAGATTCCATCTGAACATTAGGAAGATCTTCCTGACTGTGAGAGCCGTTCAGCAGTGGAACTCTCTGCCCTGGAGTGTGGTGGAGGCTCCTTCTTTGGAAGCTTTTAAACAGAGGCTGGATGGCCATCTGTCGGTGGTGCTTTGAATGCAATTTTCCTGTTTCTTGGCAGTGGGTTGGACTGGATGGCCCATGAGGTCTCTTCCAACTCTAGGATTCTATGATCAGGGTTCAAATCTCTACTCAGAGAATAAACTTGAGCAAGTCACATTCCATCAGCCCCGGAGGAAGACCTTCTCTGTACAATACTTACCAACCCTTAAGAAAACCTTTCATATGAAAGGTTTTCTTTAGGGTGGGCAAACACACTATTATTCCTTTTGTCCAGCTCTTTCTATCCTCTGGAGACAACCAAGCCTGTGCCTTTTTCCTCTGGGAATCTGAAGTAGCATAGTCACCAAAGAAACCATGTTCACTATGATCTTTTGCTCAAAGTATGAACTGGGACAAGAAATGTGCCAGAAGAGCTTCCAGAGATACCAATCAATTTAGTTTCAGGGCTAGAAGAAACTGAATAATGGCAAGTCAAGGAAGAGATAGAAAAAGAGAGAAATGAGTTGTGTTTTTGGCAATGCAAGGGAAATAAAAGACAGAGCATATATCGACCATCGAAACATACTTGGAGGATCGAAAAATGAGGCATACGCTTGCTTGCTTTCTCTCCTCTTCAGCATATCAATAGGAACCCCCACTTGCACAATGGGTTAAATCCCTATGCTGTCAGGACTGCTGACCGAAAGGTTGGCGGTTCGAATCCAAGGAGCGGGGCGAGCTCCCATCTGTCAGCTCCAGCTTCCCATGCGGGGACATGAGAGAAGCCTCCCACGGGATGGTAAAACATCCAGGCATCCCCTGGGCAACGTCCTTGCAAACAGCCAATTATCTTGCACCAGAAGCGACCTGCAGTTTCTCAAGTTATATACGGTCCTGGCACAATTTACCTGTCCATATGTATTCTCCCCTATGAACCATCAAGGAAATTAAGATATTTCAGAGAGGCCCTGCTCTCGGTCCCACCACCTTCGCAACCGCATTTGGTGGGAACGAAAGACAGGGCCTTCTCTGTGGTGGCCCCTCGGCTATGGAACTCTCTCCCAAGTGAGATTAGATCACTTGTCCTTCAGGAGGCTAGTGTAATCCTGGTTTTGGAACAAAGCATTCCAAGAATAATGGCTGAGACTGGTTACAGACCAAAGTGAGTGACCACATATGCGGACTGAGTTGAACATGATTTTACCTTGGCGATTTGGTATATATGTATTTTATCTATATGTATTTTAATCTTGTATTGTTGTATGATGTTTTAACTTGTATTAGTAGCATTGAATCCTTGCTGTAAGCCGCTCTGAGGCCTTCTACGGAGGTGAGAAGATCGGGATATAAAAGTTTTAAATAAATAAATAAGTCGCTCCTGACACACACAAAAAGCACATCAATTTCACTTCCCTGTTTAATGCTAACCAAACATTGCTGTAAAATCCATATTGGCACATGATAGTTTCTTCTTGCTCCTTTGTATCCACAAAAGGGAGTTAAGATCTTGCAGTGGATCAATAACACAAATATTTGCAACATCTCTGCCCAATTAAGATTTCATAATCTCATCTGTATTATCTGTAGTCATATCTCCATTTGCATCACAAATGCCATTTTGTGGCACAGAATGCCCTAAAATTTCTTATAAAAGCTGGTTTAAATCATTATCTGATGCAACTAGGCTTGGAGCTGGAATCACTCATATGATTTTCAGGCCTTTTAGTAAACCCCGATACTGCTATATATGAGCAGCAATAATTTCTCTGCCATTGAAGCATTCAGGAAGAGAATTTTGCATTCTGCCTATCTGCAGAATATATCAGTACTCTCCGAGCCCAGCCTTCGCAGAGACGATAGAAAGCCCCTCTCTTTATTCATTTATTTAACGAAAACCAACAGCAACGACAACAAAAAGGCATTACAGAGTCTTTTTTGTTTTGTTTTTTTGTTGGCCGATGCTGCCCTTTTCTTTACTGATACATTAATTAATGCAATTGAATCAATATCCAAGCCTGGCCCCATTTAAAGAGGAAACTATTCAGGAACATTATTATGTCTATTAGTCTTCATTATGGGAGTGCTGATCAAGGCCAGATCCCCTGGGCTGATTTGCATTGTGTTTTGGCAGGTGCTAGCCCAGGTGTCCCATTGGCATTCAGAGAAGATGCACACAGAAGACAATACCATCCCCAAACATCATTTGCATAAAAGGAAAATATGGAGACAGATCAAAAAGAGAAAGGCTAATGAGTCCTCTGCTGGGGTTGATTCTCATAACCCCTGGGCACGTGGCTGGCGGCCTTGTGCTCCCCCTGTCCACAATGACATTTACATCCACTTAGACTCTGATGGGAGGCCACACAAAGCTGACCTTCCATGAAGCAATACAAGATGGGTTGGCCTCAGGTAACAGAAACTGCAGCAGCAACAAGGTAGTGGAATCATAGAATCAAAGACAGAGGCGGCCCTAGGTAATTTTCAATGGTAAGTAAACAGTATTTTGCATCCCCCACCCCAACCCAATCAATCATTGATATATATTTTCTGTTCGTCATGCGAGTTCTGTGTGCCATATCTGGTTCAATTCCATCACTGGTGGAGTTCAGAATGCTCTTTGATTGTAGGTGAACTATACATCCCAGTAACTACAACTCGCATATATCAATGTCTATTTTGCCCCATGAGCGCCTCAAAAGCGCCCCGGGCAAAATCAACTATACTGCAAATGCTTACTTTGCGTAATAGGTTGAGCCGCCCCTGATCATAGAATCAAAGAGTTGGAAGAGACCTCATGGGCCATCCAGTCCAACCCCCTGCCAAGAAGCAGGAATATTGCATTCAAATCACCCCTGACAGATGGCCATCCAGCCTCTGTTTAAAAGCTTCCAAAGAAGGAGCCTCCACCACACTCCGGGGCAGAGAGTTCCACTGCTGAACAGCTCTCACAGTCAGGAAGTTCTTCCTCGTGTTCAGATGGAATCTCCTCTCTTGTAGTTTGAAGCCATTGTTCTGCATCCTAGTCTCCAGGGAAGCAGAAAACAAGCTTGCTCCTTCCTCCCTGTGACTTCCTCTCACATATTTACACATGGCTATCATATCTCCTCTCAGCCTTCTCTTCTTCGGGCTAAACATGCCCAGCTCCTTAAGCCGCTCCTCACAGGGCTTGTTCTCCAGACCCTTGATCATTTTAGTCGCCCTCCTCTGGACACATTCCAGCTTCTCAATATCTCTCTTGAATTTTGTGGTGCCCAGAAATGGACACAATATTCCAGGTATGGTCTAACCAAAGCACAATAGAGGGGTAGCATTACTTCCCTAGATCTAGACACTATGCTCCTATTGATGCTCCACTGGCTTTTTTTGCTGCCACATCACATTGTTGGCTCATGTTTAACTTGTGGTCCATGAGGACTCCAAGATCTTTTTCACACGTACTGCTCTCGAGCCAGGCATTGTCCCCCATTGCCTGGCTCGAGAGGCAAACTGAAGTGCCTGTCAGTCTGATTTGTCCAGGGCCACATCTTCACTGCCATATAATGAAACTGCATCATATGGTTAGTATATAGACTCATATAATGTAGGTTTTTTTCCATGTCAGAAGTGATTTGAGAAACTGCAAGTTGCTTCTGGTGTGAGAGATATGGCCGTCTGCAAGGACAATGCCCAGGGAATGCCTGGATGTTTTACCACATGGGAAGCTGGAGCTGACAGACAGGAGTTCACCCCATCTCATGGATTCAAACTGCCGACCTTCAGATCAGCAGTTCATCCAACACAAGGGTTTAACCCATTGTGCCACAGCAGCTCCTCAGAATGCAGTAAAACTAGATCACATGAAACTACACCAACCATATAATACAGTGTGAAACTGCACTATATGGTGCTGTAGATGTGACACAGGTGTGCTGGACAACGGGGGAAAATGGGGAGCCAAATTGAATCAAATCCTTTTATGCTCATACTAGCTGTCCCCTGCCACGCGTTGCTGTGACCCACATGGGGGTTCTGTGTGGGAGGTTTGGCCCAATTTTATTGTTGGTGGGGTTCAGAATACTCTGTGATTGTAGGGGAACTATAAATTCCAGAAACTACAACTCCCAAATGTCAATATTCTATTTTCCCCAAACTCCACCAGTGTTCATATTTGGGCATATGGAATATTCGTGTAGAGTTCGGTTCAGATCCATCATTGTTTGAGTCCACAGTGATCTCTGGATGTAGGTGAACTGCAACTCCAAAACCAAAAGGACGCTGTCCACCAAACCCTTCCAGTATTTTCTGTTGGTCATGGGAGAACTGTGTGCCAAGTTTGGTTCAATTCCATCGTTGGTGGAGTTCAGATTGCTCTTTGATTGTAGGTGAACTATAAATACATTGGTTTGTTAGGTGTTTTGTGTCCAAATTTGGTGTCAATTCATCCAGTGGTTTTTTAGTTCTGTTAATCCCACAAATGAACATTACATTTTTATTTATATAGATTAGCCAACCAGTTGCCTATTGGAAAAATACAAATAAGATATAAATATTACTACAGCCTTAATTCTGTTTTCCCAAGCAACAGAGGCACCAAATTATAATCAGAGTAGAAACAGTATATCTTGAATAGCATCCATTGGTGACTCCAGTTTCCATAAATTTCTCCAGTTCCACTTTAAAGCTATTTAAATTGGCAGCCACTGCTACATCTTGTGAAATAAGTTCCACAGTTTAATTATGCACTGTATGAAGAAATACTTCCTTTTATCTATTCTGAATCTCCCAGCATTCATCTTCAGTGGGTAACTGTGATAAAGATATTATCACCCCCAGAACGGAAGCAAAGATGACATTTTCCCATGTAGAAATGAAACTTCTAAATGGGAAAAAGAGAGAAGTACATCTCCCTCTCAGTTTGTTGAATGTATTGGTGAGGATATACTCAGGATAGCTCATACATCCCAACGAAAACCATGCCAAGCCAAAAACCATTGTATTTAATGATAATGATAATGGGCTTGATTCTGGCAGCACAAGAACAAGCCATTAGAACAAATGCCATCAAAGCCAGAATTGAAAAGTCGATGACAGATCCCAAGTGTAGACTCTGCAAGGAAGCAGATGAAACAATAGATCACATCCTCAGCTGCTGCAAGAAGACCACGCAGACAGACTACAAGCAGAGGCATAACACCATTGCTCAGATGATTCATTGGAACTTGTACCACAAATACTATCTGCCTGTGACAGAGAACTGGTGGGATTACAAGCTGGAAAAAGTTACAGAGAATGAACATGTCAAGCTACTCTGGGACTTCTGAATTCAGACAGACAAGAGTTTTGGAGCACAATACTCCTGGCCTCACGATCGTGTTAAAAAACAAAATATGGATTGCCGATGTTGCAAGCCCAGGTGACAGCAGGA
Organism: Anolis sagrei; assembly: GCF_037176765.1. Lineage (NCBI taxonomy): Eukaryota > Metazoa > Chordata > Lepidosauria > Squamata > Anolidae > Anolis > Anolis sagrei. The sequence continues at coordinate 28,100,881 of NC_090027.1, read as the reverse complement.
TGGAAGAGAAACAACTGGAATAGCTGACATGATATGAGGATTTAAAGATCGAACTGCAAAGACTCTGGCACAAGCCAGTCAAGGTGGTCCCAGTGGTGATCGGCACACTGGGTGCAGTGCCTAAAGACCTTGGCCTGCACTTAAACACAATCGGCACTGACAAGATTACTGTCTGCCAGCTGCAGAAGGCCACCTTACTGGGATCTGCATGCATTATTTGCCAATACATCACACAGTTCTAGACATTTGGTAAGTGTCCGACGTGTGATCCAATACAACAGCCAGCAGAGTGTCTGCTGTGGACTCATCTTGTTGTAATAATAATGATGATGATATGATGATGATGTATTTCTACCATTTCTTTCATGTCTTTTGGAAGCATGAAACAGGAAGCCCACTCCCCACACAAAAATCTGCTCACCATGAAAGCCTGCTTTTGTGTGCATCTGAACTTGCCTCCTTGCTTTGGAAAGCGAGTGTGTGTATGGCGGGGCGTGCAAGCAGGCAGGCCCAGAGTTCGGCTGCAGGTGCTGCCACATACACACTTTCAGAGAGTGTGGTGGGGCATGTGTGGCAGCACTTGCAGCCGGGCCTGGAGTGTGTCTGCAGCTGAGCACCTCTTACTCTAGAGTAAGAGATGGTTGGTTGCAGGTACTGGCAGGTGCACATGCTTTCCAGGCCTGCCTGCACGCTCCACGTGCACACACTCTTTCCAAGGAGAGTGCATGTGTGGTGGGGTGTGCAGGCAGGTCCAGCAAATCCCAGCAAATATTTCTAAAGGTCCAGCTTTATGCAAAAAATAAATAAATAGCAATTGCTGTTTTGGTGACACCCCACTTGCAGTTGTGCAATATTCCTGACCACGTATAAACATCACATTTGTTTCATTTCAACGTTGAATTTTTCTTTTGAGAGATAAGTGTTAGACACTGCTTGAGACATTGGAATAATTGTTTAGCTTTGTTTACGGACATTCTCAAAATACTGTCACATTATTCATGGCATTAGTTATGTACTCCTCTATACCATGCATATAACCCTCAAACATCCCAATTTGGCAAGGACTGTTCTGATTAATCCTTTGCTGTCCCATGTGTTCAGATGCTTTTAAAATGCCCCGATTTCTTTCTCCTCTGTCCACTTTCTCCTATTGTCCTCAGCTTACTTAAATAGTTACATTTTGACCACAACTCCTGCATGGCTTGTCAAGCCACGTCCCCTTTCTGTTTCTGAAATGCTGAATGGTATGGATGCAGGTGGATTCCCTCCCCCCCCCCCCCCCAACTGGCCTTTGTATTCTAAAGTGTATACACAACTCAAAAATGAAGGATTTTTTTTCCTTTCCCCTCTCTTACTTAAAAAAAGTTCAGAACAGCACTGAAAATGAAAAACATACAGGGCAGTGCTCAGACATCCTATTTTACCAAAAAAAAAAAAAAAAAACCTTAAAAAGAAAAGAAAGGGAACTAATGTTCAATGCAAACATTATGTGAAGCTCCCTGGGAGAGTTGGAACAGGAGCAGCCGAGGAGTTATAGCTTCCTTTGTTCTGTCAAAAGGGAAAAAGGAAACACATCAGGAAGCCAGGCCGCCGAGCACAGGAAGTCTCTCTTGGCCTGATAAAAAGCACTGATGCAAGATCGGTTCGGATGCAGTTATAAGTCAATCAAATTTGGAAGAAGGAGAAGAAGCTGTGTTTGGGGAGCAGTTGGGGGGAATCTAAATTTACACACAAAGAGGCACAAAGTTGGCATGTTAATTCATCCTCACAATCAAAACCATATCTATTTAGTTGGTTAAAGGAAGAACTGCCTATTAATCCATCCAACAGGTTCCCATACTCCTGTTTGCTTTAGAACAGTGGTTCTCAACCTTCCTAATGCTGAGACCCCTTAATACAATTCCTCATGTTGTGGTGACCCCCAACCATAAAATTATTTCCGTTGCTATTTATTAACTGTAGTTTTGCTACTGTTATGAATTGTAATGTAAATGTCTGATATGCAGGATGTATTTTCATTCACTGGGCTAAATGTGGCACAAATACCTGATATGCCAAAATTTGAATACTTGTGGAATTAAGGAGGGATTTATTTTATCATTTGGGAGTTGTAATTGCTGGGATACCTGCTATAGATGTGGATGAAACATCAGGAGAGAATGCTTCTGGTACATGGCCATACAGCCCAGAAAACTCACAGTAACCCAAGTCCTTGATTGATTCTATCTACCTTTAATGTGGTCTTGATTTTTTTTTTTAAACTTCTACCTTGTTAAGTACCATTGTCTTTGTTCAGTAACATTGCCTGCAAGACGTGGACTGTCTACAGATATCACATGCAACTCCTGGAACGATTCCATCAGAGTTGCCTCCGAAAAATCCTGCAAATCTCTTGGGAAGACAAGCAGACAAATGTCAGCTTGCTGGAAGAAGCAAAGGCCACCAGCATTGAAGTGATGGTTCTCCATCATCAACTCCACTGGACCGGCCACATTGTCCGGATGCCCGACCACCATCTCCCAAAGCAGTTGCTTTACTCCGAACTCAAGAATGGAAAATGGAATTTTGGTGGGCAGGAAAAGAGATTTAAGGATGGGCTCAAAGCCAATCTTAAAAACTCTGGCATATACACTGAGAACTGGGAAGCCCCGGCCCTTGAGTACTCCAGCTGGATTTCAGCTGTGACCAACAGTGCTGTAGAATTTGAAGAGGCACATATGGAGAGCAAAAGAGAGAAACGTTCCAAGAGGAAGGCGCATCAAGCCAACCCTGACTGGGACCGCCTTCCACCTGGAAACCAATGCCCTCACTGCAAGAGAACATGCAGATCAAGAAGAGGGCTCCACAATCACCTATGGACCCACCGCCAGTATACCGATCTTGGAAGACAATCCTACTCAGACAACGAGGGATCGCCTAAGTACCATTTTCTTTTCTCATGAGATGACTTCCCATAATATGATTGAAGTACAATAGTCTCGGTTTAGCCATCACTGTTTCTAGGGAGAGCTCTAGCTTGATTTGCACTATTCATTTGTCTTTTTGGCAGTTCATGGTGTTCACAAAACTCTCCCCCAGTACATTTAAATTGGTTGATTCTCTTCCCATTAGCTGCCTTCATTATCCAGCTTTCACAAAAAATATATATACTATGCCATGAACAATCCTGACTTTAACATTCAGCAATACTATATATTTTTTACAATGAAGGATACTGCCTAGTTTCTTCATAGTAAAGTAAAGATTTCCCCTAACATTAAGTCTAGTTGTGTCCAACTCTGGGGGGTGGTACTAATCTCCATTTCTGAGCTGAAGAACCGGCATTGTCCATACACACCTCCAAGGTGATGTGGCTGAAATAACCGCATGGAGCACCATTACCTTCCCGCCAAAGCGGTACCTATTGATCTAATCACATTTGCATGTTTTTTTGAACTGCTAGGTTGGCAGAAGCTGGGGCTAATAGTGGGAGCTCACCCTGCTCCCTGGATATGAACGGCTGACCTTTTAGTCAGCAAGTTCAGCAGCTCAGTGGTTTATCCTGCTGCTCCACCAGATGCTACTAGCTTCTTCATATCTTCCTTTATAAGTTTCTTGACTGCAGTTTTCACAGAGAAAATATGATTACTCCAGACATGGGCAAACTTTGGCCCTCCAAATGTTTTGGTCTTCAACTCCCATAATTCCTAACAGCTGCTAGGCGGTTAGGAATTGTGGGAGTTGAAGTCCAAAACACCTGGAGGGCCAAAATTTGCCCATGCCTGAGTTAGATCTTGTTTAACAAGTGAACTTAAAGTACTGTATATCAGAATCTTTCCATTTCAATTAAGACCTTCACCTTCCTTGTTCAAGGAGTCACCAACCTCAGTGGAAGGCCTACCAAGACATTTTCCAACCAGAGATGAACACAATGGCAAAACCTTTTACCCATTCCATTTGCAAAACTTGACTGGAGTGACAACTGAATCTTTCTTCAACACTGACAACAGAAGGACATATTCCACCACAAACAGACACTGTGCTCTTCTCAGAAAGTTTGTTGTCACTTTCAAATGTCTTTGGAGCTGGTTCCATTCCCGTACAATCCTAAGTACAGACAGTCCCTGAGTTACAAACATCCAACATACAAATGGCTCATAATCTACCTCTTGGAAGGGAAATCCAAGAGTTATCATGGGGAAAAGGTGTCTCCACTGAAGCTTTATCACCAATCCTTGTTTCCGCAACAAGCCAATTTTTTCAAAATTCAATTATCACAGAGACAGAAAGTGAGGTGAAATCTCCTGAACTGGGGCACAGACAACAAAACGAACACCACAGAGGTGTTACCCCTCCCTTATGCTATCCAAAGCTACAACAAGGCCAAGGCCATCCTTGCTTTCCTTCTAGCAACAGAAACAGAAAATCCATATTTCATCACCCAATGGAAGGTTTTAATTTTGTATAATTTTGATGACTTATATTAAAATCATAGAGTTCAAGAGACCACACGGGCCATCCATTCCAATGCCTTGCCATGCAGGAAAAACACAATGAAAGTACTTCTGACAGATGACCACCCAGCCTCTGTTTTAAAACCTCTAAAGAAGGGGCCTCCACTGAGGCAGAGAGTTCCACTGTTGAAACCTCTTATGATCAGGAAGTTCTTCCTAACGTTCAGGTGGGATCTTCTTTGTATCTGTATGATACTGTATCTCAGTGGATTTTATTTTGTATCTTAATGAATTTTAGGTAGGTTTCACCATACAAATTGTTTAATTGTATATTTGACGGTTTTAATCTGAAGTGGTTTTAATCATGAAGTTCAACAGTAACAAATACAAAATCCTCCACTTAGGCAGAAAAAATGAAATGCAAAGATACAGAATAGGGGACGCATGGCTCAAGAGCAGTACGTGTGAAAAAGATCTTGGAGTCCTCATGGACAAAAAGGTGAACATGAGCCAACAATGTGATGTGATGACAAAAAAAGCCAATGGGATTTTGGCCTGCATCAATAGGAGTATAGTGTCTAGATCTAGGGAAGTCATGCTACCCCTCTATTCCGCCTTGGTTAGACCACACCTTGAATATTGTGTCCAATTCTGGGCACCACAATTGAAGAGAGATATTGACAAGCTGGAATGTGTCCAGAGGAGGACGACTAAAATGATCAAGGGTCTGGAGAACAAGGCCTATGAGGAGCGTCTTAAAGAGCTGGGCATGTTTAGTCTGGAGAAGAGAAGGCTGAGAGGAGACATGATACTACAAGAAAGGAGATTCCATCTGAACATGAGGAAGAACTTCCTGATTGTAAGGAGATCTGTTCAGCAGTGGAATTCTCTGCCCCAGAATGTGGTAGACGTTTCTTCTTTGGAAGCTTTTAAATAGAGGCTGGATGGCCATTTGTTGGGGGTGCTTTGAATGCAATTTTCCTGCTTCTTGGCAGGGAAATGGACTGGATGGCCCATGATGTCTTTTTCAATTCTTTGGTTCTATGATTCTATATATAAACCATCTTGAGTCCCATTAGAAGTACTACTACTGTCACTAATATATTTAAAGTATGTCTGTAACTTCAAGATTCCTATACAAACTAAAATGTGCTCAGGACAGGTGTATAAATAGAAGGATCCATCAATAGGACTCATGTACAAAAAGGAGAGTTTATTAATTTCAGTCCCGGGGGATTATACACTGCCAAAGAATCATAGGCATCCCTTAAAGTACAAATATATGGAAATGATGCCTCTAATGTATAATAGATTGACTCCATGTGAAGACTGCAATATCATGGGCAGTATTTTGATTAAAACCATGTGGAAAGAGGCTGCTTGAATAAAGCTGCTTCACAGAACCAAATCGTTTTAGAAAAATTATTTTGGCCAAGAATTGCATAGTTTCGTTGGTAGACTTTTGTAGACCCCATTAGATTTTTGCGGGTCATATTTTAGAGCTAAATGCACAGCTGAAGATAAGATATTGACACAAATAGATTCATCACTCCAGTCTAATGTAGGGCTCAGAAAAGCTCCTGCAGAAGTGGAGATGGGATCCAAGTCTATACGCCAAAGTTATTTGTGTTTCATAGACACCTTGCACGCATAATCTTACAGAATATTTTAAATAATGTTGTTTATGAAACAAAATTTGTGTATTGTCAAAGGCTTTCATAGCAGGAATCACCGGGTTGCTGTGAGTTTTCTGGGCTGTATGCCCATGTTTCAGAAGCATTCTCTCCTGATGTTTTGCCTACATCTATGGCAGGCATCCTCAGAGGTTGTGAGGTTTGTTGGAATATCGGCAAGTGAGGTTCATATATCTGTGGCGTGTCCAGGGTGGGAGAAAGAACTCTTGTCTGTTCGAGGCAGGTGTGAATGTTGCAATTGGCCACCTTAGCATTGAATGGCCTTGCAGCTTCAAAGCCTGACTGCTCCCTACCTGGGGGGTCCTTTGTTGGGAGGTGTTTGCTGTCCATGATTCTTCCATGTAGAATCATAGAATCCTAGTTGGAAGAGACCTCATGAGCCATCCAGTCCAACCCCCTGCCAAGAAGCAGGAAAATTGCATTCAAAGCACTCCCGACAGATGGCCATCCAGCCTCTGTTTAAAAGCTTCCAAAGAAGGAGCCTCTATCACACTCCGGGGTAGAGAGTTCCACTGCTGAATGGCTCTCTAGAATTCCTCAGTTTTCTGAGTGTTGTTCTTTATTTACTGTCCAGATTTAAGAAGGTTTTTTTAAAAAAAAATACAGGTAGCCAGATTTTGTTTGTTTGCATGGTTTCCTCCTTTCAACAGGCTTTCCGTGGCTTCTCTGTGTAGTCTGACATGGTGGTTGTTAGAGTGGTCCAGCATTTCTGTGTTCTCCAATAATATGCTGTGTCCAGGTTGGTTCATCAGGTGCTCTACTATGGCTGACTTCTCTAGCTAACCTAGTCTTCAGTGCCTTTCATGTTCCTTGATTCATGTCTAAGCAATGCTGCTTTTAGTGGTCCCTGTGTACACTTGTGCACAGCTGCATGGTATACGGTAGACTTCTGCAAAGGTGAAAGGATCCCTCTTGTCCTTTGTCATATCTATGAGCAGGTCCCATCCCAATGAAAAAGACTTTTTATTTATTTATTTATTTACCTTACTTATATACCGCTGTTCTCAGCCCGAAGGCGACTCACAGCGGTTCACAACAAATACGAACAGCAAAAATTCAGTGCTACAGTATAAAAACAGTTAACAACCTAACACATTACACAATTAATAAACAGTTACTACAATACCCATTCACTGTCGTCTCGTCATCAAAAACATGTTCCAGATTCATCATCCATTGTTCCATTCCAGTGTTCATTAACCAATCATTGCACTAATTATTCGAACGCCTGCTCAAACAGCCAGGTCTTCACTTTTTTGCGGAATACCATTAGAGATGGTGCTAGTCTAATGTCCGCAGGGAGGGCGTTCCACAGCCGAGGAGCCACCACCGAGAAGGCCCTATCTCTCGTCCCTGCCAGCCGTGCTTGAGAAGCAGGTGGGATCGAGAGCAGGGCCTCCCCGGAAGATCTCAAAGTCCTGGTGGGTTCATAGGCAGAGATGCGGTCGGATAGGTAGCTTTTTAAACAATCTGCCTTAGACCAGTTTAAATTATCTGTCTTGAGTATTGTTTATTCTAGCAGGATGACCTCTCCAGGGTCTTGAAAAGAGAAAGGACGTTTCAATCAGCTTCTACCTGATTCTTAGTGGTAGTGGTGGTGGGAGGGAGTAGATACATCAGTGATTCTCCATAAGGAGACACTTTTGTACTTAGGACACATGCTCTACCACTGAGTTGCAACATCACATAGAATAATAATAATAATAATAATAATAACTTTATTTATACCCCGCCACCATCTCCCCAAGGGGACTCGGAGCGGCTTACATGAGGCCAAGCCCGACAACACATCAATAAAACAAAAAACAATACTATTAATATAACTCACATATAAACAGTAACATGCAAGGATTTAAAAAACCTATGGCCTGGCCAAATGTAATAGTTTAAAATTTAAAAAATAAACACTGGGCATGAACAGAGGTGGGATGTATCCGATAGGAGAGTTTTAAAAGAAATGAAGGGAGAGCAGCCCAATGAGTAGTTAAAGTGCTTCTGAGGATATTTTGCTGGGGATTATTTCCTTATTCAAGGAAGGCACACTGGAACAGCCACGTTTTCAGACTCCTCCTAAAGACTGCCAATGTGGGGGCTTGCTTGATATCTTTAGGAAGTGAGTTCCAGAGTTGGGGGGCTACCACAGAGAAGGCTCTCTCCCTCATCCCACCTGCGAAGAGGGCGGGAGTGAGAGCTGGGCCTCTCCAGATGATCTAAGAGAGGACCACTTAGTACACACTAGTTCTGTCTTCTCTGTTCTAATTATGGCCACTTTCCCTGTGTATTTAAAATACAAGCGGATCATGAAAAGCAGGCCACAAACGTTCAAAAGCACCCTACTCTTTCCAAATGCAGAATTTCTTGATATTTGGTCCTCCAGATGTTATGGACATCAACTTCCAGAAGCTCCAATGGTCAGGGATTTGGACATCTGAAGGACCAAAAGTTGAAGATCTCCATTCTAGATGACCTCTGTGTAATCCATGCACATCGTGACTCTTGTATTTTGGACGCCAGAAACAGATGCAGACTTGCAGCACATGAGGCCAGCTTCTGCTTTGAAGATGGACAAATCGAGGCTTGTGGGCAGCTGTTCGTTCCTTTTTAGGCTTCACAAATAGCTCCTGGTCTGTCCTTTCAATGATCTTTCCACCTCCATCTGTTATATTGTGGCAAACTGAAATTTTAAGCAAAGCGGCACCAGCTGTACAAAAATGCCAGTTACCGTTAGGACTTTGCCAGGTGCAGTAATAGTTACCTCTATGATTCCTGTTCAATGGGGAACTGCTGCCATCATATCTCACTGAATGCCACATTTTGGATGCTAAGCAAGATTAGACCTGGTTGATACATGGATGATTTTTTTTGTCGTGTCAGGAGAGACTTGAGAAACTGCAAGTTGCTTCTGGTGTGAGAGAATTGGCCATCTGCAAGGACGTTGCCCAGGGGACGCCCGAATGATTTGGTATTTTATCATCCTTGTGGGAGGCTTCCCTCATGTCCCCGCATGAGGAGCTGGAGCTGGTAGAGGGAGCTCATCCGCCTCTCCCCGGATTCGAAACTGCGACCTGTCAGTCTTTAGTCTTGGTGGCACAGGATGGATGACCTAGGAATATTAAGTCTTTTCAGGTTTTACTAAGGGAGACTTATATCCAACCATAGATACCTGCTTAATTTTACTCATATCATTGTGTCCATCTCCTAGTGGGTCCTTGTTGTTGTTGTTGTTGTTTGTTGATGTTATGTATCAATTCAAAGGGTTTTCTTTTTGGGTGGTTGGGTTTTTGAAAACCTTTGGCTGGAGCTCTTAGTAAATGATCAGCTGCATCGATGTTACAATATATCCCCATATTATTTCTTAGCAGTATATCAGTCATTTCCTGGATTAAGTCAGTAGATGGATGGGGTAGTTTGGAAAGAATTGCTTTAGGTTCTGAATGATGAGTTGTAGAGTGAGCGCTGATGAGGAGAACATGTAAGTAGTATATAAATCCATCTCTTGTCATTTTCTCTGTCTTGCATACTTTGGCAGACTTGGTCTGGGGAATCCTTTTCACTTGAAGTCCTCTCTTATTCCCTCTCTCCATATCAATATCCTTCAGACTTTTGGAGTCATCTGCAGCTAGTATACCAATCCTCACTTTCATCTCACATCTATTTGAATATCAAACAACCAGACAACAAAAACAGTTGTGTTGTTGTAGGTTTTTTCAGGCTCTATGGCCATGTCCTGACGGTTTCGCCTGCATCTATGGCAAGCATCCTCAGAAGTTTTGAGGACGGAAGGAAGGAAGGAAGGAAGGAAGGAAGGAAGGAAGGAAAGAGAAAGAGAAGGGAGGGAAGGAGGAAGGAGGACAAAGAAGAAGAGAAAGAGGAGAAGGAGATGGGGTAGAAGAGGAGGAGGAGCAGAAAAAGAAGGAAGAGAGAGAAAGGAAGGAAGTCGAAGGAAAGGAAGAAAGGAGGAGGACAAGGAAGAGGAGAAAAAGGAGAAAGAGAAGGAAAGTTGATGGAAGAGGTGGAGGAAAAGGAGGAGGAGCAGCAGAAAGAAGGAAGAGAATGAGAAAGGAAGGAGAAAGAGAAGGGAGGGAAGGAGGACAAAGAAGAGGAGAAAGGGAAGGAGGAGATGGGGTGGAAGAGGAGGAGGAAGAGCAGAAAAAGAAGGTGGAGGAAGAGGAAGGAAGGAAGGAAGGAAGGAAGGAAGGAGAAAGAGAAGGGAGGGAAGGAGGACAAAGAAGAAGAGAAAGAGGAGAAGGAGATGTGGTAGAAGAGGGCGAGGAGTAGAAAAAGAAGGAAGAGAGAGAAAAGAAGGAAGTTGAAGGAAAGGAAGAAAGAAGGAGGACAAGAGGAGAAAGAGGAGAAAGAAGGAAAATTGATAGAAGAGGAGGAGGAAAAGGAGGAGGAGGAGCAGAAAAAGAAGGAAGAGAAGAAGGAAGGAAGGAAGGAAGGAAGGAAGGAAGGAAGGAAGGAGGAAGGAGGAAGGAAGGGAAGGGAAGAAGGAAGGAGGACAAAGAAGAGAAGAGGAGAAGGAGATGGGGTGGAAGAGAAGGAGGAAGAGGAGGCAAAGGAGGAGGAGAAGAAAAAGAAGAAAAAGAAGGAGAAATGAAGGAAGGAAGGAGAAGGGAGGAAAGAGAAGGAAGGAGGACAAGGAAGAGGAGAAAGAGAAGAAGGAGAAGGAAAGGTGGTGGAATAGGAGGAGGAAAAGGAGGAAGAGCAGAAAAAGAAGGCAGAGGAGGAGAAAGGAAAAGAAGGGGAAGGGGAAGTGAGGATGGGAAGAAGGAAAGAGGACACGGAATAGGAGAAGGGGGATTGGAGGTTGAAGAGGAGGAGGAAGAAAGAGCAGGAGTAAAGAAAAAGGAGCAGGTTGCCCTCCAGGAGATGATGTTAGGAGACAAAATAGCAGGAGACTTGACCCCTGTCCTGACTTGACAGGTTAGCCTCTCCTGCCTGTGGTATCTTCATTGCCCTCCCCTTGGCCAAATTCTATCCTTGGTGCGTTCAGAATGTTCTTTGATTGCAGGTGAACTATAAATCCCAGCAACTACAACTCTCAAACATCAAGGTCTCAGCCACAGAGAAAAACAAAATCAAATCCCGTCCAAACAAATAATGGCAAGAAAATCCCATGATAAGTCACCATAAGGTTCCCATAAATTGGAAATGACTCTAAAACATGCAACAACAACTTATCACCTTTACAAATTAATTTTCTAAAGCAGCATTTCTCAACCTGGGGGTCGGGACCTTTGCAAGGTGTATTTTTAGAGGGGTCACCAATGACCATCAGAAAACACACACAGTATTTCTGATGGTCTTAGGAACCCCTTTGGCAGCAACTGCAACTCCCAAATGACAAAATCAGCCCCCCCCCCCCCAATCCCACTCCCAATCCCACCAGTATTCAAATTTGGGCGTAACAGGTTTTTGTGCCAAATTCCAGTTCACAGTGCTCTCTGGAAGTATGTGAGCTACATCTCCCCTAAATCACTGCTCCTCCCAAATCCCTCCAGTATTTTCTATTGGTCATGGGGGTTCTATGTGGGAAATTTGGCCCAATCCTGTCATTGGTGGGGTTCAGATTGTTATTTGATTGTAGGTGAACTATAAATCCCAGCAACTACAACTCTAAAATATAAAGATCTATTTTCCCCAAACTCATATAGAGGAGGGAGCAAGCTTGTTTTCTGCTGTCCTGGAGACTAGAACGCAATGGAACAATGGCTTCAAACTACAAGAAAGGAGATTCCATCTGAACATTAGGAAGAACTTCCTGACTGTGAGAGCCGTTCAGCAGTGGAACTCTCTGCCCTGGAGTGTGGGGGAGGCTCCTTCTTTGGAAGCTTTTAAATAGAGGCTGGATGGTCATCTGTCAGGGGGTGCTTTGAATGGAATTTTCCTGCTTCTTGGCAGGGGGTTGGACTGGATGGCCCATGAGGTCTCTTCCAACTCTATGATTCTATGACTGCAGAAGTCTCTAGCCCTCAATGAGTAGTTAGCCTAGATAGAACAGAGTGAGGGATTCCTTCCCCACATACATCCTGCATATCAGATTCATAACAGTAGCGCAATTACAGTTATGAAGTAGCAACAAAAATAATTTTATGGTTGGGGGTCACCACAACATGAAGAACTATATTAAGGGGTTGATGCATTATTAGGAAGGTTGAGAAACACTGTCCTCTAATAGAGTGGAAGTGAAGGGGTCGACACTCCGCCTGTCAGTCAAAGGCCTTTGGTCCTTCTTCCTAATCCTGGCCAAGTCAAACAGGCCCCCGCCCATCCCTTCGGTCCTTCTTCACCTTGTTGGACACAACCACAACTTCCCAGATATAATACTATATTAGTAGTAGTCGATGAAGCTTGAGCAGAAATTTGAGCCTTGGAGAGTGACTCTGGAAGTCAGGTTTCAGTCCCTGGATGGGCCTGGAGCACATCACACTCTCTCAGCCTCAAGGAGGAATGGAAATGCTGCAAATCGGGAAAGCAGGAAGGTGCGCAGACAGGAAAGTGTGAAAGAGAGATATTGACAAGCTGGAATGTGTCCAGAGGAGGACACATTCCAGCTTGTCAATGGTCTGGAGATCAAGGGTCTGGAGAACAAACCCTATGAGGAGTGGCATAAAGAACTGGACATGTTATGCCTGAAGAAGAGAAGGCTGAGAGGAGATATGATAGCCATGTATAAATATGTGAGGGGAAGTCACAGGGAGGAGGGAGCAAGCTTGTTTTCTGCTTCCCTGGAGACTAGGATGCGGAACAATGGCTTCAAACTACAAGAAAGGAGATTTCATCTGAACATTAGGAAGAACTTCCTGACTGTGAGAGTCATTCAGCAGTGGAACTCTCTGCCCAGGAGTATGGTGGTGCCTCCTTCTTTGGAAGCTTTTAAACAGAGGTTGGATGGCCATCTGTCAGGGGTGCTTTGAATACAATATTCCTGCTTCTTGGCAGGGGGTTGGACTGGATTGCCCATGAGGTCTCTTCCAACTCTATGATTCTGTTTCTATGACTGCACAGGTCTCTAGCCCTCAATGAGTAGTTAGCCTAGATAGAACATAGTGAGGGATTCATTCCTCACATACATCCTTCATATCAGATGTTTACATTACAATTCATAACAGTAGCACAATTAGGAAGAACTTCCTGACCCCTCATTCACACTCCCCCCCCCTCATCCCTCTATTTCTTATATATATATGATAACTATAGATATTATCCTTTCCTCTTCTTCCCCCACCTCCACATGCATACCCAGTACTTTTCCCTATTATATGTATACCCTGTAAAACTTTTTTTTTTAAAAAAGGAAGAACTTCCTGACTGTGAGAGCCGTTCAGTAGTGGAACTCTCTGCCCCGGAGTGTGGTGGAGGCTCCTTCTTTGGAAGCTTTTAAACAGAGGCTGGATGGCCATCTATCGGGGGTGCTTTGAATGCAATTTTCCTGCTTCTTGGCAGAATGGGGTTGGATTGGATGGCCCAACTCTATGCTTCTATGATTAGGAAGAACTTCCTGTGAGAGCCGTTCAACAGTGGAACTCTCTGCCCCGGAGTGTGGTGGAGGCTCCTTCTTTGGAAGCTTTTAAACAGGGGCTGGATAGCCATCTGTCAGGGGTGCTTTGAATACAATATTCCTGTTTCTAGGCAGGGGGTTGGACTGGATGGCCCATGAGGTCTCTTCCAACTCTATGATTCTATGATCTGACATAGGCCAGAGATCAGCATCCATTGCCTACTAGATTTCAGAAAGGAGATTTCATCTGAACATGAGGAAGAACTTCCTGACTGTGAGAGCCGTTCAGTAGTGGAACTCTCTGCCCCGGAGTATGGTGAAGGCTCCTTCTTTGGAGGCTTTTAAAAAGAGGCTGAATGGTCATCTATCGGGGGTGCTTTGAATGCAATTTTCCTGCTTCTTGGCAGAATGGGGTTGGATTGGATGGCCCAATTCTATGATTCTATGATCCTAAACTGAGCCTGGAGGATGTCACACTCTCTCAGCTTCAAGGAGGAATGGAAAGACCGCAAAATCTGGAAAGCTGGAAGGCGCGCAAACAAGAAAGTGTGGAAGGGAGTGACAATAAAAGAAGTTGTGGTCCAGACGGAGCGAGCACACTCCCTTCAGAAAACACAGCCATCCCAAGGAAGGAGAGGCAATCCACACTTTCAACCCAGGAGGACACTCCGTCGGGCGCTTCGGAGGGAAATACTCCGAAATACTCAATGTAGACGCGCCCCAACTCTCCCATAACGAAAGCTCTGCCTTGGACCACGAGAAAGCGGGAAAGAAGAGCCTTTTTTTCGGTCCTAAAAGGAGATAGAGATACGCGTTTGGAAGGGAGAGAAAGTCACGTCGGAATAACAATGGAAGCTCCGGATTCGGGGACTTTGGAGGCGCGCTTTCGCCCTCCATCCCGAAATGAGAGAGCCAGGCAGATACAGGCTGCTTACCTTAATGGTCCCGTCCATGGCTTGCCCGCCGACCGCGCCAATATCCCATACATTGGAGCCGAAGGAGCTGGCCCTCGCCTCGCCTCTTCCTCCTCCTCGCCCTGCCTTGCTCTCCTCTTCCTCCTCCTCCTCCTCTTCTTCTTCTTCCTCCTCCTCCTTTTCTTCTTCCTCCCCAAACGCTGACGCAAAGCGAGAGAAAGAAAGAAAGAAACGCGCGGCCGTCTGGAACCGGATGAAACTCTTTTCTTTCTTGTCCTTCCCTCTTCCTCCTCCTCCTCTTCCTCCGGCTAATTTTGGGAAGTGAAGTCACTCGGGGAGGAAACGTCCTGCCTCCGGGATCCAAAGCGGAGTAAGAACGGCAACAGTGCGGCCCCGAGATAAGGCGAGGAAGAGAGGGATTCGGACCAAACCCGAGTCCGAGAAGCAGGAATGGAAAGGCTTGAAATGACGAGGTCCTTCCAAGTCGGGTTTTTTTTTTTCCCTTTCCCTTTTCCTGCAACGTTTTGATTTGACGGAGCGCTCTGCCTTCAAACTGACTCTTTTCCTTGGAACTTTCGGATTTGTTGACTGCCTGAAATGGTTGGATCGACACTGCCCTCTATTTTGGATCGGATTATAGGACTCTACACTGCCAAGATAATCCGAGATATGAATCCTGAGATATAGGGCAATGTGGATCCCGCCCAAATCGACTCTTTTCCTTGCAATTTTTGGATTCGTTGATGTGCCTGAAAAGGCTGCATCCACACTGCCCTCTATCCCAGGACCTCATCCTAGATTGTCTATTTTGAACTGGATTATAGGACTCTACACTGCCCAGATAATCCGAGACAGAAATCCTGGGATATAGGGAAATGTGGATCCCGCTCAAATAGACTCTTTTCCTTGGAACTTTTGGATTCGTTGATGTGCTTGAAAAGGCTGGATCCATGCTGCCCTCTATCCCAGGACCTCATCCCAGATTGTCTATTTTGAACAGGATTATAGGTGTTTCCACTGCCAAAATAATCCGAGATAGAAATCCTGGGGTATAGGGCAATGCAGATCCCGTCCAAATCGACTCTTTTACTTGCAACTTTTGGATTCGTTGATTGACTAGTTTGAACCGGATTATAGGAGCCTACATTGCCCGGATAATCTGTGATAGAAATCCTGGGATAGAGGGCAGTGTAGATCCCTCCCAAATCGACTCTTTTCCTTGCAATTTTTGGATTCGTTGATTGTCTAGTTTGAACCGGATTATAGGAGCCTACACTGTCCAGATAATCTGGGATAGAAATCCTGGGATTGAGGGCAGTGTGGATCCCGCCCAAATAGACTTTTTTCCTTGCAACTTTTGGATTCGTTGATTGTCTAGTTTGAATCGGATTATAGGAGCCTACACTGCCCAGATAATCTGGGATAGAAATCCTGGGATAGAGGGCAGTGTGGATCCCGCCCAAATAGACTCTTTTCCTTGCAACTTTTGGATTCGTTGATGTGCCTGAAAAGGCTGGATCCACACTGCCCTCTATCCCAAGACCTCATCCCAGATTGTCTATTTTGAAACGGATTATAGGTGTTTCCACTGGCAAAATAATCCGAGATAGAAATCCTGTGATATAGGGAAATGTGGATCCCGCCCAAATAGACTCTTATCCTTGCAACTTTTGGATTCGTGGATGTTCCTGAAAAGGCTGGATTTCTACACTGCCCTCTATCCCAGGATCTGATTCCAGATTGTTTACTTTGAACCGGATTATAGAAGTCTACACTGCCAAGATAATCTGGAATAAAAAAATCCTGGGCTATAGGGCAGTGTGGATCCCGCCCAAATCGACTCTTTCCCCTGAAACTTTTGGATTTGTTGCAGTGTCTTCAAATCGACTTTTTTCGTGCCATTTTTGAAATTGTGGTTATTCGTTGCAGTGGCTTTTCCTTGAGTCAGATTTGTTTACCCTGATTCGATTTCGTAGGCTTCCGGCTGAGAGAGTGTGACTTTCCCCAAAGTCAGAATCCAGCCTTAAGCTAAGGGGCAATTGCCCATGCATTTCGTAGGGTTTTTCTTCGACAATGCGTTCCCAGAGGAGACTTGGACATTTTCTTCCTTTAAAATACACCCTACTGTATTTGGGATTTATTGGCGGCCTCCCATCCAAGTGTCGACCAGGGCTGACCCTGCTTAGCTTCCAAAAATCAGGCAGGATCTTTGGACAGTATTGAGGCTTTTGGGGCATTTTCTTCCTTCAAAAGACACCCTACAGCACTTGGGACTTATTGGCGGCCTCCCATCCAAGTGTCGACCAGGGCTGACCTGCTTAGCAACCAAAAATCAGGCAGGATCTTTGCTTCAAAAGACACCCTACAGCACTTGGGATTTATTGGCGGCCTCCCATCCAAGTGTCGACCAAGGCTGACCCTGCTTAGAAACCAAAAATCACTCAGAATCTTTGCTTAGGCTTCTTGGGCATTTTCTTCCTTCAAAAGATACCCTACAGCACTTGGGATTTATTGGTGGTCTCCCCTCCAAGTGTCAGCCAGGATGGCCCTTCTTAGCTTCCAAAACCAGGCAGGATTTTTGGGCGGTGTTGAGGCCTTTTGGGCAATTTCTTCCTTCAAAAGACACCCTACAGCACTTGAAATTTATTGGCGGCCTCCCATCCAAGTGTCGACCAGGGCTGACCCTGCTTAGCAACCAAAAATCACTCAAAATCTTTGCTTCCAAAGATTTTGAGTGATTTATTGGCGGCCTCCCATCCAAGTGTCGACCAGGGCTGACCCTGCTTAGCAACCAAAAATCACTCAAAATCTTTGCTTAGGCTTCTTGGGCATTTTCTTTCTTCAAAAGATACCCTACAGCGCTTGGGATTTATTGGCGGCTTCCCATCCAAGTGTCGACCAGGGCTGACCCTGCTTAGCAACCAAAAATCACTCAAAATCTTTGCTTAGGCTTCTTGGGCATTTTCTTCCTTCAAAAGATACCCTACAGCGCTTGGGATTTATTGGCGGCTTCCCATCCAAGTGTCGACCTGGGCTGACCCTGCTTAGCAACCAAAAATCACTCAAAATCTTTGCTTAGGCTTCTTGGGCATTTTCTTCCTTCAAAAGATACCCTACAGCGCTTGGGATTTATTGGCGGCTTCCCATCCAAGTGTCGACCAGGGCTGACCCTGCTTAACTTCCAAAATCAAGCAGGATCATTGGGCAGCGTTGAGGCTTTTGGGGCATTTTCTTCCTTCAAAAGACACCCTACAGCACTTGAAATTTATTGGCGGCCTCCCATCCAGGGCCGTTCCTTGCTTAGCAACCAAAAATCACTCAGAAACTTTGCTTCAAAAGATACCCTACAGCACTTGGGATTTATTGGCGGCCTCCCATCCAAGTGTCGACCAGGGCTGACCCTGCTTAGCTTCCAAAATGAGACAGGATCTATGTCCACTGTTTAGGCTGGTGTTAGTTTACTTGAGACACCCCTAAGCTCCCCTGCGGCTGGGCATTTGGGTCTGAATATATATCCACAGATGCTCATTTGGAAATGGAAAAGAATCCAGTTTCCATTTCAGTCCCCACATGGTTCGAATCCAAATTATGACCACCATCATCATTATTGTGATTATTAATAATTATTATTAATTATTATTATTTATTAATTATTTATTAATAATTATTAATTAATCATTAATATTATTGTTGTGATTATTATTATTATTATTTCTTCTCCAAGGAAAGCCACATTTCAGGAGAGAGAAGAATCCTAATGGATGCGACCCTGTTGCTCACAGCTGGAGGGGCCTTTAAAGGAGGGCTTTGTTTCCTTCTCTCTTTTGTCAAAGAGAATGAATCGCAAAGCGAACTTTAGGGAAGGAAAGGAACCCCTTTACTGCCTGTGTTTTGCGTGAAAACGTTCCAGTTTCGTGGGGCCAAATGCGGCACAAAAAGGAGGGATAGAACCGCTTGAAAGAAGCATTGGGTCCCTTCTAGTCCAGTCTTTCAACTCTCTTTATACTCAATGGAAGATTCGTTATTGTTGTTGGTCAGAGGCGTTCCGTGTCTATTGTTCGCATCCAATTCCGACTTCAGGCCTTCTCTTGGCAAGATTTGTTCCTGAGGCTGAGAGCGTGTGACTTGCCCTTTCCATGGTCTTTTATGAGGAACCCTTGTTGTCAAGCAAGTTGGTATCTTGACAGAAATAGACTCCAGGAGAAAAGAGGAAAGGCATCCCGATTCCCATCCATTTCAGCCCTTTCCCCTTGAAATAAAGAACGGAACTGGTTCCATTTCCCCAAACAACACCAATAATAATAGTAATAATAATAATAATAGTAATAATAAGAATAATAATAATGGCCGTCCGGCCTCTAAAAGCCTCCAAAGTAGGGGCCTCCACACATTCCCAGGGCAGAGAATTCAACTGCTGAACAGTTATATTATTATTATTATTATTATTAATAATAATAATAATAATAATAATAATGGCCATCCAGCCTCTGCTTAAAAGCCTCCAAAGTAGGAGCCTCCACCACATTCCCGGGACAGAGAATTCCACTGCTGAACAGCAATAACAACAACAACAACAACAACACAACAGCCAGCAGAGTGTCTGCTGTGGCCTCATCTTGTTGTGTTTCAAATAATAATAATAATAATAATAATAATAATAATAATAATAATAATAATAATAATAATAATAATATCATAGTATCACAGAGTTGGAAGACACCTCGTGGGACATCCAGTCTAACCCCCTGCCAAGAAGCAGGAAAATCACATTCAAAGCACCCCCGACAGATGGCCATCCAGTCTCTAAAAGCCTCCAAAGTAGGAGCCTCCACCACATTTCCGGGGCAGAGAATTCCACTGCTGAACAGCAATAATAATAATAATAATAATAATAATAATAATAATAGTAATAGTAATAATGGCCATCCAGCCTCTGTTTAAAAGCTTCCAAAGTAGGATCCTCCACCACATTCCCGGGGCAGAGAATTCCACTGCTGAACAGCTCTAATAATAATAATAATAATAATAATAATAATAATAATAATAATAATAAGTGTACGAAATCCAGCATATAGATCTCGTTTGCTGTGACATACAGTGCTTTTGTGATGATGATGATGATGATACAACAGCCAGCAGTGTCTGCTGTGGACTCGTTGTGTTTCAAATAATGATAATGATAATAATAATAATAATAATAATAATAATAATATTTTTGGGAAGTCCGAAATGCTGCACTTTTGGTTTTTGGTGGGTCGCTGTGAGTTTTCCGGGCAGCCTGGCCATGTTCCAGAAGCATCCTCTCCTGACGTTTCTCCCACATCTATGGCAGCCATCCTCAGAGGTTGTGAGGCTTTGTCAAGGTCGGGCACCTTCGTAAATCTTGGGTTTTGAACCTTGTCTCATTCTTAAGGTGAGACTCAAAGATTCCCAAATTCGGATTAAAAAACAAACAAACAAGGCGCATCTCTGCTACCGAATGAATGCAGTTCGGCCCAGCTTTGGGCACAATCCTATGGAATCATGGGAACGACCGCGAGGAGTCCATAGCAGGGCGTTGGGGTAGTTAAAAGTGGAGCCAGATTGCAATAAATCGACAATGTAGATGCAGCGTCAGCCTTTTAATCCCAACCCAGACTTTGGCGGGAGAGACATCAAGACGGGCAAAAATGCAACAGGTTTGGGGAGATTTCTAGAGGAAAGGAAGAAAGAAAAGGGAAAGGGGGACAGGAAGGAAGGAAAGGAAAGAAAGGGAAGGGAAGGAAGGAAGGAAGGGAAAAGAAGGGAAGGGATGGAAGGACAGGAAGGAAGGAAAGAAAGAAAGGGAAGGGATGAAGGAAAGAGGAAAGGAAGGGAAGGAAGGAAAGAAAGCAAGGAAGAAAGGGAAGGGAAGGTAGGAGGGACAGGAAGGAAGGAAGGAAGGAAGGAAGGAAGGAAGGAAGGAAGGAAGGAAGGAAGGGAAGAGAAGGAACGGATGGAGGGACAGGAAGGGAAGGAAAGAAAAAGAAACAAAGGGAAGGGAAGGGAAGAAAGGAAAGAAAGGGAAGGAAGGAAGGAAAGGGAAGGAGAGGAAGGAAGGAAAGGAAGGAAGGAAGGAAAGAAAGGGAAGGAAAAAGAAAGGGAAGGAAGGTAGGAAAGGAAGGCGAGACAAGGAGAAAAGGAAGGAAGGAAGGAAGGAAGGGAAAGGAAGAGAAGGAACGGATGGAGGGATAGGAAGGGAAAAAAGGAAGAAAAGAAAGAAATAAAGGGGATGAGGAAGGAAAGAACGAAAGAAAGGGAAGGAAGGTAGGAAAAGAAGGAAGGAAGGGAAGAAAGAAAGAAAGAAAGAACGAAAGAAAAAAGGACGGAAGGAAGGGAAAGGAAGAAAGGGAAGGAACGGATGGAGGGACAGGAAGGAAGGAAGGAAGGAAAGAAAGGGGAGGAAAGGGAGGAAGGAAGGAAAAGAAGAAAAGAAATGAAAGAAAGAGAGAGAAGGAAAGGAAGAAATAAAAGGAAGGAAAGAAAGAAATAACGAAAGAAAGAAAACAGGAAGGAAGGAAGAAAAAGAAAGAGATAACGGAGAAGAAACTCTCTCCCCTTTCCCTCCAAGTTATTTTTCTTCTTCTTCATCATCACAATCATCATCACCGGTTACCTTCTCCAAGAGGCAGCCTTTCCTCCCTTCCTTTGTGGCTGGATTGGTCTTTCTACACCATCCAGTGGGGAGGAGAGTGAGGGGAAGGCTCCTTCCAAGAGACTTGACAGGCCTTTGACTCTTCACCCTCCTCCCCTTCGACCAGGGATCAAACATATATAGATAGAGACCTACAGAAGGGATTCAGGAGTCGGCTGAAGCCAAAAGAAGAGAGGCTTGCGGAGGGAGGGGAACGGCCACGGACTACTACTATCCCCCCCCCCCTTTCTTTCACCCTTTGAGAGCAGACACAGCCATGAAAGCCGGAGACCCCCAATCTAGAGGAAATCGCCCCTTGTTTCTCAATGAAAGCTTCCTTTTCTTGGACGGCAAGGACAGTGTGAAGTCTTTCCACCCCTTCAAAAAAAAAAGTAACGTTTCCAATGCCTAGGAAACATCAGATATGTTGAGAGGGAAGGAAAGGAGGAGGAAGGAGGGAGAGTGAAGTCGGGAACAGCCCACCTTTCCTCCTGGACCCACCCTCGTCTCTCTCTCTTTCTCTCTCCCATCGAGGCCCCGCCCACTCGTTGGCCACGCCCCTTCTCCCCCCTCTCCCCCTCCTCCTCCTGTCTGGCCTCTTTTTCCAGCCGCCGGGTCCCGGGAGACCCCTTCCCACATCTGGAGGCCGCTCAGCCAGGTCAGGTCCCCGTCTGCCTGGGGCCACTGCCTTGGAAATGCCTTTAACCCTTGGCAGGCCCCTTGGAAAGGCCTCTCGGGGGTCTTTGGGATTAAGGATGCTGGGAGGGGACTGGGAATGTCTCCACTCCCTTCTTTGTATTGTCCTGGCTGGCCCTTGGGGTCTCTTCCAACTCAAGGATGCCACCATCCCCAGGTGGTGCAAATGTCACAATTTCTGTGCATAGCAAAGTTCCTTTTGGGGGGGGGGGGGGGAGAAAGGCTTCTGACTTCCCCAGCAAATGTGAGACTTATGTGTGCTTGGGAAAGTTACTTTTGTTTTGTTTTGGAAGGAGAGGTCCCTGAATGTGCCTCCCTTTGGGAAGCAATGGTCCCAAAAAGGAGCCAGGAAAGGAGTCTCTTCTCCAGCTTCTAGGAAAGCGCACACATTTATTTATTTTTATTTATTTCCAGTAGGGCTGGGCAGTTTCATTTGTTAATTTCGTAATTCGTTATTAATTCGTATTTAAATTAGCTTACGATCCGATATTGAGCCATTTTGTAATAGTGTGAGGAGTTAAATAGATTCGAAACAATTTTTTCAATTTATTTTGTAATTGTTTCGAAATTGTTTCAAAATTGTTTCGCAATTATTTTCGCTTGCCTGCTGCAAGTTTTATAGTTGTTGTTTGTTTTATCACACCAACAGTCAACAACAGAGGGAGAGGGAAGCTTCAGACGTTCCCCCTGTCCCATTTGGAGGTTTTTTCAGCATATTTTTAGCATATTTGGAAGTTTTTTTAGCATATTTCGCAATCGCTAATGGCGTCCGCCATTAACGAATCGATTCGAAACTTTCAAATTTTCGTATATTTTGAAATTTTTAAAAGGAAAATTTCGGAATTCTTTAAAGAAACAAAACGTGATGGACCCCTTAAAAACGAATCGAGTTTAGAAACAAATTTTTCCGTGGTTACCCAGCCCTAATTTCCAGTACTTCTCAAACTCCAGAAAGGGACTCAGGACAGCTTACATTTATTATTATTTACTAGCCGCCCCCTGCCACGCGTTGCAGTGGCCCAGTCTGTGTATATGTGTTTTGTGTGTAAAGATAAAGATTTCCCCTGACATTAAGTCTAGTCATGCCTGACTTGGAGGGGGAGGGTGCTTATCTCCATTTCTAAGCCGAAGAGCCAGCGTTGACCATAGACATTTCCTAAATGGTGACTGCCATTGAAATGTGCCACTGAATTCTAAAGTTGGAAAAGGACAGAGCTGAAGAGAAAGATCTGAAATGGACAAGATGTAGGGACTTTCTTCTGACAAGAGGCTGCTGAAAGAGAAGGAAGGACTTATTAGAAGGGAGTCAATTGCTCTTTCTGGTCACTTCTGATACCCCCTGTTTGGGTATCAGCCAGCACGACAACGACTTAAATCAAGAAATAGTTTTCTTGAAATAGAAGACACTCGCTGGAACACCCCAGCAAGCGAGAGTCCAAAAGTGGCAGGCTCAAACCCAGAACCTCAATCAATGGCTGGTACCAAATGAGAGACTCCCCCCTGGGCACATGGAAAACTGGGTGACTTGGAAGGCGCTGAACAGACTGTGCTCTGGCACCACGAGATGCAGAGCCAACCTTAAAAATGGGGCCACAAAGTGAAATCCACAACATGCGAGTGTGGAGAAGAGCAAACCACAGACCACCTACTGCAAAGCAACCTGTGCCCTGCCACATGCACAATGGAAGACCTTCTTGCAGCCAAGTGGCCAGCTACTGGTCAAAGGACATTTAATACTATACCAAGCCTGCAAACTTTGTGTTTTTTTTGTTTGTTTTTAATGCAATACAACTGTTTTGGTTTGCTCCTGACATGATAAATAAATAAATTGCTCTTTTTTCTGTCTCATAATTCCAATAAAATCCACTGCCATCAGTTCCTGGATTCCTCTGCCTTTTCACATTTATTCACTGATCTCTGTATTTCTTATTTCCCCTTTGAATGTAAATTCAAACACAACCAAGGGCAAGTGAAATACACAGAGCACAACACAGCAATGAAATGGGGATAATGCTACTAAGTCAAAGAAGGACAAAGCTTGGAATGCAGAAGATCTCTTTGCTTACTGCAAGAATTTTCCATCTCCTCATAAAAGAAAACATGCCTTTACTATTATCAAGCAAACCAGGGTTTTATAAAGGTATTTCAGCTGTGCTTCTCGGATGCAAGGATTATTTTCCCTCCTCAATCTTTCCTGGTCTAAAAGCCAGGGAGTCCCTAGTATCTGAAAGTCCCAAAGATAGGACTATCATGAAGATATTAGCACACTGGCTGAACAAAGCCAGAGATTTGGTTGCTAAATGATATCATTATGTCTGGTTAAGAAGGAAGTGTTAAGGTATTGTCAAAGGCTTTCATGGCCGGAATCACTGGGTTGTTGTAGGTTTTTTCGGGCTATATGGTCATGTTCTAGAGGCATTCTCTCCTGATGTTTCGCCTGTATCTATGGCGAGCATCCTCAGAGGTAGTGACTTCAGAGGTAGTGAGGTGTTAAGGATTTGTGCATCCATAATATACAGCAAGTAGCTAATCTTGAATTATTATCTAGTAGGGCTGTGTGATCAATAAAAATGTTTCAAAAGGAATTACAAAATTAGGGGGCATCAACATTTCATTTCTAAAGTGTTTCTAAAGTATCATTAATGAAAATTTTGTTACTATAACAAAATTAACAAAATCTGTGCAAGGGGGTAAACTTCAGGGGCTCTTTTCTCCCTCACTTTTACAGCTCTTGGAGTGAAACTTACAATACTTGTAGAACACATGTACCACTGTTAGCCCATCAAGTTTCAGAACATTTCACATATCCACAGATTTTTGGAGAATTTTCAAACTTTTTGTAACTAACTTACAAGTGCTACCTCCTTTAGTTTTCTATACAATGACACAATATAACAGGGGTGTATCCCTCCCAACTTTCAGAAATAGTCATACATTTACTGATTTTAGGGATTTTTTTTAAAAAATGACAAAAACATTTTTAAGCCACAACAGCTATCTCATTGAATGTCTCTCATACTGACCATTAGAACTTCCATTTAGGGATTTTTTCCCCCAGCCCAGCACAGAGATTTACTTATTGGAAGTATCAGTCAGCCCTCCTCTTTGCAGATTCAACAATTTATTGGAACTTTGGCTGGCTGCTGCTACAGAGAGACAAATATCTGCCCTATCCTGATTGAGGCTTTGAACTGTGGTGTTGTAGGAAAATTCTGAGTGCCTTGGCCCACAAGAAGATCAAACCAGTCCATACTCCAGGAAATAAAGCCCGACTGCTCACTGGAGGGAAGGATATTAAAGGCAAAGAGGAAGTACTTTGGATACATAATGAGAAGACAGGATACCTTGGAGAAGATAATGATGCTGGGGAAAATGGAAGGAAAAAGGAAGGGGGCCGACCAAGGGCAAGATGGATGGATGTTATCCTTGAAGTGACTGACTCGACCTTGAAGGAGCTGGGGATGGTGACCATGGCCAACAGGAAGCTCTGGTATAGGCTGGTCCATGAGGTCACAAAGAGTAGAAAGCTACTGAACAAATAAACAACACAATCCTAAGCAGAATTTCAGGAAATGTAGTTGAGGGCAGGGCCTTTTGAATTCTTTGGCATAGGACTCATCGCCTTCCCAAACTACATTAATCAGAATTCTATGCTTTCTCAGTATCTCCCAACGAACTCTGTTTTTTCTCTGTTGCTTCCTTCTGCTAATGGTGAGAGGCCATTAATTTAAAGAGGAAAGGCAGCCTTTTTGGCTTTGCTTTGCTTCCTTGCCATAAAAATGAAACAGGCTTTGGTAGGCTTCTGAGATTTACAAAATGCAAATGAAAAAGTATTGGCTAAGTTTCAATTCTTAAGCTTTTGACATGGGACATGTCTGCGCATTGGATATCATGCCATAAGTACGAACTTAATACAATGACTAACAAAAAAAATTGCACACCCCTATTATCTAGACATCATGCAACTGCCAAACAATGGTGGGAATGATATGTAATACCTTTTGCATGCAAATAGTGTTGATAATGTGTGTGTAAGCAAACTACTTGGCAAATATTTTATGATGCCTCTAATGAGCTTGGGTAAAGATTGGGAAAAAACATGGAATATAAACAAAAATATCATCATCATCATCATCATCATCATCATCATCATCATCATCTAGGACCAGTATGTTTCTGCATGGCAGTGAGTTGAACGGAATGGTCTGTTTGGTCTTCTCTGACTCTATGATTATATGATAATAATGATTTGATTTCATTTGCCTCCCTCAAAACTCTGCCAAGAAAGATGGAAATTGCATGTAAATAGTTTCGATTGTGTGTGTGTGGATTACTTGGCAAATATTTTATGATGTCTCTAATGAACTTGGGCTAAATTTGGGGGAAAGGTGAAATATAAACAACAATATCATCACCATCATTAATAGTCAACTGTCAGGATTATCCTGATTGAATTTTTCTGCATGGCAGGGAGTTGGACTGAATGGCCCTTTTGGTCTCTTCCAGCTCTATGACTATAAGACAATGATGATTTGATTCATTTTTTTCTCAAAGAAGCATGGAATCCACACCCCAATATTTCATTTTGGGATTGAGCCATTTTTGTAACCACTGCCCATCCCTATGAATCAACCTAGTTCTCTTTTACCTGTTTCCTTTTCCCCTGCACCCAAATATTGAATAGCTGAAAGGGAAAAGTTTGGGTGGAGGAGTGAGTGGAAGGAGAAGGAAGGAGGGGGGCAAAGTCGGCCCCCAAAACCAGACTGCTGCGCAGCAGCTCCAAAAGTCTGGCCTCTCGCTTCAGGCCATAATTAATTTGAGATTTATTTTTATTGGAGAACCCAGTCTCGTCTGACCTTAGCCAAACAAGACTCCAGCTCGAGCCTTGATGCGCTTGAATGAAACGGAATATTTCTCTCCAACTTCTCTTCAGGCATCCGTGCCTGCTTTGAATTTGTTCCTCAGACTTCATATATTTGGAGATTTGAAGGAAAGATTTAAGGCTTCCCCCGCCCGCACCCCCTTCCTCCCCTACAGAGATGGCAATGGGGGGGGGGGAGCAGGCCTTGAGAAGTGGCACAGCAAACCCATAGGGCCCCAAGTCTGTTTTCTTAAAGGGGTACTTTACCAAAAGCCCCCCAAATAATGGAACCTTTGGAAGGTCAGCTGAGTTACTGAATTAACGGGAGGGGATTTAGTTACTTGGATTCTGGTGTCTGGAAAAGAAGGTGGTTTGCAATGTTGCTTTTTAAAAGGCTTATCCCTTGTACTTTTTTGCACCCATAGCTGTTTTCCTTTTTGCAGCTCCAGTAGGCTGAATTTTCCAGGATAAATAAAGTATAAATTCCTAGCAATATCTTTAAGGCAGACTGAAGAAGAGGAGGAAAAGAATGTACTGTCATTCCCCTTTAGAAGAAACTGGAGAGGAGACTATTCATATTGAATAGTGACCGCATTTCAGTGTACGAACCCACACGACCCCTTCGATCATCTGGAGAGGCCCTGCTTACGATCCCACTGGCATCACAGGCACGATTGGTGGGGACAAGGGATAGGGCTTTCTTGGTAGTGGCCCCTTGACTCTGGAACTCTCTCCCTAAGGACATCAGGCAGGCCCTGTCGGTAGCAATCTTTAGGAGGAGCTTGAAAACATGGATGTTCCAGTGTGCCTTTCCAGAATAAGGAAACTCCTAGCATTATGTCCCAAAGCACTTTATTCAGAAATCTAGGATATCTGCATGCCCACCCCCCTTCAAACACCCCACCTGACATGCTCAGCACTTTTAATTTTAATTATTACATTTGGCCCGGTCATTTTTTTAACTGTGTCATTGCATGTTGTTAATGTTATTGCTTGTTTTTGCTTTATTTTGCTGTATTATTGTTGTTGTTGTTTTATTGTTGTTTTTGGGCTCGGCCTCGTGTAAGTTGCACCGAGTCCTTCGGGAGATGGTAGCGGGGTACAAATAAAGGATTATTATTATTATTATTATTATTATTATTATTATTGAAAAGCAAATCTGTAAAAATAATTTGTTTAAATTTTTTTAAGACTAAAAGATTAAGGATTTCAGGTACAATTTTTTTTAAAAAAAAACCCTAAGCATCAAGCTCCATTAATGTACAACTCTACTGTTTTTACTGGATCTTACTCCCTGGTAAATGGCCATAGCTTGATGCTACTACACTAAGAATGCATGCAGTTTTAGGCACCTTTTCTTAAGGAGGATATTTGCAGGTATTCTTTACACGTCTATGTTTGCATGTCACCATGGAACAGAGAAATGATAAGAGAGGCATCAGGGTTCGA
The DNA here is from genome assembly GCF_037176765.1 of Anolis sagrei. Classification (NCBI taxonomy): domain Eukaryota; kingdom Metazoa; phylum Chordata; class Lepidosauria; order Squamata; family Anolidae; genus Anolis; species Anolis sagrei. The sequence goes on along the minus strand of NC_090027.1, from coordinate 28,072,678 downwards.
CAGTAGCGTCAATGTTTTTGGTGCAGATGTCAGTGTTTTGAACTATCAACACCCCCTCTCCATTTATAAGACTTCTCAAACTTTCCAGTCAGGGTGATGCTAAGAACAAGCCAAATATTGTTTCCAATGATTCTAGCTCAATTCCCTCTATGAATATACTTCTTTGTGTAGCACCAAAAACATTATGACTGGATGAAAATCCTCCCCAAAGGAAGACATTATAAACTGAGCTATGATTCCCTTCTTTTCATCTCATTTCCAAGCTTTGTAACATACCCAAAAAGAAACCATCTTTGGATAGTTTTTAAAAATAAGGGAACTCCATATTTATAAAATAATTGATTACTAGACTGTCTTTTTATTAATTTGCTGACCTTCATCTAACATAACTGTGATCCTGCATTTGTTGTTGTCCTTTATCTCCTAGAATCATAGAATCAAAGAGTTGGAAGAGACCTCATGGGCCATCCAGTCCAACCCCCTGCCAAGAAGCAGGAACATTTTGCATTCAAATCACCCCTGACAGATGGCCATCCAGCCTCTGTTTAAAAGCTTCCAAAGAAGGAGCGTCCACTACACTCAGGGGCAGAGAGTTCCACTGCTGAACAGCTCTCACAGTCAGGAAGTTCTTCCTCATGTTCATGTCAGCCTTAGCAGGTGAAGGACTATGTAGGAGAGTTGTAGTTAAAAAAAATCACAAATGTTTGTCCATCCTTGTGCTACAGAATCATTCTTGCCCTTGTGGTTGAACCAAAGTCATCCATTTTTGCCACCGCCTGCATTCTTAGCATTAGTTATCTAATTTATAGACTCGCTTCCAGCCTTTGGATTTTAGTCTGAGCTGTCAAATGTGTTCAGCACCTTGGGCAGATCTTTGTAAACTCATTGAAAACCAGAGCAGAATTACTGCACCAACATCAGGGAAGGCCCAAATCAACATTGGGAGTAAGGCTATCTTTGCATATCCATTGTTGTTGTTCATTCGTTCAGTCGTTTCCGACTCTTCGTAAGTTCATGGACCAGTCCATGCCTGAGGTCTCTGTCAGTCCTCACCACCTCCAGCTCCTTCAAGGTCAATCCAGTCACTTCAAGGATACCATCAACCCATCTATCCTTGGTCGGCCCCTCTTCCTTTTTCTTTCAATTTTCCCCAGCATCATTGTCTTCTCTAAGCTTTCCTTTCTTCTCATGATGTGGCCAAAATACTTCATCTTAGCCTCTACTATTCTTCCCTCCAATGAGCAGTCAGGCTTTATTTCTTGAAGTATGGACTAGTTGGATCTTCTTGCTGTCCAAGGCACTCTCAGAACTTTCCTCCAGCACCACATATCCATAGAGATCAGTAAATTTGGCCTTGTTTCTTTCAATCTCATGGCTACTTTTGCTTATGGGCAGCCAAAAATCCAACCCATTTCACTCTATTTCCATATTAGTCTGCTGTTTGTTTGTTTTCTAAATTAATGTAAGTAATTGTATCAAAACATGGATCTTAACAATAGTTTTAATATTTGTCTCTAAACAACATATCTGGAACTATTGCTTTTTTATTACTGCCTACCTGAGGATTCTGAGAGTTATAGTCCATAACACTGCTTTCTCAAAGTTCTGAAAAACATTTTGAATGTATTTAGATTTTTTTTTTGAGCAGCAGATTATGTCAGAATAATAGGGAATTGTAAGGCAGGGTGGGTAATTAAGCTGTGGGCCACATATTGGCCTGAAAGATGCAGATTTGATCAGTTTGCATTGGAGTCTGTAAAGGGCAAATCCCTTCAGCATTCTTGGGATCTGCAACATTGCTGATTCAAACTTTGAAAACAGTCAAGCAAGCCAAGAAGTGCATGACTTCCCTCGAAAAGTATGGCATTTGCGAGCCAAAATAGCCATTGCACAAATATTGAGTGCCACATTTTCCAGTTTAAAAACCCAACACAAATGCTGGATATGGAATAGCTTGTCCAAACTCTGGATATTTGAGTGAGTCAGAAGAGTTAGTCTAAATATAAAATATTGAATTCAAAAATGCAAATGTCAACATCAAAGACTAATCAGTTTCACTCTAAATATGTGGCTGTTTATTCTTGTGATTAACTGACAATTAGATTAACCTAAATAATTCCAAATGTATTAATTGACAATTCAGTTCATTAGCTGTTACCACATTAATTCCTTCTGACCTTTCAAAGACCTTCTGGCCTTTCACATGGATTTTACAAAAGTACATCGAAGTTGTGACACTAGCCTTAGAGAGTTCTTTAAGGATGCCAGTAAGCATGTGGATAATCTGATCTGGTAACCCTTCTTTGCATTTCTTTAATTGTTTGCCTTATGGATACCATATATCAACATTGCTGGAGGCACACCACCATCACCACATTCTCATTTATTAAAACATTGCAATAAATACAGCGTTTTTTCCAGCTCAAAAATACAAGTGATCCCTTGATCAGCTCATGAATAATGAACAAGTCCATTAATTCATGGCTAAAATGACAAAGGCCTCCCTGGTGGTGCAGTGGATTAAACCACTGAGCTGCTGAACTTGCTGACCGAAATATTGGTGGTTCAAAGCCAGGGAGCGGGGTGAGCACCCACTGTTAGGCACAGCTTCTGCCAACCTAGTGGTTTGAAAACATGCAAACCAATTGGAAGGTGTACGATGACTACATGAAAAGTGAAAACTTAAATAGATGTTAGAAACATAAACTACGCAAGGGAAAACCCATGAATTCAAGCACATCTGGATATCCATTAAAGAGAGAAAATAGAAAATCAAATATATTAACATAACTAAATGAACAGTTCCAGAAGGATAAGCGGAAGTCTGCAAACTTGGTGTGTTTAACTAGACTTTATCTTGATGCTATATTGGGCTCCTGGGTGTCTGAGTAGGGTTTTGTTGGGTTTTTATTATTATTTATATTTTATTTTATTGTATTTTTGACTGGTTCTTCGAGGCTGCTACCCTTTCCTATTTTGTTTTCCTCCTTCACAATATTCCACCTCTTTCCATGTACCCCCTGAGATCTTTTTATTTTAACCCCTTCAATAAAATTTAATAATAATAAAAAAGAAAACATGCAAATGTGAGTATATCAATAGGTATTGCTTTTGTGGGAAGGTAATGGTGCTCCATGCAGTCATGCTGGCCACATGAACTTGGAGGTGTCTACGAACAACGTCAGCTCTTTGGCTTAGAAATGGAAATGAGCACTATCCCCCAGAGTCAGACACGACTATACTTAATGTCAGGGGAAACATTTACCTTTACACTAAAATGGCAGAGCAGTAAAAGCTACTTCTACATCTAATTTGAGGAATGGTTTGTAAACACCGAGCCTTCCTGGTTATTGTGCAGTAATTCTGTTCTGGTTTTTAATCAGAGTTTTCCAAAGAACTCTCCAAGGTACTGAACAGTTTTGGTACCTCAGGCCCTTCCGCACAGCTGAATAAAATCCCACACTTTCTGCTTCGAACTGGAATATATGGCAGTGTGGACTCAGATAACCCAGTCCAAAGCAGATATTGTGGGATTTTCTGCCTTGATATTCTGGGTTGTATGGCTATGAGGAAGGGCCCAACATCAACTGCAATTGCTCTACTACACATTTTGATTAAGATTTGTTCCAAGCCCTAAAGAAGCAGTGTGTCTTTGTTTTGAATTTGGGAAACTCAAATTGAGCTGACTTTAGGGTTCAGTTCATTAATATTGAAAAGGAATTTGCCTTTATATTCTGGGATATAGGGCTGTGTGGATGGGCCCTCAGACTAAAACTCAGAGGTTTTCACTATATCACTGGAATAAAAGCCAGTAGCTGCTTTTTGCTGTCCAATGTTCAATATTAACATGAGATTTAGTGGGCCGTTCTGTTGTCTTCAGTAGGTGAAATAGGAAGGAGTGCTATCTTAATCATCGGAAACAAAAAACAAAAAACAACCCATTGTGCGCCTGCATGGATGAAATCAAGTATTAAAAATTGAAACTGAAAATAAAAGTGATATTCAACTAAATTGACTCCAAATTTAGAAAATCAAAACCAACAGGGATAATCCAGTTTGCAAGAAAACCCCAAAACACACACACCCCGAAAACCAAAACCAAAAACAGTGCTAGACTGCACCTGAATGTCTGTATGTGAAAGTCAGATTTCCACCACTGCTGAAAATGGCTCTGATCATGGTGTTACCACATAAAAGCAACATACAAATACAAAGGCCATGGTGAGTTAAAATGGATGCAGTCCAGACTGCGTACAGTGGTGAGATGCAAACAGTTGTTCTCTTGAGTTTAGTGTTTGAATATAGCTATTTTTTTAAAAAAAGAATCTTCCAAATGCTTTAGCACACATTTTTTTGAAGTTAACTCTTGTCTCCAGAAGCCATGTCCATGGGGTTCTGTTGTTTAAGAAACACAAGCCTTCCCCCCAGCTCTTCCTCTCTTCCCCTCTCTATTTGAGCACATGGAACTAGTTACACTGTCCACTGGAACTTGGCCAAGAAGTAGTTATAATATTTTATCTGTACAAGAGAGGGATGACAACATGTCGGCCAGATTAAATTCACATATTAATCCCAAAGGTCTTCCTAAAATATCATCATATTTAAGCATTGAAATTGCACTTTTAGAGTGTTCCCATACATTGTCTCCATTCATGTTTGTGTCAAAACCTAGACCATCATAGATATGTAGCCAATTCTGTCTCGCTGGAAAACTATACAAACCTAAACTTCTGTAAATTATGGTTGAACATGGCAGTTTCATGCAGTATGGAAATCAAATTTGTAACCTGATAGCGCCATTCCATAAAATGTAAAAAGTGAATCCCAAGACAAGATACAGTAAGAAAGGATATAAATTTGGCCTATGTTTACATACTGCTCTGGAAGTCAAAGATGACAGCCAAGTCGCAAGTTTGCCTGAATCTGGCAGGAGATATGAAATATTGGACTACAATTCCCCAAATCTTTCAATCAACATGACCACTGATTATTCTGGCACAAGTATTCTGTGACATATATTTAAAAGAAATCTCTTCCAAATTTTGATGTGAATTCTGAATAATTTTCTAAATCAGGGAGTTGAATACTCCAGATCAATGGTTGCCAACCTTTTTTTGACCAGGGACCACTTTGACCAGGGATCACTCTCCAACATTAGTACCAAAAGGGTTACGAATCAGTTTTCAGTCAACTTTAGATGGAGTTTGGTTATTTAGAATACTGATTCAAAAATTGCATTGGATAGACCACAATAACTCTAGTTTCTCATCCAGAACGTATGCCATCCAGCAGATGCCATCTGCTCAGCCACAAAAAAATTCATATTTAATAATAAGCCTCAGCACTAGAAAAAATGTTTCATGAGACCAGTCACTCTCATTGCGATGGTGTAGCGATGGTGAGGCTGTGGACCATATTTTAGTTCTTGCAGACCACTGGTGGTCCACATGTTGGGAACCACTGCTCCAGATGCTGCTGAACTGAATTCAATGGGATTACTTCTGGCTGTTGACCATACTGGATGAGAAATTGAATCCAATATCTTCCAGGGGATCAGAAGTTTCACACTCAAGCTCTAAGCTTTTAAGCTAATGGGCTGACTCCAGCTTCAGAGAAGATCCTTGGAGTTGCAGTTGCCAAAAGGAGCAGGACCCAAAATAAGAGCCCATATTAGCCTCAATCTCTGTTACTGCAGCCCTCCAGCATTTCATGGATCAAAACTGGGGTGAGACACCACCAAAATATGGTCAAGATGGCACAAGTTACTAATGAGAATAAAACATGCAACTTAGGAGAGGCTGCAGCAGTTGGCTTTTGTTTGAACTTATTGGGAAGGACAAGATTTCACTCTTTCTTCTGTTTTTCTCCCAGTTCAGTTTTTTTTGTCATGTCAGGAGCGACTTGAGAAACTGCAAGTCGCTTCTGGTGTGAGAGAATTGGCCGTCTGCAAGGACGTTGCCCAGGGGACGCCCAGAAGATTTTTGATGTTTTTATCATCCTTGTGAGAGGCTTCTCTCATGTCCCCGCATGAGGAGCTGGAGCTGATAGAGGGAGCTCATCTGCCTCTCCCTGGATTTGAACCTGCAACCTGTCGGTCTTCAGTCCTGCCGGCACAGGATTTTAACCCACTGTGCCACTGGGGGGGGGGGGGGGGGAGAGCTCCTCCCAGTTCAGTGAATTGATTGGAAACTTCTGCAGTTTGAATTCATTTTGCAGTAACCAAGTAGGCTGAGGACAAGGAAGGAAATGAATGGAAGAGGCTTTAAAAAAAGCAACAGAGGCTTTTAAAAAAGCAACAGAAAAAGTGGAAGGACAGAGGATTAATCTGGACTGCCTTGGTCAAACTGGGAGAATTGGAGGGTATATGCTACTAACTGCAAAAAAGTGCTTAAAACTACTAAATGGGGCAGAGGGTCTCTGGAGAAACTGAAAGATCAGGATGAGATCTAGAAAGGTCAGAGTTAGCAAAGAACTACAGCCCCCCAACCTTGGTTTGTTTAGTAAAAGGTTTATATCTTCGCTCTATCAATAATCTTTGGATGTATGGGAGATACCATTAAATCAATTTTAAAAAACCATAAAACTCTTAACACCCTTAAACAATAAAAATTAATTACAGTCTACAAATATATAAACTACACAGCAACTGTTAAAGCGTTTAAAAGTACATATGTGGATGCAATCATTAGAACTTCAAAGCTTTAATAAAAACCCAGGCCAGTACTCTGTAGTAACTACTTATTTAATGTCCAGTAAAGCAAAGAAGATTTTGGGCAGGAAGGTTCAGTGTCACAATTGTGACCAATAAGCAGCTCTGAATAAGGAAGAGTTACCTAGATATACTTATCTGTAACTCTTTCATTTTCATGGTTGCTCTTCAGCCATTGTTGTGGAGCCCCCGGTGGCGCAGTGGGTTAAACCCCTGTGCTGGCAGGACTGAAGACTAACAGGTCGCAGGTTCGAATCCGGGGAGAGCACGGATGAGCTCCCTCTATCAGTTCCAGCTCCTCATGCGGGGACATGAGAGAAGCCTCCCACAAGGATGGTAAAACATCAAAAACATCCGGGCGTCCCCTGGGCAACGTCCTTGCAGACGGCCAATTCTCTCACACCAGAAGTGACATGCAGTTTCTCAAGTCGCTCCTGACATGACCAAAAAAAAAAGCCATTGTTGTGATGTGACTGCCACGATCATAACACACCCACAAATACTACAAACTAGCTTTACCTATCATCAGCTTCATTGAAATAAGGTGGTTGTTGGTGACTGGAGCATGGATAAATGACATTTCCACCCGGGTTTTTTGAGGGGTCTGGGGTTAGGGTATGAAATGTTATTTAAGTACACTCTAAAAAGGTAGAGGATGTCTTTAAATATTATCAAAATTGCCTTGAATTTAGATAGTAGTAGCTTTCTGTGGTTTCAAAATCCCCGTGTCACAGAAATGCCAAGCAATGAATCCAGGACCTTTTGCATGCAAACATGGGCTCCACCACTGAACAAAACCTTTCCCATATTCACTCCATTTCTACTTCAAGATTATCCTCAGTGTGTATGTGTGTTCATCATTATACGAGTCATTTAACTCCCATCCCACTGACATAGTGAAAACAGACCTGATCTGAAAGGACTCCCCGCTGAAATAAACAACCCACTCTTTATTGATTATGATGACTGAGTATGATTGCATGGGAAAAGTTTACAGACGCCATACTTTGGAACCGGGCCCATCTGATGCACTTAAACATCCCATTTTGAATGTTTTGAACAGCAAGGACTCATTTGTACTATAATTGAATTCAGTAAGGGGTTTTGTGGTTGATTTCTTTGTTGTTGTTTTTGCCATTGACTTGAGATCAGCAAGAAAGAACGCTAGTCTATGAGCCATAAACTGTCGGATACCCATCATGTAAATGTGAGTTATTCTACCCCCCATACTGTTTAATAAGACATAATGTGGGATGAAGCAGTGATTTCAGGTAGGAGATTTGGGGTGGCATTTCAGAAAGGGGCAAATTGCCACATTATCATGTTCATTGTATTGGTAGCAGTAGAAGCAACCATTTTCACCTTTGATGTCAAATATCTCAGGTAGTCCACTCTTTACCACTCTTTGTTACACAGAAAATACAATGCAATAGCTATCATTGGTGGTTAAAGTTCAGATAAGTCAACATTCCAACTGGTGAAGCTGTGCTGAATCAAATCCCTTCCTAGTTAGGGAAGCATAGTCTGACTGTTTAGACTAGGCATCTAAAAGACCAGGATCAGGATCTCCATTATACTATGGAAAACCAGTGGGTGATCTTGATCTTATCCTCAGAGGAAGGCAATAGAAAATTCCCTGTGAACAAAATGAAGAAAACCCTCTAACAGGTGGTTTTAGGGTTTCCAAAAGTCAGAAATAGCTTAGAAGGACACTGCAACAAACTGTAAATCCAAGACTCCATACATTACTTAGGACGCATCAAACATTTATTATTAAACTAGCCGCCCCCTGCCATGCATTGCTGTGGTCCACATGGGGGTTCTGTGTGGGAGGTTTGGCCCAATTCTATCGTTGGTGGGGTTCAGAATGCTCTGTGATTGTAGCTGAACTATAAATCCCAGCAACTACAACTCCCAAATGTCAAGATTCTATTTTCCCCAAACTCCACCAGTGTTCACATTTGGGCATATTGAGTATTCGTGGCAAGTTTGGTCCAGATCCATCATTGCTGGAGTCCACAGTGCTCTCTGGATGTAGGTGAACTACAACTCCCAAACCAAAGGACACTGCCCACCAAACCCTTCCAGTATTTTCTGTTGGTTATGGGAGAACTGTGTGCCAAGTTTGGTTCAATCCCATCGTTGGTGGGGTTCAGAGTGCTCTTTGATTGTTGTTGAACTATAAATCCCAGCAACTACAACTCCCAAATGACAAAATCAATTTTTTTGAGTGAAGGACATACTTCGGGTTGTCAGGTGTCTTGTGTCCAAATTTGGTGTCAATTCATCCAGTGGTTTTTGAGTTCTGTTAATCCCACAAACAAACATTACATTTTTATTTATATAGATTGTGGGTGGGGGGACTCAAGCATATAAGAATGGTTTTGTACTGTTACGCTCAGAAATCCCATTGTAGTCAGAAACTAAATTGCCTTAGCCTTTTCTGTTTTATACATCTATAACGCAGACTTGAATTTTCCTCCTTCCTGAGCTTAATCATCAGGGTTGCTTCCCCACCCCCTAAAACTGGGATTTTTGGCATTCCATCAAATTGTGAAGCTTGTTACAGACTTAACCCTTCCACATTGCCTCCAAAAAAAGCTACATTTATTTGAGTTCCCTGGGGCAAGGGAAGGACTATTGAACTAGTTTAATTCAATCGTGTAAATACATACTTCATTTCAGCAGGAAGTTGCTTTCTAAACAATTGACAGCATTAAGGATGACATCTTATGCATGTTTAAAAATTGGCCTCGGTATGAATATAGGAATCTGCCATGAGCTGAGTCAGGAAAAATACAACTAGTTGAGCAAAGATACAGGATTAGAGCATGATGCTCAGCCTTTAAAATGACCATGTAAGCTTTTTTTTTTTTTTTTGCAACACCCATGATGTGTCTCTGACTGCAAGCTAAATATACATTATCGGTTTTGCAAAAAGGAGCTTAAATACCCATGCTATGTTTCATGCTATGTTTTTGACTTTCTCAATTATTCTCCTTTCTCCCTTCTACTAAGCCAGTAGTTCTCAACCTTCCTAATGGTGTGACTCCTTAACACAGTTCCTCAGGTTGTGGTGACCCCCAAACATAAAATTATTTTTGTTGCTACCTTGTAAGTGTAATTTTGCTACTGTTATGAATTGTAATGTAAATATCTGATATGCACGATGCACCAAATTTGGCACAAATACCCCATATGCCGAAATCTAAATACTGATGGGGTTTGGGGTGAGGATTGATTTTTGTCATTTGGGAATTGTAGTTGCTGGGATTTATAGTTCACCTGCAATCAAAGAGCATTCTGAACTCCACCAACAATGGAATTGAGCTTGGCACTCAGAACTCACATGACCAACAGAAAATACTGGAAGGGTTTGGTGGCATTGACCTTGAGTTTTCAAGCTGTAGTCCACCTATATTCAGAGAGCACTGTGGACTCAAAAAATGCTGAATCTGAACCAAACTTGGCATGAATACTCAGTATGCCCATGTGAACACTGGTGGAGTTTGGGGAAAATAGACCTTGACATTTGGGAGTTGTAGTTGCTGGGATTTATAGTTCACCTACAATCAAAGAGCTTTCTGAACCTCACCAACAATAGAATTAGGCTGAATTTCCCACACAGAACCCCCATGACCAACAGAAAATACTGTGTTTTCTGATGGTCTTTGGTGACTCCTCTGAAACCTTCCCACAACCACCCCCCCCGGCCGGGGTCCTGACCACCAGGTTGAAAAATGTTGTACTAAAGCCATCTCTCAGGTCTCATTACTGGATGCCTTACAGCTAGTCTACTTGAGATCCAAAGATAATGATAGGACGTACCCCCAGGCATGTAGCCAGTGGGAGGGGGCTTGAAGGGCTTCACCCCCCCCCCAAAATTCTCATGGTGGTTCGCGAAAAGGCCTTAATGGTGCATTATTTAAACTGTTATGTTTATTCATATAATGATCTTATCACCATACTCAATATATCCCATATGCATGATGGTATTGGGGTAATGATACAAAAGGTTTGCTAGGCTAGACCCTCTTTCATTCAGACTCAGCCCCCTCTGAAACTCAGCCCCACCGAACCCCCCCCCCCCCCCCGAATCAAAATTCTGGCTACGGGCCTGCGTACCCCCATCAATTCTTGGAATATGGATCATCAACAAAGCAACTATTTTCAAGATTTTAGGGGAATGATTCAGTGATTTATATAAAGTTCAGATCTTGATGATCTGCATTCAACCTCAGTACAGATCTGATGATTTGAGCATAATAGATCACAATGAACTGACTTGAGTCCTCTTCAGCGTTGAGAAGGATAGTGTACAAATACCGCAAATACTAAATAAACAAGGACGATTCTTAAGATTACATCAGCCACTGCAAACTAAATTCAAATAGTTTGCCTTCAACTCAACAAGAGGGAGAGAAAGGAGAAGTCAGGCTAGGTCATGATTCTGGGCACCACAACTGAAGAGAGATATTGACAAGCTGGAATGTGTTCAGAGGAGGGTGACTAAAATGATCAAGGATCTGGAGAACAAGCCCCATGAGGGGCGGCTTAAAGAGCTGGGCATGTTTAGCCTGAAGAAAGCTGAGAGGAGACATGATAGCCATGTTTAAGTATGTGAGAGGAAGTCATAGTGAGGAGGGAGCAAGCTTGTTTTCTGCTGCCCTGGAGACTAGGGCGTGAAACAATGGCTTCAAACTACAAGAAAGGAGATTCCATCTGAACATTAGGAAGAACTTCCTGACTGTGAGAGCCATTCAGCAGTGGAACTCTCTGCCCCGGAGTGTGGTGGAGGCTCCCTTTTTGGAAGCTTTTAAACAGAGGCTGGATGGCCATCTGTCAGGGGTGATTTGAATGCAATATTCCTGCTTCTTGGCAGGGGGTTGAACTGGATGGCCCATGAGGTCTCTTCCAACTCTTTGATTCTATGATTCTATAAGACTATTCCGAAACTACACTGAAATTTCAGTAATAAGAACTGAAACTAGTACAGGAATGAGAGAAACTCTTTGTGATGCTAGAGGAGTGTATGCTCTTGTGATAACATTAGGTATGATACAATAAGCATCAACCATAGTTATTTAAAATATTCTATTGAAAAAAATAAAGTCTAATTAATTAGAAACTTACACAGAGAGAGTCACACATCTTTCAAGCTATTGCTCCCAGCCTGAGATTCTGCTCCTTGAGGCCCAGAAAAGAGTGTCCAAGCTCAGAGTCTCATCTGAGATTTGGGGACTCTGACCTAGAACCCATTGTTGACCTCAAAGAACCTTCTGACTTTCTCCCTTTCCCATAGATTAAAAAAGTTATCTTTTTATTATTACAGCCCCCCTCCTCCCCCCATTTCCTTTCTGGCTATAGAAAATTCTAGCAGTGTTATTGAAAGCTCTGGATCTATCATGGGAGGTAATTAACTGCCATGTTTATAAAGACTTGTCATATGAAAACCGAAGTCTAGTCTGATGGAAAGGATCCAGCTACACATAATGCATGGATTTTATCACACCTTCCTCAACTTTTTTTCAGATAGAGAAAGTAGCAGCTGTCTGCATTTTAAATTCTTGAAAGTGTTGTAGTCTGATTTAAAATGTGTAATCCAGATGTTCCAGGCCTGGTTTGTTTACATTCCTGAGAACTGTTGTGGGGAAGGGAAAAACCATATATATATATATATATATATATATACACACACACACACACACACACACACACATACACAAACACACATACATACACACACACACATACATACACACTAAACACACACACACACACACACACACACACACACTATATATATATACCTATATAAATAAAAATGTAATGTTCGTTTGTGGGATTAGCATAACTCAAAAACCACTGGACAAATTGACACCAAATTTGGACACAATAACCTAACAGTCCAACGAGTGTCCATCACCCTTAAACACGCAGACACACAAAACCCCAACAGAACAGACTTAAAACCCCCAAAAATACACCATATATCCATATACACATACACTCATATACATATGCACATGCACACATACATATATACATATACACATGCACACAAATATATATCCACATACATAAATATATACAGACAAATATAAATATAGACGAGCACACACATATACACAATATGCATGCACACATATAAGCACACAAATATATAAGTATATATATACACACACACACACACACACATATATGCAAACACACATATATATACACAAATATATACATACATATACACACATATATGCACATGCAAAATACATATACAACGCATGGCAGCAGGCATGTAGCTGGGGGGAGGGGGCTTTGGGGGCTTCAGCCCCCCTCCCCCCAAATTCTCATGGTGGTCTGCGAAAAGGCCTTACTGGTACATTATTTAGACTGTTATGTTTATTCATATCATGATCTGATCACCATGCTTAGTATAGCTCATATGCATGGGGGTTTTGGGGTAATGATACAAAAGGTTTGCTAGGGTAGACCCTCTTTCACTTAGACTCAGCCCGCTCCCCCCTGCCCCCTGAATCAAAATCCTGGCTACGGGCCTGTGTGGCAGGGGACAGCTAGTGTGTGTGTGTGTTGTGTATAATCATCTGATATAATATCAGGCTCACATGCACATTAAAAAGGCATACCAGTTGAGAACACAGACATTAACAGCTTAGATCTCTCATTACATAGCAACCACTTAAGGTCCAGAAAAACCGACCTGTTAAGATTCAAATGACAGCTATGCCCCAAATTTCCACTGTACAGTCCAGCAACACACAAACTCAACTACATATGGAAAGTGTTTGGAGTAGTTACAACTCTTGGAATTCCATTGACATTGTGGCCCATGGCTATGGGATATGGGAAACAATCGTCTGGGGCCCCTTCCATGCTGTCCTATATTCCAGGATCTGATCCCAGTTTATCTGCTTTAAACTGGGTTATATGTGTCCCCACTGCCAGATAACCTGGGATGGGTTAACAATGGACTGTGTGAGAGAGATCCCAGTGCCATTGAGGCCCCTTCTACACAACCCTATATCCCAAGATCTGATCCCGACTGCCAGATAACCTGGGTCTGGGTCTATCTTAAGAGGTAATCATGAGACAGAAGAACATGATTGTTTGAAATGAAACTTAGACAATTTTGCATGCTCAACCTTGAAAAGGTTTACCAAAATCCAGGCATTTATCCTTTAAAAAGAAAGAAAAAAAAGAAAGAATAGAAGGTTCAAGGGAGCTAAACCAGAGGACTCATTCATCTGCTGTATTCCAAATAATCCCAAACATCATCTCAAAATCCACTTCTGCCATAAAGTCTTCTATTTAATATTATTTTTCACCCCCTGTTGCTGAAACTGAGGGGCTCATTCCATGTACACTTTTCTTGGGATCAGTTTTCCATCAATATACCATCTATGATGAGGTCAAGAAAGGCAAGGGATGAGAAATAAAAGGGAAAGGAAAAGAAATGTAGATTGACTGATAAGAATTTGAAATTATCATTTGGGTTATTATATAACAAACACATGTACATGTCATGAACGAGTTGTGTCTAAAGGGAAATTCAATGGAATAAAATTACTGGTCCTTAATACAAATGGGAGGAATATTTTAAAAATCCAAAAGAATCAACAAAATGTTCTCAAGGAAGCCTGGTGAAAAGAACCAAAGAATGGTGATAATTATCATCATTTGAATGTTATTTTATGCAAAATTTGCAAATTATCAGGGTTGATTTTTTTTGCAGGAAATAGCTTTTTTTTTCCCTGCAAGCAGAAAATAACGTTTCTGTGCAGAAAACAGAATTTTCTGTACAGAAGATAGCATTGTCTGTGCAAAATAAGCAGCTGACTTCTTCACCACAGGTAATTCTTTGTGCAAAATACGTCTGACATTGAGGTTAGTCTTTGGATATTGTAGTTTTCAAAGATTTTCATGCACTGCGAAGAAAAAGTGGTAAAATTGCTGCTCCTCTCCCCATTGGCTAAATTTCAATCCTTATATAAAACAAGCCATAAGATATATAAACGTTTTAGCTTGGAAAACACCAATAGTTCCATTCAATTCACATAGAATACAAGTGCTTTTAAAACACAATATTTTAAATTATTATTTCAAGTTTATCTCAAGAAACATCTTTAAACTTTGACAAATTAGCTGTTGAATATATGAGGATTTTTAAATGTTTGACATTACCTGTTTAAAGATGCTGTCATGTCTTACCTTGACGTAAGACGAAGTATCTGGGACTGTCTGGAACATCCTCACATGTAAATAAAGGCCTGAAAGAGCACAGGGCCTGAAAGAATGGTTTTGAAAAGAAATTAATGGGAAACATAATAAAAATACACATATATGCAGCATTTATCATCAAAACCATTCAATGTTAATTTCAATGTCTGAAGGGGAAAATATGAAAGGAATCCCATGGAATACTATTCTTTCTTCCATTAGAAGTAATTAAGTTTGACACCACTTTAACTGACATGGCTCAATGCTGTGAAATCCTGAGCTATATAGTTTGGTGAGGTACCAGCACTCTTTAGCAGAGAAGGCTAAATACTTTGTAAAACTGCAACTCCTACCATCCATAGCATTGAGCAGTGGTGACTAAAGTGGTGTCAAATTGCATCAGTTCTACAGTGTAGGTGCACCCCTTGTTAGCCTTATCCTCCAATAATGTACCTAATTTACTTTGAAAGCCATAATAATAATAATAATAATAATAATAATAATAAGCCTTTATTTATACCCCACTACCATCTCCCGAAGGACTCGGTGCAGCTTACAAGAGGCTGAGCCCAAGTACATCAGTAAAAACAGCAACAACAGCAATACAGACAGTAAATAAACTCATAAACAAAGCAATAAACAGTAACAATAACACCACGATGCATTAAAAATCTATGGCTGGGCCAAATGTAATATTTATTTTTTTAAAAAAATGCTGGGCATGACAAGGTGACATATAACTAGGATAGGTATTTGGAGAGAGATGGAGCGAGCAGACAATCCTAGATCATTAGTAAAGTGTGATTAGGGACATGTTGCTTAGGGTTTCCTTATTCTGGGAAGGCACACTGGAACAACCATGTTTTCAGGCTCCTCTTAAAGACTGCCAGAGTTGGGGCATGCCTAGGGTCCTTGGGGAGCGAGTTCCAGAGTCGAGGGGCCACCACCAAGAAGGTCCCCATCCAAGTAAATGGTCACCAATACATTTTTGTGGTAACAAGCAAATCCCATGATTTAAGTATGGTTTGTTGAAAAAGCACTTGTCTCAATCTGTTACTATTCAGCTTCATTGGAAAATTCTGTAGACTATGAGTGCATCTACACTGGACAATTAATGCAGTTGGACAACACTATGATTCCATGCTATGGAATCCTAGGTGCTGTAGTTTGTTCGTTTTTCCATGTCAGGAGCAACTTGAGAAACTCCAAGTCGCTTCTAGTTTGATAGAACTGGCTGTCTGCAAGGACATTGTTCAGGGGATGCCCATATGTTTTGCCATCCTATGGGAGGCTTCTCTCATGTTCCCGCATGAGAAGCTAGAGCTGACAAATGGGGGCTCACCCTGCTCCCTGGAATCGAACCACTGACCTTTTGGTCAGCAGTACTGCCAGGACAAGGGTTTAACCCACTGCACTACTGGGGGCTCCCATAGTTTGATGAGGCACCAACACTCTTTAGCAGAGAAGGTGAAAGACCTTGTAAAACTGCAACTCCAATGAGTCCATAGCCAACATACCCAATAATGATGGTCAGCTCTAACTAGAAATGTGTGATTCAATAAATTGTTGAATGGTAAGTATCCATAGATAAATCCAATTGCTCAAGGTTTCACTGCAGTTGGCACCAACGACAGGATGCAAACTAGTGATGACACACACTCCTTATCGCTGAGAGGTTCAAATGGCCCTGAAAAGTATTTCTGTGCAGTTAGAATAGTGAAGACTCCTATACCCACCTTAAAGACAAACAAATGTATGTTAACCCAAGCTTTAATGGACAACTTGATCAGAAGCATGAAATACTATCCAGATTGATGGGCACTGAGGATGGTTTGGTTGTGAATGCAAAGAGCAAACATAGAAATATACAGTTTCAATTATTTCATATACACCATTCACTAAACTGTTATTGATACAATCAGCCGGTCAAGTCTTGCTATGGAGCATTTAATCCAGGGGTCCTCAAACTAAGGCCCGAGGGCTGAATGACCCTCCAAGGTCATTTACCCAGCACTCGCTTAGGGTCAACCTAAGTCTGTAATGACTTGAAAGCACACAACAACAACAACAACAACAACAATCTCATCAGTCAAAAGCAGGCCCACACTTCCCATTGAAATACTAATAAATTTATATTTTTAAAATTGTTCTTCATTTTAATTATTGTAGTGTTTTTAAGTGTTTTTGCACTACAAATAAGATATGTGCACTGTGCACATTCATTCATGTTGTTTTTTTTTCCAAATTATAATCCGGCCCTCCAACACTTTGAGGGACTGTGACCTGGCCCTCCGTTTAAAAAGTTTGAGGGCCCCTGATTTAATCCATGAGATGTGTTATATACATCACCAGTAACCCCAGAGATGTCTAGAAGTAGTGATATGCACAACCTTCATGCTGTGTTAACTTGCACTACCACCAGTGAGGACCTTCCTTTGCCAAAGTGATATTTGGTCACTGAAATGCTCCACAGCAGTTGCAACCACTGCTGGATTTGGTCATGTAAACACTTCTGGACAGGAGTTATCAACAACACCGGAGGCAACACAGCCAGTGTTGCATTTGCTGTCAAAATAATGGTTGTTTTATAGCACTACTTTCCCTGAAACTTAACTGTGTGGCAGTACCGAGACCTTACTGTGAATTTATTATTATTATTATTTTAAATCCAAGCAAAGATTGCTTAGAGTGAGTTGTAATCTTCCACATGCTTACTTATGGATAGAAATCTTACTGAAGCTCTTTGTGACTTTAAAAATGTATACAATGACAATGTAAGAAATATGTGGAATTACAGAAGGAAGGCATAAAATTTTGTCAGTGCCTCATGCTTTAGTTTATTAAATATCACTTTATGACAGTCTTATTGATTTCAAGTGATAGTTCTTCAAATATATTCTGCATTGGAGTGTTCGTCTATATTTGCAAAGCACCTTGCAAGTTAGGAATGCTATATAATAATTATTAATAATATGATGGATTCATCTCACACATATGCAATTTTCTCCAGATGGGAGAGGATTGATTATTTTCACAAACTGAGTTAATATTACTCATTCATACATCTCTGAATAAATCAAAAACTTTTGCCTTCCACTTACTGACCAACCAATCCAAAGCATGTTTACTCTGAAGTAGATCCCGTAAAATTAAATGAAACCTTCTTCCTTCTTAGTATAATATATGTTTAGCAAATACTTCCTGGACATTTGCCAATTGCAGGAGTAAAAATTGACTCTGGGAACTCTGTGCCAAGTTTAGACTTTTGGGAGAATGTATACTGCTTTCTTGCAACTTGCCCTTCTTAGAAACCCCAATTCTAGCTTCTATTTAGAGACGTGCAAATGTCTCATTTCCTATTTTGTACATTTTTGGCTAAGAACATGGTCTATTTCACTTAAATCTGAACTAGATTGCTTTTGTTGATACCAAACACCCATCTAACACTTTGGGAGTGAAAAACCAAGGAAGCTATCCACTGAAACAAGGGGCATACAGGTAAGAAAGTGAGCATATGGTTTCCTGCAAAATGGGGGAAAAAAACTTTCAAAAGGAAGGTATCTTCCATTAACTTATCTTAACCCTATCTCATGCTGTTCCTGAAGATACACAAATTATTTTTCCAATTTCTTGACATGTTCCCAAATCATCTACTATTATTTTTCTTTTTAAAAAGTAATAAGTAAATGCTGCATATTACTAACTTTTTGCTTAACAGGATACATTCACTGCCTGGCCCAGCTTATTAATTCTTGACTTCTTATGATTTTCCACCTTGTGTAACACTTTCTAGGAAATTCCTATCTCCTTCACATGTTTTGAATATTTTGACAGAGAAATGTTTGGCATTTTAGGGACCAAAAATCTCTTTCTTAGGACCAAGTTTCTTTTCCTTGGACAATATGATGTTAGGAATCGGCATGGGATTTAATGTCCTCTGATTATTTTCCGCTCACCTTCCTCTAAATAAGGAATCTTTATTCCTTGTTCAGACTATCCACTGTGAACAGAAAGTACTTTCTGAGTAACTACTCTGAAAAGTCACAGTCAAATAATTATGCTGAAACAGGAATATTCACATATAAACACACTGAGAGTCCTCCATCCCATCCATCACTGAACTTAAGAGCAAGTCCCCCCCTTAACTCAATGGGACTTACTTACTCCTGAGTAGACCTATCTGAGTACTATGAATGACAAATCAGGCTCTTAAATAATGCTCCCTTCACAGTGTTGGCTGGCTTTTGCTCTTTAGGGACTCACCTTTTTCTTTCCTTTCTTTTCTCCTAGGCACTTTCACTGGAGCCAGTAGGGTGAACAAGTTGTAAAGATCCAGAATGATAAGGGAGATGAAAAATTAAGGCAAACCTCTAACTGTCTGGTAGCAGAAGAAGGTCAACATAGCCCTTTGCAATTACATGGAACTTCTTTATCTGCAAGATTAACCTGAGCGTTGCAAGCGAGACAGATGTGGATCTGAAAAGAGAAGTCTCCCAGTTCTTTCCATCCAGACAGACTGCATCAGCTCTCACATATCCTCAGGCTTTTTTTTTTGTCTTTCCTCCCTTCCCCTGGTAATGCTGTCGGTCTAACGTCCTCTTCCTTTCTGCTCTCAGGCCCCTTTTCTCAATTCAGCTCCTCTCATTGGATTTCCTTTACTCTTCCCCCTCCTTTTCCTTCTTTTTTTTCCTTATCAATATTTCAACCGCTCCTTTGATAAATCACCCTAATATGACATCTTTGCCTCTGCCACCTCTGCTCAGTGACTTTGCTCTTTGGCAAGAATGGCTTTCATCTTCCAGAAGCCCTATAAAAATGCAAGAATATACAAGTTTGGGAAGAAATATACACACAAAGAGACAGAAAGGGGAGAATAGGAGTCTATCCAAACAGTGACACTGTGTGGAGCTCAAGGGCTGCTTTAAACCCTTTGCTTTAAAATAAAGATGTTTCAAATATCTACTTTTAAATAATCCTTTTACAAAATAATCATCAATATACATTTTATTTTGTTGCTTGGTGGAGCAGACCCGTTGAATCCACATGTTGCCCTAGACCATTCAGTGGCAGCCGCCAGAATTAATCCAGTCTCTGCCTGATTTCGATGGGGAAGTTCTGGTTCCGTCTGCCACTGTTAAAAGCCTTGGGATTGTGTTGGACTCATCGCTGACGATGGAGGCCCAGATCACTGCCATAAGTAAGCAGGCCTTTTTTCATCTTCACCAGGCAAGGAAATTGGTATCCTACCTTTCGGTAGAAACATTGGCAACGGTAATCCACGCAACAGTCACTACTAGGTTGAACTATTGCAACACCTTATATGCCAGCCTTCCCAAGTCAACAACCCAGAAGATTCAGATGGTCCAAAATGCGGCAGCCAGGCTGCTAGCGGGATCATCTATAAGATCCCATATTACACCGATTCAAACAACTGCATTGGCTACCAATAGAACATCGGATCTCTTACAAGATACTGATCCTGACATTTAGAGCTCAAAATGGCCAAGGACCTTTATATCTTAGGGACCGCCTCTTTCCTTTTCCCCATCAGTGGTCACCTCAATCCACCCAGGAAAATGTCCTGTACATACTGGGCCCTAGGGAGGTACACCTGGAAGCTACAAGGTGTAGAGCTTTTTCGACCTATGCTCCAATTCTGTGGAACTCATTGCCTCCATACGTTAGAGCAATGTCAGAGTTGCAACCTTTTGTAAAAGCGCTTAAGACTTGGCTGTTTGGTTGTGCATTTCAGTAATCAGATCTAATTTGCCAAATAGTCACTGCTAAAGGTTTTTATGTTGAATGTTTTATATTGTGAAATTCTATTTTAAATTGTAAGTCACTCAGAGCACCTTGGTGGAGAGAGACTAATTAAGAAATAAAGTGAAGTGAAGTGAATGGTTCTAGTCTTGTTGGAACTAACCAACAGAGTGCCATTGTTGTAGTTGTCAGTTGAGATTCTGCATCACAGTCTATGTTTCCTAACTTTATGAATCTTTAGATATATTGCGGGAATGCTATGAAACCCTGAGAGTGAATTGCGAATATGTGTTAGGTAATAGGCAATAATTCTGCAATCCACATCTGTTGTGCACTGGCTCTTCTGCTGCATGTTGAATGTGTTCTCCTATTGTGATCCATTGAGTAATCCCCTATATTGTGCACATAGAGAATGCCCAATGTACATCAATGCTCATCGGGCCATGGCACATCAGTCACATCACTGGTTGCCATTGCACAATAGTTGTCCATATGCTGCAATATCACAACCACTCATACATGAATGTGAATGTAGTTAAATTATTCCATTCAATCTTCTATACCTGTAGGGTTGCTTAAGTGGATGTAAGTCTAATACTGAATGTCCTCCCCTTCCCTATTTCCAGGGAAATATTTATTCCCTCCTCCAACTGGTCCCTTCCTCCAGTTCCAGATGTGAGAGCACTGGTTATGCTGACTTTGGATAAGATGAAAGAACTCTGCACATCATCAGAGGTGCTCTTCTCTCTTTTAGCAGGTAAAGGTAAAGTTTTCACCTTGACATTAGGTCTAGTCAAGTCTGACTCTGGGAGGTGATGCTCATCTCCATTTCTAAGCTGAAGAACTGGTGTTGTCCATAGGCACCTCCTAGGTCATGTGACCAGCATGACTGCATGAAGTGCTGTTACCTTCGCATTGAAGTGGTACCTATTGATCTCACATTTGAACTGCTAGGTTGGCAGAAGCTGGGGCTAACAACGGGAGCTCACCCCACCCTGCGGATTCCAGTCAGCAAGCTCTGCAGCTTAGCGGTTTAACCTGTTGTGCCAAACTTAATTTACCAAACTGCAATCTCCAGGGTCCCACTGAATGTTATAATGCAATTAAACTGGATTCATAGTGCTATAATTCTGTAGTGTAAGTAAGAGCCAGAACTTGCAATCCAACAGTATCTTGAAAACTGTATAATTTGCATTCCTGTACTAGAGCTTTCTAGCAGAAAATTCAAAGGAACTCACCAAACTACAAATTCCAGGATTCTGTAGGATACAACCAATGGAGTTAACACACAACTTTGTAATATCAACACGTCCTTGGTTACCTGAATGAATGAACAGCTTCAGAACTGTGAAATGTGATTAAGTTTGGTAACAACTGTTCCAGAGATGTATATTTTTATTTGCTGCTACAATGACCAAGTAAATCAGTAGTTGTCTATGAGAGAGACCTGACCTCCCCCCCCCCCCCCCCTCATATATTCATGAAGTGATAGCTGCAAATGAAACAATGCATGCAACAGCCATGAGCCATTTCTAGTCTAACACACATGCTCTGGTCATTTTTCACATCTGTGATTCATCAAGGACTAGTCTACCTATAAATGCTTGTCACTTGATAACTGTAGCTGCAGTGCAAAGTGATCAGCTTACAGGCCATGTGTGAATGAACCCCTATGGATGCCACGCTACAGACAGATGCTTCATATCCCAGCAAACCTAGTGGTTTTTAAGGGACCCAGTTCACATATCCAGGAAGGTAGCCATACACAATTCATGTGTGAACTATTGCCATTGCAGCCAGCTTCATTGTTGCAGTATGATTCCTTTAATTAAAATAGCTACATTATGAAATTCTGGGATTTTTAGAAGCTCTTTAGCCTTTTCTGCCCAAAAGTGATGGCACTTCGCCAAATTACAACTCCTAGGATTCCATAGTATTGAGCAGAGGCAGTTAAAGTGCTGAATTAATTCTACAGTGAAGATCAGGCATGGGCAAACTTTTCTTGCCTTGGAGCCATTGTGGGCCTGGACAGGAGGAAGGAGAGCTTGGCACATGCTGAATGGGGTGGCCCCAGGAGAAGACAGGGCCAGGAAGGGCCAGGGCTGGGCCCAAGTCATCCTCAGGTTGTCCTCGCAGCCAAAGGACAAAACTGCTTGCCCCATCCTTATGCCAGGAGGAAGACGGGACACGCGGCGACTGTCTCAATCCTCCTCTTCCAATCCATGGGCTGTCCTCTTGGCATTATGCCTGGAGGAGGGCAAGGCAGGCGGTGGCTGAGAGTGCTCTGGGGGGCTTTCAGCCACCATGTGCTTTCCCCAAGCCAAACCATCCTCTCGGCAGAAGGATGGGGCTGCTTGCACCATGTCCTTATGTCAAAAGGATGTGGGAGGAAGGGCCCTAGCAGCTGAGAGCCCTCTGGAGCACTCTCAGCCACCTTGCGTCTTGCCCTCCTCCCGGCATCTCAGCTGCTACGGCCCTTCCTCCCACATGTTTTTGGCATAAGGACATGTTGGGCCACTGTGTTCTTTTCCCAAGAGAACAGGGAAAATTAGGACGGCCTGACACAAGCACCCAGGGGGCCACATCTGGCCTCTGGGCCATAGTTTGCCTATGCTTGATGTAGATGCACCTGGAGTGTCCCTCCCTAAACTAATAATAATAATAATAATAATAATAATAATAATCTGGCTACTAGTATTAAAAATTCTAAACTTGCAACAGCAAAAACAGCAGAGAGAAAAACAGGCAGGGACATCTAATCACCTTTCAAGAAGAGTTTGCTCCAGGCACAGTCAGCCCATTGTATGCTAATCAAGGTGGTCAGTTGAAAGATTCACACCTAGCCCAACTTACAAAAGCCCTTTGTCTCACCCTGGTCATTCCACAGATATATAAACCCCCTTTTCCCCAGTTCCAACAGACCTCACTAACTCTGAGGATGCTTGCCATAGATGCAGGCGAAACGTCAGGAGAAATGCCTCTAGAACATGGCCATATAGCCCAAAAAAACCCACAAGAACTGAGTGATTCCAGCCATGAAAGCCTTCGACAATACAATAATAATAATAATTGAAAAGTCAACAACAGATCCCAAGTGTAGACTCTGCAAGGAAGCAGATGAAACAATAGATCACATCCTCAGCTGCTGCAAGAAGATTGCACAGACAGACCTCAAGCAGAGGCATAACACCATTACTCAGATGATTCATTAGAACTTGTGCCACAAATACCATCTGCCTGCGACAAAGAACTGGTGAGATCACAAGCCTGAAAAAGTTACAGAAAATGAACACGTCAAGCTACTCTGGGACTTCCAGATACAGACAGACAGAGTTTTGGAGCACAATACTCCTGACCTCATGATTGTGTTAAAAAACAAAGTATGTATGGTCGATGTTGCAATCCCAGGTGACAGCAGGATTGAAGAGAAACACCTGGAAAAGCTGACACGATATGAGGATTTAAAGATCGAACTGCAAAGACTCAGGCACAAGCCAGTAAAGGTGGTCCCAGTGGTGATCGGCACACTGGGTGCAGTGCCTAAAGACCTTGGCCTGCACTTAAACACAATCGGTGCAGACAAGATTACCATCTGCCAGCTGCAAAAGGCTATCTTACTGGGATCTGCACGCATTGTTCACCACAGTCCTAGACACTTGGGAAGTGTCCGACGTGTGATCCAATACAACAGCCAGCAGAGTGTCTGCTGTGGACTCATCTTGTTGTGTTTCAAATAATAATAATCATCATAATCATAATCATAGTCATAATCATAATCATAATACAATTATAATAATATAATTATAATAATAGTAGAGGCAAAGATGAAGTACTTTGGCCATATCATGAGAAGATAGGAAAGCTTAGAGAAGACAATTATGCTGGGGAAAATGGAAGAAAAAAGGAAGAGGGGACGACCAAGGGCAAGATAGATGGATGGGATCCTTGAAGTGATTGGATTGATCTTGAAGGAGCTGGGGGTGGTGATGGCTAACAGGGAGCTCTGGCGTGGGCTGGTCCATGAGGTCACAAAGAGTCAGAAACGACTGAACGAATGAACCACCACCACCACCCCCATCATCATCATCATCATCATCATCATCATCATCATCATCATCATCTTTATTTGTATTCTGCCCTATCTCCCCAAAGAGACTCAGGACAGATTCCAATAAAAAAAAATTGGCAAACATTCAATGCCATGGTACATTCATAAATACAAGTACAAATAACGAACCAACCAGATCCCAAAAATAAACCAACATCTAAGACAAAATTATAACCAGAAATTAATAAAAACATAATCAAAGAATTCCACAGGAAAGAGTCATGGCAAAGTGAAACCATCATATTACAATTGCATTTAACTCCCCTCCCTTTTGAAGCAAAGCTCAATAAACATCCTCCTCCTTCTCTTGTTCCTTACATTGCCAGTGAAACTATAAACACCCAAACTGAGCTCTTCAACACATTTCCCCTATTTTCTAAACAATTCTTTGCCCCCTGATCTTGTGGACAAAGATGGAGTTATACTGTCGCAGAAGTTGAAAAACCCTGATGTGGACTGGGATGATCTTTCTGCACATTTAAGATTTGAATAATGTAAATTTCCCACCTTTTTAAAAATAGTACTGCATGGCAGCATAAGGAGAATTGCTATGCATGATTTAACAAAGGCATAGTAATTAAACCCTGTCTCGTTGTTATGCCCTGAATATAACATGAAACTGTAATATAAACAGTTCCTCCTGCCCCAAGTATTTCGAACACCCCCTCCAACACTTCTTGTCTCTCCCTCCGGTTTATCCCCAAGTCTAACATATTGAAACATTTTCCTCCTTAATATATATGTATAAAGTGACAGGGTGAAAGGGCAACCCTGGAGTCGTGTCTATATACAATTTACTCTCCGCCAGACAAAATTCCTGACAATTCCTAAAGAAAACAAGGCAGCTGAGGAGATGCATATTCTGGAGCTAGCAAAGGCATTTTTGAATGTCAGCGTTCTTGGGATTTTGTTTTATTTGGGGTGGGGGTCCTCATGAATGTCAGCTTTGCAAGCAAGAGAAACTTCATCGCAAGGAAAACAACAACACAGTTTTGTGGGTGTCAGGAATGCCAGAGGCCTGCTGGCTTGAACAACGTCACATTCATCCACAAGCCCTACTGTTTCAGGACATTGCGTTGGAAGTGGTTGTGTCTTTTGGATTAGGACTTAAGTTTATTTATTTTCTTGTCAGGAGTGACCTGAGAAACTGCAAGTCCCTTCTGGTGTGAGAGAATTGGCCATCTGCAAGGACATTGCCCAGGGGACGCCCAGATGATTCTGATGTTTTATCATCCTAGTGGGAGGCTTCTCTCATGTCCCCGCATGAGGAGCTGGAACTGATAGAGGGAGCTCATCCGCCTCTCCCTGGATTCGAACCTGTGACCTGTCAGTTTAACCCACTGTGCCACCGGGGGCTCCTAGGACTTAAGTGATACAATAAGCGAAGTTTCTGAAGTGTGTGTGTGTGTATGTATATGTGTTGTGCAGTGGTAAGATGAGCAACAAAACAAAGATTCATCCAGTCTAAAGTGAAAGAGATGTCTACTTAAAACCCTGATGCACTTCCGAAAAGCCAAACATTATGTAATTTGGTATGTAACTGGGGAAAAGATATAATTTTATGCATGGGAAACTGCATTGAACTCAGTATAGCATTTTTCCAAGTAAACGTCTATAAAGTTGGGCATTCAACTATGAAAGGTAGAAATACTAAAGAAATGCTTCCCTAGCCCAGTATTATGATATATGGAACAATCCCAAATATTTCTAATCTAGTCTACCTGCGTTCACTGCAGAATGAATGCAGTTCAATGACACTTTAGCTGCCATGGCTCAATGCTGTGAAATTACAGGATGGTCTTTATCCTTCTCTGCCAAAGAATGCTGGAGCCTCACCAAACTACAAATCCAAGGATTCCACAACACCGAGCCATTGTAGTTATATTAGTATGAAACTGTGTCAGCTCTACTGTGTAGATCAGTGGTTCCTAACCCATGGGCCGCGAAACTTAAAATAAGGTCTGTGGCCAGGGGTACGTGCCACCATTGGAGGACAACAAGAGAAAGGAGAGGGAGAGAAAGAAGGAAGGAAGGAGGTCAGCACCATTGCCCTCACCCTCTCACGGCTTCCCCACCACCCATCATTGTAAGAGAGTGAGAGAGAGAGAAGGAGAGGGAGAGAAGGGAGGAAAGGGGCCAGCACTGTTGCCCTCACTTTTTCGTGGCTTCCTCAGTGCCATTGGAGGAGAAAGAGAGACAAGGAGAGTCCCCCAAAGTAATTATTAATTATTATTATTATTAGCTCCCATTGCTAAACACATCAGTTGTAATGGGAAAGCAGCCCTTTGTAAGACCCTGTTTAATCCATAAAAGTTGTTATTATTATTTGAAACACAACAAGATGAATCCACAGCAGACACTATGCTGGCTGTTGAATTGGATCACACGTCGGACACTTCCCAAGTGTCTAGGACTGTGTGATGTATCGGCGAATAATGCGTGCAGATCCCAGTAAGGTGGCCTTCTGCAGCTGGCAGATGATAATTTTGTCAGCACCAATTGTGTTTAAGTACAGGCCAAGGTCTTTAGGCACTGCACCCAGTGTGCCGATATTATTATTATTATTATTATTATTATTATTATTATTATTTCCCATTGCCAAACACAAGAGTTATAATGGGAAAGCAGCCCTTTGTAAGACACTGTTTAGTCCCCCAAAGTAGCAGTAGAAGTAGTAGCAATAATAATGATAATGGGTTGTTGTAGGTTTTTTCGGGCTATATGGCTATGGCCTAGAGGCATTCTCTCCTGACGTTTCGCCTGCATCTATGGCAAACATCTTCAGAGGTAGTGAGGTCTGTTGGAATAATGATAATATCCATTAGATTTTTTGTTATTATTAAGGCTGTTAGGTTTTTCAACCTCAGCTCCCTCCTCTTCTTTTTTTTAACATAAGCGTTAACAAAATCCACGGATAATAACACAGTCCAACCAAAAAAGCTTGTTGTCTTCATTTTTGGCCCTGTTTCTGGGTTTATTTGAGGTGCTAGTTCAGAAAATTGCACTGGATAGACCACATCAGCTCTAGATTATTAAATATGGTTTTCTGTGGGCGATTAGATGGATGGCATAAGTTCTGTATCAGAAACTAGACTACTGGATGGCATATGTTTTGTATCAGAAACTAGAGCTGATGAGGTCTATCCAATACCATTTTCTGAATCAGCCCCCCAGACACCAAACCAAATCTAATTACCAAAAACTAATTCGTAATCCTTTTGGTACTTATGTTGGAGAGTGGTCCCTGGTCAAAGTGTCCCTGGTGAAAAGAAGGTTGGGAACCACTGGTGTAGCTGCATCCTAAGACTCATAGGTGGGTAAATATCAGGCACAACCTAAATCAAATTCCTGCTGCAATCTATGGCGCATATACAGCCCCTTAAAAATCAGTGCAAGCCAGCTGTTAGATCCTAAACATGTCTGCAAGATTTGACATAATAGGCAATTGTATTTTGATCTAGGTTAGTTTCTGTTTTGCCTGCTAGACCCATTCTTCCTCTGTATGTGTAAACCAAAAGGCATAAGCTCCTTTCAGCTTTTGCTCACTCTTTTAAGAGCTTTAAAAATATGTACCTTTATTTGCTGAGGTCAAAATAAACAGATGCCATGCATTAAAAGTGAGCTGAATCTGGTAAGAAAATGTTCAGAACTTCAATTCTGATTCAATATTTGATTTTCCTTCAAGAAACTAAAACCCCACTTTTTCTGTTTTCTGTCTGTCTGTCTCTCTCTCTGACTTTTTTTTGTAAGAAGTGACTGTTTTTATTATCTCAATACATTTTTAATAATCACAGACTAATGGCTAGTCTACAAATCCACCCCGAATCCTGGTACCCGAGGAACTGTATCAATTTGGAAGACTGGAAAGTGTGTCCAATATGTATCAAAGCTTTGTCCTGTTTTCTTTGTGTATTTTAAAATAGGTCCCTTTCTTAAAGCATTCAGTCTTTCTGTCTTTGTAATCAAACCTCATGGCTGAGTCCAGATACCCCATGAGGCTAGTTTAAGTCATCTCCAGAGCTTTAGTAGCCCAGAAGAAAATTGCAGGCAAATTGGAAACATCTGCAGCCCCAGAAACAAAACAAGGAGAGAGGGAAAAGAAAAATCACCCGGAGCAGCAGAAAAAGTTAACAGGAGCTTTGTTTACACAGAAAGAGTTCCACATTCAACCTGCTTTCTCAAGGGTTCATTGGTAAACTATAAGTGACTTGTGTGTAAGCAACTTTTCAACATTCCCATCGTCGGCTTTCCATGGAATTTTGAACTGAAAACCCAAATGTGCTTCTTTGCGAATCCGAATGCTGCTATAGCCAAGAGAACAGGCAATTTTGGAAGTTGTGTGCATGTGTGTAGCTTATGTACCTGTTGTTGCCTGGGTATGCATTTTCCACTATTTATTAGAAATTTTCATTGTTATCTTTATGATTTTATGAATTGTCCCATTCATAATGAGAGCTTTTATAAAATTATATAGGTGATGGGTGGGAGTTGCCATTATCCCAAGATCTGGTGAGGATGGAATTCCCATCAGTCCTAGATCTAATTGGTTGCAAATCCCATCAGGCTCAGATCTGGGTAGGTTGAAACTGGCAATGATGTGGCTGGACCACAACTCCCATAATCCTCTGTCATTCTCTCCTAAACCCCAACATTATTTTATGTTGAATAATGAAGTGTATATGTACCAAGTTTAGTGCAGATCGATTGTGGGTGGGATTCACACGGCTCTCTGGATATAAGTGGAGTCCAACTCCCATTATTTTCTATCACAGTGGTTCTCAACCTGTGAGTCCACAGATGTTTTGGGCTTCAATTTCCAGAAATCCTTCCAGCTGGTAAACTGGCTGGTAAACAGGGGCGGCTCAACGCAAAGTAAGCATTTGCAGTATAGTTGATTTTGCCCAGGAGTGCTCTTGAGGTGCTCTTGGGGGGAAATAGACCTTGACATATGTGAGTTGTAGTTACTGGGATGTATAGTTCACCTACAATCAAAGAGCATTCTGAACTTCACCAATGATGGAATTGAACCAAATATGGCACACAGAACTCCCAAGACAAACAGAAAGTATATATCAGTGATTGGTTTGGGGGGGGGGGGGGCACCAAAATACTGTTTGCTTACCGTTGAAAATTACCTAGGTACGCCTCTGCTGGTGAATTTTCTGGGATTTGTAGGCCAAAACACCTGGGGACCCACAGGTTGAGAACCACTGCTCTATCAAGTCTTACCTCCGAACACTGCCACTATTTCAAGTTGGATCATTAAAGGTATTTGTACCAAGTTTGGTCAGATTCAACTTGGTTCTGATTCACACGGGTCTGGATATGGTTGGACTACAACTCCCATTATTCTCAATCAGTACTCCCCTCCCCAAACCCAGCAGTGTTTTAAGTTGGATTATGATAGGTAAGTTTGATCCAGATCCATCAAGCCATGTGAGAATCTTTTATGGTAGAAACCAACTCACCCATCAACCAGCCAACATACTTTGAGACAGATAGACTGATAGATAAGCTTTAGAACTCAAATTAAATTACTTTCTCTTCGCCTATCCTACCTTACAAGGTAAGGTAGGATAGATCCCTGGAGGGAAGTAGGATATAACTCATCAATACCATGACTGGAACTGGGCTAGCCAGAAAACTGGCAAAATTGTACCTTAAAACCTCCAAATAATATTCCTGAGAACTTCTTGATAGCAGCCAGAATGTCCTTGGTGTCATGCTGCAGACATATTAAAATGAATGGATCAGCTGGACCCTCTTTTTAAAAGGCTATTGTACATGGCTTTTTCCATTTATTAGAAACCTTAAGAGAAAACAGATCCAAGCAAACCTGAGCTCCAGGCAGAAAAAAATGGAAGAAGCAGGGGCAAGGTCTAATAGCTGCAGCTGTATTTCATTAAAGCCATCGGGAGGACGGCTAAAGCAAAGGGTTACCTGATATGCCAGCCCTGAGGTTGCTTTAGTATGAATTATAAACACAAATAGGTCAATATAAAATTAACAGTTTATGGGTTGAGCAAGAGCTATAAAAGTTAGCATCAAACCCAAACAAGCAGACCGATTTTCTGCATGCAAGAAATAGCATGTTACAGGTCAAGCATCCCTTTTCCAGAAATTCAAAATGTGAAATACTCCAAAAACCGAAACATGTCCATATGGGTGGCTAAGATAGTGATGGCTTAGTTTTCCGATGGCTCAGCATAAATAAGCTTTGTTTCAAGCACTAAGTTATTTTTAAAATAATATCTCCATCAAGTATATTGTCTTGTTCCAGGCAAGACTTGTCTTGTTGCAGCATGAACTTGGGAAGTCTGATCTGGCCACAGTGGTCCACGCTCTTGTTACATCCCGAATAGATTACTGCAATGCACTCTACATGGGGTTGCCTTTGAAGACTGTTCGGAAACTTCCATTAGTCCAGTGGGAGGCAGCCAGATTACTCACCGGAGCGTCATACAGGGATCATACCACCCCTCTGTTATGTCAGCTCCACTGGCTGCCGATCCAGTTCCGAGCACAATTCAAAGTGCTGGTTTTGACCTACAAAACCCTATACGGTTCCGGCCCAGCGTATCTGCCCAAACGTATTTCCCTCTACGTCCTGCCTCGGAGTTTAAGATCTTCTGGGGAGGTCCTGCTCTCGGCCCCACCTTTATCACAAGCGAGACTGGTGGGGACGAGGGACAGGGCCTTCTCGGTGGTGTCCCCTCGCCTGTGGAATTCACTCCCCAGGGAAATTAGGTCATCGACATCCCTCCTCTCTTTTAGAAGGAAATTAAAAACATGGTTATGGGACCAGGCTTTTGAGTAATCTGGCAGATAGACAAAGGACAATTGACGACTAGAATTGATAGGATTTGACAATGTGGAATGAATTTACGGACTCTGAGCTGGCAAACATTGAGCACTAGATTGGTTTTATTGATTATGATGTATAATTGATTGCTTTAATTGTTTTTAATTGCTGTTTATATATGTTTTATCTTATTGTTTGTGTTGCCATCGAATTGTGCCTTTTGTAAGCCGCCCTGAGTCCCCCTTTGGGGGTTGAGAAGGGCGGGGTAGAAGTGTGCGAAATAAATAAATAAATAAACATAATAGTTTAGGATGATTCAAAGAGAAGGTCCATTGGAACCTGGATCTCAAAACTAGATCTAGTAACATTGATGGAAGGTGAGAGTGGGCATTAACAGAGACATAGCTCTCAGTCTCTTCCCCATTTCAAGATCTACATATAGATTACTATACTTGGGCTCAATTTCTTTCTTTCACTGAGATCATCTTCAGCTTCTCCCATCAGTTACCTACAGATGTGGATACAAAACAGAACTTCCTCAATGGCCAACTTACACACATGGAGACCAGCCTCA
Source organism: Anolis sagrei (assembly GCF_037176765.1). NCBI lineage: Eukaryota > Metazoa > Chordata > Lepidosauria > Squamata > Anolidae > Anolis > Anolis sagrei. The sequence goes on along the minus strand of NC_090027.1, from coordinate 28,040,490 downwards.
GAGCTTCTGTAACCACAATATCTACTTTATCTTTGAATACATTTCCTGAAGTAAGAAACATAATATTTTATTTTTACCAGTGAAGAAAAAAATAGAGTCCCATAAAATATTTTCCAACTGTTGATGAAACCTCTCTTCCCTTATAGCTTAATTCTTAAGCTCTTATCTTGACAGCAAGAGCTAGAGAAGAGCGTACAAGCTTTGTCATCCAGATGTTGTTGGACTTTATCTACCTCCCATCATCTCTGTACTAGAAGGTAGGTAAAAATACACAGAGTGAGAAGGGATTGACAAACAGAACAGGGAAATATAGCATGAGCAAAATGTTTCATCAATCACAAAGTAGCAACAAGAGAATGTGGAAACTAAAATATTTTGCTCATGTCATATTTATTAAATGCATACGTCTGAGATTCAGAAATTTTTTTTGGGGGGGGGAAGTGCTGTTGGTTTGCTTTTTAATCTCTCCCTCTCTATATTTCCCTCTCTCACTCACTCTCTTTGTCACACAAACACATGTGATTAAAAAGCAAACCAATGACACTTCTCCATATATATCACAGAAAAAAGAAAGTTGCAACATACAACATATATACATACATGCACCTATTCTTGGTTGAAAATGAATCAATGACTCTCTCTCTCTGTGTGTGTGTGTTTCTGCTCTATGCAGGAAGTAGTGTCATGACAAAGAGTCATGCATTCCTGGTAGGCTCAGATGTTCTGTGGCCTTGTTGTCTATAGCCTGGTTTCCTGAACTTATCTCTCCAGACAGATTTCCCTTCCAGGCTTGCAAGCTTTCACTCCCACAGGCCTGCACACCTTCAATATCCATTTGAAAAGTTCATCTAGGTTCACAGCTTGTCCCAAGTGTATGGAACAAAAGATACCTAGAGATAAGCAGCTGGGCCACATTAGTGTTTCCCAGCTTCTTCTACTGGAGATAATATAGTTTCCAACCTGAAAATGCTCTGTTTAAGGGATGGGTGGGGATCATGTTTCCCTCTAGATCAGTGGTTCTCAAGCTGTGGGTCCCCAGATGTTTTGGCCTTCAACTCCCAGAAATCCTAACAGCTAGTAAACTGGCTGGGATTTCTGGGAGTTATAGGCCAAAACACCTGGGGACCCACAGGTTGAGAACCACTGCTCTAGATCAATGGTGTCCAATCTTTGGCTCTTCACATATCTCATCTCCCAGAATTCCTGAGTATTGGTCAAGCTGGTCAGGGCTTCTGAGAGATCGAGTCCCAAACATCTGGAGGACCAAATGTTGGATCCCTTTGCTTTGGAACAGTAGTTCTCAACCTGTGGGTCCCCGGGTGTTTTGGCCTACAACTCCCAGAAATCCCAGCCAATTTACCAGCTGTTTGGATTTCTGGGAGCTGAAGGTCAAAACATCTGGGGACCCACAGGTTGAGAACCACTGCTCTACAATATCTTGAACTGAAGTTCTCAGCATTTCCTATTTAGTTCTGCTGGCTGCTGGGAACTGCAATCAAATAACATCTGGAGAGCAACATGATTCCTGCATTTGGCATAAGATAAAGAAGATCCATGCCCATATGTGTGGTTGGATTACTGACATGCTGAAGAGTAGAAAGAAGATTTATGTGTTGAAGATCTATTGGAAACAGAACAAGAAGCTATGAAGGAAGCTCAGTAGAGTATGAAAAGAGAACAAGAAAAGTTTTGAGAGATCTAAAATTAATATTCTGGTGTCATGTAGATTTGTGCTTCTTGGGGTATATAATGTGGAGAGCTAGTTATCTTTTTCTTCCTAATTTACCTGGAACTGGTATTATATATGTGCCCATTGGCTACAGCTGCTCCTGTATCAATAGCTTCTGGACAGACAGCAATCCAGGTCCTCCTGCTTTGAGTGGCCACTATATTTTTCATTCATATGATGGACCAATATTGAACAGTTCAGGTGATGGAGAGAAGTGTACATAATATACACAGGAATACTAACACATTTGTGGCAATTCTGAGTGAAACTCATTCAGCAGCTTTCAAGTCACCAGACTCTAGATCAGGGGTCCTCAAACTTTTTAAACAGAGGGCCACACCATAGTGCCTCAAACTGTTGGAGGGCCGGATTATAATTTGAAAAAAAGCATGAATGAATCCCTATGCACACTGCGCATATCTTATTTGTAGTGCAGAAACCACTCAAAACAATACAAATATTAAAATGAAGAACAATTTTAACAAATATAAATTTGTAAGTATTTCAATGGGAAGTGTGGGCCTGCTTTTGGCTGATGAGATAGGATTGTTGTTGTTGTTGTTGTTGTTGTTGTTGTTGTTGTTGTATGCTTTTGAGTTGTTACAGACTTAGGTTGACCCTGAGTGAGGGCCAGGTAAATGACCTTGGAGGGCCGCATCCGGCCCCCGGGCCTTAGTTTGAGGACCCCTGCTCTAGATAAACTCATGCCAGTGATACAGTTAGGTCATTTTAGACTTTATTTGTTTTACTTGTATTTCATAGATGGAAAAATGCATTGTTTTAAATGTGATAAAATAACCCTTTTGCATTTCAGAGCCTTCTGTTCAGTCAACTAACTGATCCCTTGACATCTATTCCCAAATTCTACCCCTGGAAGTACTATACAGTACTAACTCTTGAACTTTGCACTGTAGTGAATCCAGCATCCAAAAACATAGGAAACTGCCTCATCTGGGGCCCCTTCCAGATTTTCTGTTTATCCCAGATTATCTGGCAGTGCGTACTCATATAATCCAGTTTAAAGCAGAAAACCTGGGATCAGATCCTGGAATATAGGGCCTGTCTGGAAGGGCCCTGAGTCAGACTATTAGTTTTATTAACTCAGAGTGCATTTACACTCTAGAATTAATGCAGTTTGACACCGCTTTAAGTACAATGACTCAATGCTATGGGAAAATGGAAGTTGTCATTTTACTAAGTCTTTCACCTTCTCACTAAATATTTGCTACATTTTTCCACTTCACAGAACGTAACTATCTTTTCCCCTTAGTCACATCATCTCATGACATGTCCAAAGTATCAAATCAAATCAAATCATTTATTTTGGTCATTGACCAGCACAGGAAATAGAGTCACATTTCCATACAAACCTGGCATGTTTGGTACATTAAAAATATAAACATAACTACTAAAAGCACAATATGGGTGAGGGAGCAGAAGGGGAAACAGGGTAAAAGTAGGATAGGCTCTGTTTAGTCATCTTGGATTCTATTGGATGGTCAATAGACTTTCTCTGAGATTTTTGTCTTTTTAAAATTTGTCTTTTTAGTAAGACATTGTATCCAACGAACTTGCTTCCAGCACCACATTTCAAAGGAGATGATTTCCTTCCTCTCAGCATTCTTCACTGCTTTCATATATTTTAGTTTCAGATAGAAAATGAAAAGTTATATTAAATGATTGCAAGCAAGTCATAGCTAGTCACAGCAAGTGCCAGGGTGCATGCATTTAGAATACTCTTTTGTTATGCCACATCTTATTTTAAATCAAGTTGTTTGTAGGCGTGTCTTCCACTACTGGACCTATTTCCTGCCCTTGCTACTCTTTCATTTGTATGGACCAGCCACCCATGACATCCTAGGGAAATGAGAGCAAATCCAAACATTCCCTCTGACAGGAAGGCAGGAGATAAAATCATTTTGTTTAAGATGAGGTCCAGTTTTCTCCCATTATTGTCCATACTGGTCAGCTCATAAATGCTAATTTTAATTAAGTGATGCAAAACACAATTATTTACACAGTAATCTTGCAAGACATTATATATATATATTTCCTTATGTGCAACAGATGTTGTTGTTTTTCCAAGTAGCAAAGTTTGTGGTGTGTGCGTGAGATAGATAGAGATCATGTAAATCCAATGTGTTTCCTTTTGGTTTTGGCTACAGGCATGAGAACCTTTATAGATTTTGGGTGCATCCATACTGTAGCTGGGCACCACTTTAACTTCCCTGTCTGGATGCTATGGAATTCTGGGATTTGTAGTTTGTTGAGGCGCCAGCACTCTTTGGAAGATACTAAAGACCTCTTGAAACTACAGCTCCCATGATTCGATAGCACTGCACCATTGCAAATAAAATGGTACAAACTGCACAGTGTTGATGCACACAAAGCTGTAGTTAATTTATTAGTGAATGACCAACTCTAGCTTGTAAGGCTCAATACGATGAATGGGAAATGTGGATCTCCCTAGAAGCCTAGTGTTTTCTTTCAGTTGTGTGTATCATGCTTACTCAAAGGAGTAGGTGCTCTCTTCATGCCAATACTGAAGTTAAGTGTCAACTAAAATTTAAAAAAATGGGGGGAAAGAGATCACTTGGTGCAATGCTTCAGTCAATTTAATGCTGTGGACTGACCTGGCAGAAAACAGAAGTGGAATTCATCAAACATCTTCTCTCTCATCTGTAAACTGATAACAGGTAGACACTCTGGGAGCCCATTTGCTTCAGAGGAACAAAGAGCATGGGAGTCTGCTAAAGGTGTGACTCTAATCTAAAGGTGGCAACTCCTTTAGCACATCTTTCTCTGTATCCTGGTTAGTTCAAGCTAGTCTAGACCCAATGAAGTATTGGGATTTACCTAGATACTGACTTACTGTCCTGTGATGCTACCTTAAAGTACTACTGTCCTTTAGAAGGCTACCAATCCACTATTAAACTACACCCTTCTTGTCTATTATCTACTCCCTGATTAGACTTCATTCAGCCTTTATCTCAGTCAGTTCGAGACATTACTAGCCTGCCAGGCATGTAGCGGGGGGGGGGGGGGGTGTTGAGGGGCTTCAGTCGTCCCCCCCCCAAATTCTCAGGGTGGCCCACGAGAAGGCCATACTGGTATGTGGCATGGTGACATCCTTGTCCACGGCTGGGATTCGGTGCACTCTCTTTCCTTTTCGGTGCCCCTAGTTTCAGCCTTTGGTGCCGGAAGAGGAAGGGGAGTATGCTGACAGCCCAGATGCCAAAGAGGATGGCACCGCACCACAGACCATTTGGAGGCTGCAATAGGCCTTCACACCTGTGCATTGACGTCTCGCCACACTCGTGGCAGAAGAGTGGAGTGTGTTGAGCCCATCGGCTGCCTTCGGGGAATCCCTGGATCCAGGTAAACAACAACTCCCATTTGAAAAAGGGCAATCATTCCCCAATCCCTGTCTCTATGCACAGTTGAGCACATTGGCTCTATGTGCCAAGTTTAGTCCAAATCCAGTGTTGGCTTGGTTCAATGCCCTCTGGATAAGAGCGCACTGCAACTCCCATGATCTGTTCACCATGCTCAATATATGCCATATGCATGGGGGTATTGGGATAACAATACAAAAGGTTTGCTAGGTTAGATCCTCTCTCACTCAGATTCACCCCCCCCCCCCCCCCGCCGAATCAAAATCCTGGCTATGGGCCTCTAGCCTGCCATTTCTGGAGGATATGATCTGGTGGGTCAGAAATAACCTTTCCTCTGCATTGCTGAACCACTTGGCAGAAGAAAGAAGCTGGAAGTTTCCACTGAATGTAACCTAGATTGGCCATTCTTACAATCCTCAGAATGAATCTGAGCAGGAAATGGGAATGGCCCAGACTGGAATGGCTGTTTTGTTTGACTTGGACCTCTACCTAGGTTGCTTCTTGGGGGAAAAAACTTTTCTTTTTTGAGAGCTGGGCAACTAAACAGACAGCTCTTTGGCTGCTGGGATGCACCACCAGAGAACCATTACACTGGGCTGAAAATACATCCATATAATATTTCCCACCCTTTTTTATATTTCCCTCTTTGGTCTCCCTTCCAGCCTCCCAGAAAGAATTGGCTTCCAAGCTCAGCATCTGTCATCAGCCCCGAGCTCCACCTCAGGCCCTGATGATTCATCCCCTCTGGCTAAAAGGCTGAAAATTAGAAATAAGTTGCTATCATAGCAGCTGCTAGAGCACACATGCACCTTCTTGTGGAATTATGAGCGTTGGCAGCAAACCTGGCCAGCTTGAGTTTGAACAGATTACTCTGCTTGGAATGCAACTCCCAGAATCCGCCACCTAGTTCACATGACCCCAGAAACTATGGGGCAAAAATTACTCTAAAGTTGGTAAATGACCCTGCATGGGAGGTTTTACAAGTAGTGGATAACTAAACATGTCTAAAACTGCATTGCCCAGTGTATTTTGAGGTGCATTGCTGAGATTGCAGACAGAGACCGTAGCTTTCTTATGGCCAAAGTGATATAGCTGAAATGGGGCAGTTTTCATTCATTAATAAGTTAACTGGTCCATCACAGATTTGCAGCAATGAATCGTGGTCTCAGGAGAAAATTGTTGTTATCATCAGTTACTGAGAACTTTTCTTTCACCTGTATATTAAACCTGGGACTTTTTATGGCCTAAGTCTATGTATTCTTCCAAAAAATAATGCTCCATCTTTAGAATTTTCTCTAGTGGAAGACAACTAGCTTTCAGTTGTGCTTCATTATGCAATACAATTTATGTTCCTGAGTTATAAATATCATTTCCCTATTAGTTCTGTCAAGTTACCTATCCGAACGTATCTCTGCCTATCAGCCCGCCAGGACTCTGAGATCTTCTGGGGAGGCCCTGCTCTCTATCCCGCCTGCTTCACAGGTGCGGCTGGCGGGGACGAGAAACAGGGCCTTTTCTGTGGTGGCCCCTCGGCTGTGGAACACCCTTCCCATGGAGGTAAGATCAGCCCCCTCGCTAATGGTGTTCCGAAGAAGATTAAAAACTTGGATGTTCAAACAGGCATTTGGTTAATCAGTGCAATGAATGTGACGATTACAGGAATGGAAATATGGACGACGAATTTGGATCATGACTCTAGTGATGAGAAGCATTGTGTTGTTATTGTTGTGTAATACTGTATATTGTGCATTTGTGTTTTAATGGTCATATTGTGACTGATTTTACCCTTGTTGTAAACCGCGTTGAGTCGCCAGTTAGGCTGAGAAACTGCGGTATACAAGTAAAGTAAATAAATAAATAAATAAATAAAAACATGGGAAAAGTTTATTAAACTACAAAAACTTTGTTTTTGTGGGACATTCTGGAACACATTTTGCTATTGTTTCTCAATGAATCTATATAAATAAAAATGTAACATTCATTTGTGGGATTAACATAACTCAAAAACCACTAGGTGAATTGACTCCAAATTTGGACACAATACACCTATCAGGACGAGTGACCATCACACATAAAAACACTGAAAAACACAGCAGAAGAGACTTAAAAAGCCAAAAAAACAAAAATTACATTACAACGCATGCACAAAACCACACATATATACACAAACACATATACACAAATATACATACATATATACGCATATATACACATACAAAACACATATAAACAGACTGGGCCACAGAAACACATGGCAGGGGACAGCTAGTCACTCATAAAAACACTGAAAAATACAGTGGAAAAGACTTTAAAAGCCAAAAAAATAAAAATGACATTATAACCCATGTGCATAACCACATAAATATACATACACACACACACAGATATATATACACACGCACACATATATACACACAGAAAACACATATACACAGACTGGGCCACAGCAACATGTGGTGGGGAACAGCTAGTATGTTATATACGTGTCTGACTCTGGGGTGTGGTGCTCATCTCCATTTCTAAGCCGAAGAGCCGGCGTTGTCCGTAGACACCTCCAAGGTCATGTGGCTGGCATGACTGTATGGAGCACTGTTACCTTCCCACCAGAGCGGTACCTATTGATCTATTCACATTTGCATGCTTTCGAACTTCTAGGTTGGCAGAAGCTGGGGCTGACAGTAGAAGCTCATGCCGCTCCCCGGATTCGAACCTGCGACCTTTCGGTCAACAAGCTCAGCAGCTCAGCGCTGTAACCCACTGTGCCACCGGGGGCTCCTATCCTATATAGTAGTAGTAGTAAATTGTATTGATTAGCCCTTAGGCCATATCACAATACCAAACCAAACAAAAAGGCTTGATAAAACTTGATTACATTCTATATAATAAGTTAAGTAAAACATAACAATAAGGTAAATAAAAATGATAAAACTGAATATAGAATATCTTCTATACTATGCTCATACTATCTCATCATACTGGAGAATGAATCTACTTTAAATCCAGTCTCTGCCTCCTGCAGAATTCTGGGGTTTGTAGTTTAGTGAGGCTGTTAAAGGCTCCTCCCTAAACTACAAACCCCAGAATTCTGCAGGAGGCAGCAACCAGATGTAAAGTGGATTCATTTTCTAGTGTGATGAGGTTTGTGGTCTCAACCAATTCAACATAGATTGTAGCAGCCAGAAAAATGAACTTTTTTGACTATAACAACTGCTTTCAAAGTAAGTACCACACAGTTAAACAGAAAATGACACTTTCAAAGCAGGAACAGAAAATATTTCAAATTTTGTTACATAGTGTAATTGGGAACATTTGAACTATAATTTCCCCTTGGCAAGGCTGCCTGTTGCAGAAGAGAGTTTGTTAACATCTGATGGGTCAGAGTTTTCAGTCCTGGCTCAGACCCTAGGATTTTCATACAGATTAAATAAGAAATTCAACTCTCCTAGAAATTCATCGGCACGACCATCATAAACAGTCCATGGCTTTCTTGACAGTTTGGTGCTTGTTTTACCTGGTTGGGCTAGCAGTTCTGGGGCTGGCCTTTCTGTAATATGCTTTTCTATCATTTGATTAGCACCAAAACCACAGAAAAGGAAGGAGGGAAAGAGGATCTATTTTTATACCTCATCTTATCCAAAGAATCCAGATGTACCCAAATGCTTCCTGTTACCCAGCCAATACGTGACATGATCTGAGCCCAGCTTCTTTGCTCCTTACTTGAAGATGCCAGCAAAAGAATGAATTATTTGTTTGCCTCTCGCCATGCTTGGGATCCAGAAGAATCAAATGCAGGAAGTAGCAACAGTCATGCAAGAGACAGCATTGGCAAGAACAGGACTGGCAAGACTTGAGGCCATAGTGATATTTTTGCTGTTGCTACTCATCAAGGCCAAATTATGGTGCAATGGAGCCATCTTGATAGCAGGGACAATGACTTCCCCATGCCTCCCCCATTCAACCTTCTTTATTTCTTCTGAGTTTAGCCACAATTTTGCAGCTGCTGGAAATGAATAGATATCCCCAATAACAGCTATTTCTATAGTAATGCAATATGTTTAAGGATAACTTGGTCTTTAATGCGCAGCCAAGATCCATTAGCTTTACAAAAGCGTGCACAAAACTGAAAACTAATAGCCTAGAACTGTTTTACTATCTTTGAAATAAAATATTTTCCCCTGGTTCTAGAAAAAGAAACTGCTGGTGTTCTGTCTCCCAGGAGCCTGATTTGCCTCACTTTGAAGTTGCTTGAAGTTGCTTTCTCTTGCATTTTCCCCCAGGGCTGCTGCATCTTTGCAAAGAGTCCTAAAGGTTAATAGTATCAGAGTCTTCAGGCCTCTTTGCAACTATTGGCTTAGAGAGCAGCTCTTTGAGTTTAGGGACCGCCTTTTCTCCCAGGGAAAGATCTCCATTTTAGATTATCCCCTGCCTTTTCAGTTTGAGAAAAGATTTCAGATGTGCTGATGGCTAAGCAGTTAGCTCTGGGAGAACCATTGCAAAAACTATACTCTTTAGATAAGTATTAAGCTAAACTGAGTAAGCTATATTGAGATAATATAGATAGTATATTGTGTTTTGAGCTGTTTTTGAGGTATTATAGACAGATAAGCTTAGTTGAGAAGATTGAGTTATATAGTTATAGAGAGTCATGACAGCTTTGTCTCCAGGACTGATCTTAAGTTATAGATAGGGAAAAAGCCTGCCTTTTTCTAAACCACAACAGCTTTAGGTTAGGGTGTTAAGATTCCAGAATCTTATCTGCCATCTGGAGAAAGGGCTGCCTCTGTAACTATAGAAAAGAAAGAATATTTTTGTAGCTTCATCTATTGACTGTTTGTTTGCAACTGTATGAACTGTGCCAAGTCTTCAAGGACTTTGTGTAAATAAATATTCTATTTTGATGTTTAAAACCAGTACTAGTCTCAGTTGCTTAGTATCTTAAGTTTTCAAGATAGACAACTGCAGTTCACTCAGCTATAGAGAGAAGCACGTCGCACAGGGGCGGCTCAACCCATTACGCAAAGTAGGCATTTGCAGTATAGTTGATTTTGCCCAGGGCGCTCTTGAGGCGCTCTTGGGGGAAAATAGACTTTGACATATGCGAGTTGTAGTTACTGGGATGTATAGTTCACCTACAATCAAAAAGCATTCTGAACTCCACCAATGATGGAATTGAACCATATATGGCACACAGAACTCCCACGATGAACAGAAAATATATATCAGTGATTGGTTGGGGGGGGGGGGGCGCCAAAATACTATTTGCTTACCGTTGAAAATTACCTAGGGCCACCTCTGATGTCGCAGTCTTATTTTTTATAGTGTCTGGGCGGATGGCACAGCTGGGAATATTGAGCTGGTGATCTTATTCCATCTGTGGATACATCATTGCCTCATGCGATCTTAGTTCCCCCTAACCAGGATCCCAAATGCGAATTCCTTACACTGCTAATGGATGAAACACTTTGGTTTGTGCTTCTCTGTTGTACATAGAGGTAACCAAAGTGATACAAATATGGATCAACATAAAGTGGTTTGCATTTCTGGATTCTCCTGGGGTGTGTGTGTGCATATGTGTGTGAAGGCTATGGAGAGTATCATGATGGGTGCCTCCATTCCAAAATCGAATACCAAATCACTGATGGTGAAACTATTCCTTGCAAGATCCTGTGGAAATAACTGCAAAATACTTTGAGGGAAGAAGAAGAAGAGATGCAGGCAAAGAAGAAGGAGCTACAACTATTGCATCAAATTCCTCTTATCTGTGGAGAATGTTGCTATCAGTTACAAAGATCATATATATCTCTCCAGACCAAAGATTGTGGCAAAGCCACAGTCACGATGCTTCTAGACCTCTATTGAACCTCAGAAATGTCACAAGACCTGTGATTTTTATCTCACATACTGCGCTCTTGTGATAATACCTAGCAGTCCATCCTTGTTTCTCTTCCAGTTTGAGTTAATTATTCTCTGCTCACTCCATTGGCCACATAATATTTAGATGAGTTATTTCACTGCATCTGTTATTTTGCTCCCCATGATGAACATGCATTTCCTTTCCTTGACATAGAGTTGTATTATAATTATTATATGAAACAGATTGTCATTCAGGAGTACAGCAGAAGGCTTCAGGTTCAAACCACAGCTCAGAAATCATAACAACTAAGTTTGTAGCAACATTATAAATCTACAGCCACAATGAGGCATAAGCTTCTATGGCATAGGGAGGAGGGAGCAAGCTTGTTTTCTGCTGCAATGGCTTCAAACTACAAGAAAGGAGATTCCATCTGAACATGAGGAAGAACTTCCTAACTGTGAGAGCCATTCATCAGTGGGACTCTTTGCCCTGGAGTGTGGTGGAGGCTCCTTCTTTGGAAGCTTTTAAACAGAGGCTGGATGGCCATCTGTTGGGGATGCTTTGAATTTGATTTTCCTGCTTCTTGGCAGGGGGTTGGACTGGATGGCCAATGAGGTCTCTTCCAACTCTATGATTCTGTGATTCTATGATTCTCTGGTTGCCAGAGAAGCTATCATGATACAGTGAATGGAGGGTGGGATTATGATTCTGGAGAACAGGGTTCGATTCAGTGCTTGGCCATGGAAACACACTGGATGAACTTGGGAAAATCACTCTTTCCCAACCTCCGTCGAAAGCAAAGGCAAATCAATGTATTGTTGAAGGCTTTTCAGGCTGTATGGCCATGTTCCGGAAGCATTATCCCCTGACATTTCACCTGTATCTATGGCAAGCATCCTCAGAGGTTGTGAGGCCCTCACAATCTCTTAGACCTCAAAACCTTTGAGGGTGCCTGCTATAAATGCAGGCTAAACATCAGGAGAGAATTCTTCTGGAACATGGCCATACAGCCCAAAAAACTTACAGCAACCCAAAGGTAAACCCCTTCTGAACAGGTAGATAACTGAAATGCTTCCCCAGGTAGGAAGACAAAGCTCAGAGCTGGATGAAGCAGTTTAGTTTATGAGGTTACTATAGGATTCATCTTCATTCATTCCAACATTTCTTTCTCTAGCACGCCAAGGGGAGAAAACCGAAGTGTTGGGTATGGCTGGGTCTGGATTGAATCAGCTGTTCTGAATGGACAGCAATGCAGTGAAATGCCTCTAGGTAGCTAAAGAACGTTGGCTTGTGGTCATGTCCAAAATGTTCCCAGTGTTTATAAAAAGCTGCTAAAAACAATTTGTTGACAAACAGCATGGAAGATCATTGTGGTTGAATGTATTGAAAACAGCATTGATCTGAACAAAGATGATGAAGGCAAGAGAAGACTCTTCCCTTTGAAAATGTAATTTTTGACTATAATTCCATGAGCACTCCAACTATCATGGTCACTGACTCATGGGAGGGAGTTTTCTTGTAATAATAATAAAAATGAATGTTTGCACATTCTGGCCCAAGGGAAACTTTAAATTTCATCCATCTCTTGTGACAAACCTGGAAAGGGTTAAGGAGATTTCGAAAGTGAGGAGGCGGTGAGGGTGTCAAAGTGCAGCCATGAATCAAATGGCTAAGCCTTACATCCCAGGAGGTGCTTCGTCCAATTCAGCCTCTCGCAGATTGGATAGCCTCATTTAGACCCTATCGGAAGATCAGGGAAGTATTAGGAGCTTAGAGGAATTATCCAGGCTTGTTATCCCTGTGTAGGGATGGCAGGAGGTCTGATGGATATCTGCACGACTCTGTAATCATATCCTCCTTCCTTCCTTCTGTAGATGGGGAGAGGAGAAAGGGAGTAAACTAGACCAGCCAGGACCCCAATCTCTTTCTGAGCCTCATGTACAAGGTAGTTACAGCAAGGGCCGTTGTTTGACTCAATAAACCTTTATTTAAAAGGCAGAATGGTGGTCCTCTAGCTGATTTGGGGCAATTAAATCCCACCAGACTTTACCAGAGTACCAATGGGAAGGGATGATGGAAGATGAAGTCCAATGGCATAGGAAGGTCCCAAGTTGCTTGCTCCTGCTATATAAATTGATCAAAGAGAAACCTCATTGAACAGGGCAGGGCTTCATTCTCCATAAATAGGCGTAGAAATGAACTGTGATTAAATTAATTAAATTTGGACACACATACACACACTGCTCCTAACAAAATATAGGACATTTGTTTTGTTTTCAGACGCTACACAGCCATAGTTTATGAAACAGCATTATTTTTCCTAATCAAACACAGAATGGGGGACATTACTAAAGAACTTAATTGTCTCAGAATTTATTGGATGATTATTTCATAGAATCATAGAATCAAAGAGTTGGAAGAGACCTCATGGGCCATCCAGTCCAACCCCCTGCCAAGAAGCAGGAAAATTGCATTCAAAGCACCCTCGACAGATGGCCATCCAGGCTCTGTATAAAAGTTTCCCAAGAAGGAGCCTCCACCACACTCTGGGGCAGAGAGTTCCACAGATGAACGGCTCTCACAGTCAGGAAGTTCTTCCTAATGTTCAGATGGAATCTCCTTTCTTGTAGTTTGAAACCACTGTTCTGCATCCTAGTATCCAGGGAAGCAGAAAACAAGCTTGCTCCCTCCTCCCTGTGACTTCCTCTCACGTATGGCTATCATGGCTATCATATCTCCTCTCAGCCTTCTCTTCTTCAGTCTAAACATGCCCAGCTCCTTAAGCTGCTCCTCATAGGGCTTGTTCTCCAGACCCTTGATCATTTTAGTCGCCCTCCTCTGGACACTTTCCAGCTTGTCAATATCTCTCTTCAATTGTGGTGCCCAGAAATGGACACAATATTCCAGGTGCGGTCTAACCAAGGCAGAATAGAGGGATAGCATGACTTCCCTGGTATGAAGCTGCTATAACTGTGCAGTGTGGACATACCCAGTACATCTTTCCCCCTTTTTAAAACAATAGTCCCAGTCTCACACTCATACCTTTGCTGCCAACATCACCTATCCTAGCCATGGCCACAAGGAGCTGAATGCAATAGTATGTAATCTAGCAAATATCAGCTTCCCCATCCTGGCTGGGCACGTTTTTCTTAAAACCTAGAGAAGCTGAAACTCCAGTAGTCCAGACAGTGAACTTCCCTTCCCCTCCACATGCCCTTTCATCTTTCCTGTCAGCAACAGGAGCAGAATTGTGCAAGCCAAGCAAATATACACAGATTGGCATTATTTGTATAGTTTCTTAGGATTTCGTTTTCCTTGGCCGAAAAATCAAGTCAGATTGTTGCCAGAGTTTCATTTTCATTTTCTCCCCCACCCTTCCCTCCCAGTGTACACAAAGCCTTCTATATTATTTTATCAATGGAATAAAATACCAGTGGTGTTATTTCTCCATCTATGGGGGGCTTTGGATAATGCATCAAAAGGATCTGGTTCTGGGCTCGCTTACAACTCAAGCCCAAGGAAGACGAGGTGCAGTTTCATAACACATCTTCTGGCCCCGATCCAATAACAATAGATAATATCCCTCCAACCCATCCAGCTGTTCATAACAGAACAATTATGATTTCAGTAGACCATTTTGCATGAAGCAATATCCTTCCATGGAAAGTGAGTTTTGCCAAGGAATGATACAGAAATAATTCTTGTGGACAATTCCAACAGAAAGGACAAAACCATGAAAATGAACAAAATTTGGCTACCAGTATAAAGAACTCTAAAATCAGGACAGCAAATAAAGAATAACCTTTAAAAAATAGGGGAATTCCAGACAGGAATAAACCAGAGCCAGCTAACACCTCCCAACAAAGGATCCCCCAGACAGCAAGCAGCCAGGCTTTGAAGCTGCAAGGCCATTAAATTTATTTATTTATTTATTTACAGTATTTATATTCCACCCTTCTCACCCCACAGGGGACTCAGGGCAGATTACAATGTACATATACATGGCAAACATTCAATGCCATAGACATACAACATATATAGACAGACACTCAGAGGCTATTAACTTTCCAGCTTCTGGCCACCAGGGGAGCTGTCGCTTCCTTATTCTTTGCATGCTTGCATACTTCCTGGAGATTTTTTTTTATGGCCTCGTAAATCAGTTAATTTAGCCTCCACACAAAATGGTACCTAATTTTCCTACTTGACAGATGCAACTGTCTTTCGGGTTGCAAAGGTCAACAACAAGCTACACAATTTTGGTCGGGAGCTCACTCCGACCCGGGTTGGCTTTGAACTCATGACCTTTCGGTCAGTAGTGATCTTAATGCATCTGACTCCCAGCCAGCTGCACCATAGTCCCAGTTGTATGTATATATATATATATAACATATCACCCGCACCTTTATGGTCAGTATATTATTATTGATATAATAACATTATCGTCGTCATCACTACCACCATCTTTATGGTCTCTCTCTCTCTCTCTAATTATTATTATTATTCCGTGTCAGGAGTGACTTGAGAAACTGTAAGGCGCATCTGATGTGAGAGAATTGGCCGTCTGCAAGGACTTTGCCCAGGGGATGCCCGGATGTGTTACCATCCTGTGGGAGGCTTCTCTCATGTGAAGCTGGAGCTCACAGATGGGAGCTCACCCTGCTTCCTGGATTCGAACTGCCGACCTTTCTGTCAGCAGTCCTGCCAGCATAAGGGCTTAATTATTATTATTAATATCATTATCATCACCATCACCTTTAAGGTCATTATATTATTATATAATTATTATATCATTATTATATTATATGGGGGACTGCTGGGCTTTGTAGTGTGGTGGTTGCAGTGATGAATTGCACATGAGAGATAATCAATCAAGGTGGCCAATTGCAACATTCACACTTGCTTCAAGCAGAGAAGAGTTCTTTCTCCCATCCTGGACATTCCACAGATTTATAAACCTCACTTGCCTAGATTCCAACTGACCTCAAAACCTGTGATGTCTGTCATAGATGTGGGTGAAATGTCAGGAGAGAATGCTTCTGGAAAATAGCCACACCACCTGGAAAACTCACAGCAACCCAGTGATTCTGGCCATTAAGGCTTTCAATAACAAATTATCCAGACATTTTATCACACACAGAACAATTACAGAAATCCAATGGTTAGTGCCAACTAGAATAGGTCCTACAGCAATGGCATTACCTTTTTAACTTGAAGTGAGTGAACTAAAATTGACAGAAATGGGACATTTTCAGTGCATTTTACTGAGGAAATGAAAATCAAATAAATTGAGTTGTATTAATAGTGAGGAGAGAATGTCATGCAAAGTTTGGCTGACTATTCAGGGAAAACCCATCAATAAATACAATATTTCAAAGTAGACTTCCCTTTTGTGGTGTTATAATATCTTGCTGATCTTCTTCAGCAAACCATCAAGAGCTATTCTAGTAAATCCAAATCTACCTCTTTTCCCATAGTTTGTGAAAGTTACATTTTTTACTACAATTCCCAGTGGCCATTTTGATTTAAGGCAGTGGTTCCCAACCTTCCTAATGCTGCAATGCCTTAATACAGTTCCTCATGTTGTGGTGACCCCCAACCATGAAATTATTTTTGTTGCTACTTCGTAATTGTAATTTTGCTACTGTTATGAATTGTAATGTAAATATCTGATATTCAGGATATATTTTTATTCATTGGATGAAATTTGGCACAAATACCCGATTTGCCCAAATTTGAATACTGTTGGAGGGTGGGGTGGGGGGTGGGGGTTGATTTTGTCATTTGGGAGTTGTAGTTGCTGGGATTTATAGTTAACCTACAATCAAAGAGCATTCTGAACTCCACCAATGATGGAATTGAACCAAACTTGGCACACAGTTCTCCCATGACCAATAGAAAATATTGAAAGGGTTTATCGGGCATTGACCTTGAGTTTTGGAGTTGTAGTTCACCTACATCCAGAGAGCACTGTGGACTCAAAGAATGATGGATCTGCACCAAATTTGGCACGAATACTCAATATACCCAAATGTGAACACTGGTGGAGTTTGGGAAAAATAGACTTTTACATTTGGGAGTTGTAGTTGCTGGGATTTATAGTTCACTTACAATCAGAGAGCATTCTGAACTCCACCAATGGTAGAATTGGGCCAAACTTCCCACACAGAACTCCCATGACCAACAGAAAATACCATGTGTTCTGATGGTCTTTGGTGACCCCTAGGACACCCCTTTGTGCCCCCCCAGGGGCCCCAATTCCAGATTGAGAACCACTTAGTTAAGGGATTCTGAGACTTTCAATACAAAACAGTAATATTTCTAAGTCCTAATCTTGTCTATGTCTGTGGTAACATATGAAGCTTTTCCTTCTTCCTAGCATATATACTTTGAGATAACCATGAACTTGAATCTGTAATTTCATCAAATATAGATTACTTGGATTTCCTCCTGAGGAAATATGTAGTCGCACTAAGCCACTTATGCAGAATTGAGGTAAAGCTGTGTACTTAAAACTGTTTAGTATTGATTTTCCCCACAAAACCATTGTAGTTGAAGTTATCAGCTGCTGTTTGCTATTTTATGTGGGTGAGCATTTGCAAAAGCCTTGATGTTATTTCTTTATTGTCAACAAAAGCAAGCTACAATTTCAGAAAAGATTGAAGGCAGTTCCAGGGCTTACTCTTTGTTAGAAGTCTGATACTCAAGTGAGTTGAACGAGCCCGAGTTTTGCAAATGTATCACTTTCTAATATTTAGCTCTCACCATTGAGGTATATATAAGAAGTGTTCTGAAACACTGCCACCTCGTGTTAGCTGCGGAGCAGAAGATTCAGACTATTGCAGGGATTTAGGCAAGTCCCAAAATGTAACTTTGCGCCCAGAATGCAGAAAAGTACAGAAGCGAGAGATTTCTACCAGAAATTTCTCAGTGGTTTTGCTCAAGTATAATAATAATAACAACAACAACAACAGAGAATGAACATGTCAAGCTACTCTGAGACTTCCGAATTCCAACAGACAGAGTTTTGGAGCACAATACTCCTGACCTCACGATTGTGTTAAAAAAAGTATGGATTGTCAATGTTGCAATCCCAGGTGACAACAGGATTGAAGAGAAATAACTGGAAAGGCTGACACGATGTGAGGATTTAAAGATTGAACTGCAAAGACTCTGGCACAAACCAGTAAAGGTGGTCCCAGTGGTGATCGGCACACTGGGTGTAGTGCCTAAAGACCTTTGAATTGTGCCCGGTAGCAAACTGGCAGCCAGTGGAGCTGGCGCAACAAAGGACTTGTATGCTACTTGAGCGCCGCTCCTGTTGGTAACCTGGCTGTCGACCGATGGACCATTTGAAGCTTCTGGACCATCTTCAAAGGCAACCCCACGTAGAGAGTGTTGCAGTAGTCTATATGGGTCCCAATTTGGCATGCCTTCCCTGGCACATTTCAGTGGATCTCCGTAAAGCATCTCAGCTTCATTCAAGTCCATTTGCTGCCATTTTCTTTGGACATGAGGCATATTGAAGCAGATGGACTACATGAAACCTTCAGCATGTCTCCATCAGGACAACCCTCTTTAAATTCCTTTCTCTGGCCTTAAGCTGGCATATTGCCTGGACTTTCTTTGGTATTTGTTTAAATAGCTCCACAAATCTCACGGGATGTTATGTAAAGGGGAAATGCCATGGACTCCACCTCCACCGCACAAATCCATAAACCTGCGCCATTACTCAGAGACATTTGTGCTTCTCAAAAATACTGCTGGAGTCGCTTTTTCTCTCTGCTCTGTCTGTATTGAAAGGAGGCCAGCTGGCAATCATCCAAGATCCCTATCTTCATCAGACACCAAATAAGTAAAAATGATTTAGATGGAAAGAAAATGTAAAGCAGAGTGGGGTGTCTTCAAGTCCTCTTCCTGCTGACAGTGACTTAGTCCATCTGCCCGGATTCACAAATCCACCATCCCTTTCCTAAGTCAGCCCAAATGTGTGTGAATGGCAATGTGGACTTACCTGAAGTTCAATTTAACAGAGGCATTTAAAATCCTATCACAGTGTAACCGTAACCTTTCATTACTAACATCACTACAAGACTGAGGTTTCATCAATGGTGTAGTAACTATTTAATCATTTTTTGTAACAAGGAAAGCAAACAGTTACTTTTTAGAAAGGCAACAGCCTATTTCCAGACACATTGTAACTATAATGTCGCTATTAATTACCTTTGAGCAACAACAACAACAACAACAACAACAACAATAATAAACCCAGACGACAGCAGAATTGATGAGAAGCAAATGGAAAAGCTGACACTATATGAGGATTTAAAGATCGAACTGCAAAGACTCTGGCACAAACCAGTTACAGTGGTCCCAGTGGTGATCAGCACATGGGGTGCAGTGCCTAAAGACCTTGGCCTGCACTGATAAACAACTGGTGCTGGCAAAATTGACGATGGAACGGGTGAGGATTTGAACGAGAGAACATAGCTTTTAAATTTTTTTATTATTCATTGTTTTTATGTCTCTAAATGTACTGTAATGTTTCTTTTTTGCTTTTTATCAATGTATGTATTTTATATATGGCATTGTTCCGTCTTCCAGGAGCTTGGTTTGCATTGCCCCTTAGTTGCTTGAAATAGCATCCCTTTGCATTTCCCCCAGGGTTGCTACAGTCTTAGCAGCACCCTAATAGTCAAACATTAACAGAGGCTGGAAGCCAGCCTGCAAGCTTTTTGCAGCTATTGGCTTAAAAAGTATCTCTTTGGTCCAGAGACCGCCCTTTTTCCTGGGGATGAGATCTCCATTTTGGAGAAGCTCTCCTGCTTTCTTCAGTATAGAAAAAGCCTCAGATGTGCTGGTGGCCAAGCTAGGCAGCTCGGACAGGCCATCATGAGTATGATTACCCTCTTGCCTTGGAAATTGGTGATGAGCTCAGATAGGGGAAGACCTGATCTTTCTAAAAGATAGCAGCTCAGCACTGGGGCAGAGAATATCTCAGGATTTCTCTGCCATTGGGAGAGGCTCCCTTACTTCATCCCCAAACTAACCTTGAGCTTGGATAGGGGAAGACCTCTCTTTCTAAATGATAGAAGTTCAGGGTTAGGGTAAAAGATCCCAGGATTTTTCTACCGCTGGGGAAAGTTAACTAGACAGCTGAAGGAAAAAGGAAAGAAAAAACATCTATATGGTTTCACAAGTTGACTGTTTGTGTTTGTAACTTCATCAAGCTGTGCCAAGTCTGTCAAGGATTTTGAGAAATAAATGTTCTGTTTGATGTTCAAATATGGACTGGCTTCAGTTGCTGGAAATTCTAAGCTTCTAAGTACGGCACTTGCAGTTCACTTGGATAAAGAGAGAAGCACATCTTAGTTTTAACTTTATAGTGTCTGGGTGTGACGGCACAGGCATCGGATTATGCCGACTTTGTATGCTGCCCTGAGTCGCCTTTGGGTTGATATGGGCAGGATAGAAATAGTGTAAATAAATAAAATAAATAATAAATTAATATCTGTCAGCTGTAAAAGGCCACTCTACTCTGTCTGGCACGCATTATTCACCGATACATCACACAGTCCTAGACACTTGGGAAGTGTCTGACATGTGATTGAATACAAAATCCAGCATAAACTTGTTTGCTGTGTACCAGTCTTGTTGCGTATCAAATTATAATAATACTTTATCTATACCCTGTCACCGTCTCCCATAGGGACTCGTGACAGCTTACAAAATAGCACACAAAAATGTCATACATAAAATACATAATACATAAAATATTATCAACATAAAAACATTAATACATTACATAAACCAGTTATATACAATGGATAAAACAATCTCTATTAAAATAGAATGAGTTAAAAGACCTATGTAACTAATATAGCAATAGCTTTCCAGACTGCGAATCTCAGGTGTGACATCTCTCCCTTGTATCAAGCAAAAGGCAATTCATTCCCATGAAAACATTATATTCTGCTGGATTAATGAAATGTACTTTGCCCCTGTCCAAGGGCCTCTTCTTTGATAGCATCATTTTTGTGAAGAAAGGGTTGTAAATTCTTTTCAACACACACACACACACACATATATATATATCCTAGGACAAGTTAAAAATTTCAACATATGCATGAAGAGCTGCTGTTGTTTGATAAATATATTGCTGTGTGCTGTCGAGTCAGTTTGAGTGTATGGTGACCCTAAAGCAACCCCATCACAGGGAATTCTTGGCATGATTTGTTTTGAGGGGAGTTGCCACTATCTGGTGGAGGCTCCTTCTTTGGAAGCTTTTAAACAGAGGCTGGATGGCCATCTGTCAGGGGTGATTTGAATGCAGTATTCCTGCTTCTTGGCAGGGGGTTGGACTGGATGGCCCATGAGGTCTCTTCCAATTCTTTGATTCTATGATTCTATGATTCTATCTTCTGAGGCTGAGAGTGTGTGCCATGCCCAGAATCACCCACGGAATTCCCATGCCTGAGCAAGAATTCAATCCACAAGCCACTACCCATGTTGGCTCCCAGACACATCAATTTATATCAGTGAACAATGTAAGACATGGGATTAAGAGCATGAGAGGCATGAGCTATCATCTATCATTCACACATCAATGCAACATTGAACTGCATTCAAGATAAGTATAGTGATCATTCGCAAGAGCAGCAGTGGTGATAACATAATCTCCCTTGCTTTGCTATGCTAATAAAACACCTATGATGGGAGGTGAAGCGAATGTCTGGAGCAAATGCTGCAGGGAATTGTCTGGTATATTCCTCTTCAGCAATTTCACATGAAGTTGTTTGGATGAAGGGTCTGATAATCTCTGGATCCAATTAAACCTGGGCTGTAATGTGACCCAAGTGTTACTCATGTGCCGAAGCAGAAGTGAGCCTTAGCCAAACACGATGTGCTTGAGCTATCCCAAATCTCTGATGTCCATCTATTGTCAGTGTATTGGCCAGTGAGGGCACAGGGAGGTGACCTCACTAAGTTCACTTTCAGCTGCTGTCCAGTCCAAGATCTCTTTCATGCTAATTCATCAAAATCTGCCAGAAAACTCTAGTACATCACTAAAAATCCCAGAGTTGCATCAGATGCATTCATGTCAGCTAAAGTGGAATAATAGCACTGTGAATGTGTAGTATGAAAGAGATCCAAAACTAAAGAACTGCAAAACCACAGGCCTTGGACGTGCTCATGAACAGTTTAAAAAGTGATACTTGGAGGTAGGATGCCCAGAACCTAGGGAATACAAAATATTAGAGCCACATACAATATGCAGGCCACACATTGCCCACTCTTAATTTGGATTCACAATGGGTTAGCACAGCTGGTAAATCGCCAGCAACTATAAGATCTATCAACCGAAAGGTTGCAAGTCTGAAGCCCCGGGTCAGCATGAGCAGCCAGCCGTCAGCCCTGCTCACTGTTTACCTAAGCAGTCGAAAACAGCTTTAGCTGTAATTAGAGAATTTAGGTACCGCTAAAAGCAGGAGAGGTGTTTTATGACATCATAAAGAAAGAAAATTGGAAAATGCTGGGTGACCAAATGGAAGGAGGAAGTCCTGACGGCTCTTCATCATAGAGGATGGAGTGACAGCACCCCCTGTGGCTGGACTTGAGCCCAACCGTCCACGGCACCAAAACAGCTGGAGCCCCCGGTGGCGCAGTGGGTTAAAGCCCTGTGCTGGCAGGATTGAAGACCGACAGGTCGCAGGTTTGAATCCGGGGAGAGGCGGATGAGCTCCCTCTATCAGCTCCAGCTCCTCATGTGAGGACATGAAAGAAGCCTCCCACAAGGATGATAAAAACATCAAATCATCCGGGCGTCCCCTGGGCAACGTCCTTGCAGACGGCCAATTCTCTCACAACAGGAGCAACTCCTGACACGACAACCCCCCCCCCCAAAAAAAACCCAAAACAGCTGCACATGGAGTCGAAACAAACCACCTCCTTCTGTTCTGCTTGTTTGTGTATTGCCTATACAAAGCGGCATTGAATGTTTGCCATGTATGTGTACTGTGATCTGCCCTGACTCCCCTTCAGGGTGAGAAGGGCGGAATATAAATAAAGTGTTATTATTATATTATTATTACATGTAAGGGGTAAGGAACATGAAGTCCAAAAATATAGTTTTGGCAACCATCACTGAAGGCAGCAGAGTCTATCCAATCTTGGAAAATAAGAAGGATCAGCCCTGGTTAGTACTTCGATATTTATTTATTATTTACTTACCATACTTGTATCCTACCTTTCTCAACCCCGAAGGGGACTCAAAGGTGTTACAAAGACAACAATTCAATGCCTCATGTATACATAAATCAATGAATAAACAAAAACTTTGAAACCAACCAATTAAAATATAAAATTGAAACAACAATTAAAAACACACAATCCAGGTCATATTCCAGGACCAGTCCATCACTAAATTGATTAATAATCTCTTAGTGCCTTGCTCCCATTATTGACCAAAAGCCTGATCCCAGGGTCATATTTTTATTTATTTTTTCCCTAAAGGCCAGGAGGTAGGGACCAATTTAATTTCAATGGGGAGAGAATTCCATAGACGAGAGGCCACCAATGAGAAGGCCCTGTCTCTCGTCTCCATCAATCATGGTTGCAAGGGGGTGGGACTGAGGGAATCAGATACCAGACTGCCAATAAATACTAGATTTTCTAGGCTATATTTCTAAGGAAGGAACTTCCAAAATATTTCTGAGTATTCCTTGTTATAAAATTAATGGGATTGCCACAAATCAAGATGCAACTTGGAGGCACGCACACCAAAGGTTCCCTCATCCCAACCTTTTTCTTAGTATCAATGAAGAAAGCAGATGAGGGGAAAATCAGTTCAGCTGAAATATGACTCCAGAGGACAAATCTCTGGATGGAATGGACCAAAATATTTATTATTTATTTAATTACAGTATTTATATACCACCTTTCTCACCTCTAGGGGGGACTCAAATATGTCTGAGAGCAAGTGCCACCTTATATTATATTATATTATATTATATTATATTATATTATATTCTGTCCCTCTCAGCCCGCAGACGACTCAGGGCGGTTTACGGTTGGTGTGGAGACCATTTTTCTTTTTGGTTTACAGTTGGTACCAAGACCATAAAATACAATTTCAATATAATAAAAACAATTGGATAATAAAACCATAGCAAATCAATAAAAACATGCACCATTAGGGTCTCCTTGTTAAAAACACTGTCCTATCACATCTTCCAACCATTCCGTTTTCCTATGTCTGTTACACTGTATTTGCAAATGCCTGCTCAAAAAGCCAAGTCTTGACTCTCTTCTGAAATGTTAAAAGGGAGGGGACCGATCTGATATCCTTAGGGAGGGCATTCCATAGCCGAGGGGACACCACTGAGAAGGCTCTGTCTCTCATCCCCACAAGCCGTGCTTGTGACAAAGGAGGGGCCGAGAGCAGGGCCTCCCCAGATGATCTTAAAGTCCTGGAAGGTTCATAAGGAGAGATGCGTTCAGACAGAAGTAAAGAGGAGTCTCAACTTAAAAGTTAAAAGGTAAAGATTATTTCCCTCATTATGATGCATTACATAGGTAGCACACAAAAATGGGAGAAATGCAGAAGACCCTGTCCTTTTCTTGACTTTGAAATTTGTAATCGCATTTAATTCTTTTTATCCTGGGAGGAAAGAGCATCTGAGAACCTATGAACTTTATAATGGTTATCGACTTTTAGAAAAACATAATTCTAGTAAATCTGTCCACAGATTGCTCAATTGCAGACATTGGCCATCAGAGGGCTCTCTGTCATGTATTACAATCATATGCACGTAATTTTAGCTTAAAGGGAAAATGCTGTGAAAAGTTTTAAAGTACCTATTCCTTAAAAATAAAGATAGCCAGAATATAGGCACATCTCCCTTCAGACATTGGGACTGGAGAACCTTCTGGCTGACTGTGTCTCGAGGTAAACCCTACCGTTAGGTAGAATGCATCAGTCAATTTAGACAATGGATTTGGGGGTATCATAAAATGCCATGATTCACTATTTACTTTGTCTTATTTATTGTATTTGTACTGTTAGGGAAAGGGACAGATGCCTATAGGGGTTTTTGTCTCATGTTCAAAGCTATTTCAGCAAGCTTTATAAACATATTATTTATACTCTTATTATGCCATTCTGCTCCAGCAATAAACAGCAAAATGTTTTCCACTTAAAACTCAATATATCTTCTGAAGGGCAGGATGGTGCAATTATATTCCAGCGATGAGTTCCAAACACAGAAGCAGGGAAATTCTACCTGAACTCTAGTGATGGGACTGTAGTTAGTTAGTTATGTTTTATTGATTGGCCTATTGGCCGTATCAAAACATTTAATGGGACTGTAGTTGGTATCTAGAACTTTTCTCCTGTTTTCCACATGTCACATGAATTTGATAGAACATCACAATGAAAGGCTTCCTGTAGGGGGTGCAGATGAGCTTCCTTAGAAACAAGCCCTCTTCACCAAGGCAAGGACAAAACCCAAAGGAGCCCTCAGAGAGTGACATTCAAAAATATCCAAGAGATTCTTCCTGTTCATTGCACACACACAAAAAAGACCAAACAAAGGCCGGCGACAGGTTAGAAATATGGGAAATAATTAATAAATAAATATTCTGAAAAAAGATGACAGTCTGTAGACTGTTCTGCTTGCCACAGTTGTGAATTTATTTATTTATCGTGTCAGGAGCAAACCAAAACAGTTGTATTGCATTAAAAACAAACAAACAAACAAAACACAAAGTTTGCAGACTTGGTATTCTATTAAATGTCCTTTGACCAGTAGCTGGCCACTTGGTGTGCCTCTGGTGTTGCTGCAAGAAGGTCCTCCATTGTGCATGTGGCAGGGCTCAGGTTGCATTGCAGTACGTGGTCTGTAGTTTGCTCTTCTCCACACTCGCATGTCATGGATTCCACTTTGTGTCCCCATTTCTTAAGCTTGGCTCTGCATCTCGTGATGCCAGAGTGCAGTCTGTTCAGCGCCTTCCAAGTCGCCCAGTCTTCTGTGTGCCCAGGGGGGAGTGTCTCATCTGGTATCAGCCATTGATTGATCCTCTGGGTTTGAGCCTGCCACTTTTGGACTCTCGCTTCCTGAGGTGTTCCAGTGAGCGTCTCTGTAGATCTTAGAAAACTATTTCTTGATTTAAGTCGTTGGCATGCTGGCTGATACCCAAACAAGGGGTGGACCAGACATGTCTCTGCCTTGGTCCTTTCACTATTGATTGGTACTCCCTGGTGGATGTCAGGTGGTGCAATATCGGCTAAACAGTGTAAGTTTTCGAGTGGTGCCACAGACACCCCGTGATAATGCGGCATGTCTCATTAAAAGCCACATCCATTGTTTTAGCGTGGTGAGATGTGTTCCACACTGGGCATGCATACTCAGCAGCAGAGTAGCATAGCGCAAGGGCAGACGTCTTCACTGTATCTGGTTGTGATCCCCAGGTTGTGCCACTCACCTCTTCTCAGTGGTGGCCCCTTGGCTGTGGAATGCCCTTCCTACAGATATTAGATCAGCCCCCTCCCTGTTGACATTTCGGAGGAAAGTGAAGACCTGGTTGTTCGAGCAGACATTTGAATAGGCAGTATAACGAACATAGGACTATCGAACATTTGGATGATGAGACTGGATTTTGATTTTAACTATGAGACACTAATGAGATGTTTTATTGATTTATATTGACTGTTTATTATGCTACTGTTTTAATTGTTGTGACGGCGCAAGTGGCGCCACTTATGTGTAGAACTGTTAGTTGCAAGATTTAAAGTGTTGTATCATGTTTAATCCTGCCTTTTTACCCTGCTTATGTATAGTTGTATGGATTGGTTACTTATAGCTGTCAATCAGTACTGTTTGGCTCCACCTCTTCCTGCAGGAGGGGAGTGATTCCTTTTTTTTCCATTCTGCCATCAGAGTTTCTACCAGATGGACGTGAGTAAGAGACTTGATTCTAAAAGACCCTGATTTAAATTACCTCTTAGCACCAGTTCTGAGGTTTTTTACCCTTGAGACTTGTGCTTCATGTTCAGACCAACCTGAACGATGTTGGAAGTCTCAAGTTCCTTCAAACTTGTTCTTTTGGCACCAGAGGAAGATCCTGAGTCTTCAAACATAGGCCATCTGAACTGGGGTTGTGGTTTGCTCCAGCATTCACAGCCATTGAGGAAAGAGGAAACTTGGAAAAGCTACTCAGCTTCAAACACCTTGGACCCAGGACTAACTGAGACTGTAACATATATTTTTCTTCACCCCTCTGAAGTTTCCAGCTCATTGCTTTAAAGAAATAACTCTTTGTGATCAATAAAACTTATTTTGAGTTATTTAAAGCGTTTTGGGTTTTTGAGAGTTCCAGTTTCCTATAGGAGGGCAAGAAGCAATCCCCTGGGGAAAGATGCCACGTCCATGCCCCCTTCATTAAGAATTATAGCCCCCAGGCACAACAGCACAATTATTTGTAACAGTTTTATGATGTTTTTGAGCATTGAATTTTGCTATGCAAATACAGTAAATAAATAAATAAATACATTCAATTGGGATCTATTCACCCATGATATGGCTAGATAAATCTACATGTACACAAGTTACCATTGGTATATTCTTACACATTCCAATGTATGGCATCCACCCCCAATTATTCCTCTTGGTCAATAGGAGAGGTTTGCATGAAAAGAGCCATGGGGATTTGGTGAGGTGATTGTTACCTGGTTTGTAATCTCTGGTGACACAAAACCCACTTCTTGTCTGACTTAAAGCTGAGATGCTTAGAGTTTCCTTTTTGTGATTTCACTGAAAATGGTCAAATACATTCCGAGCATCTAGCAAAGACAAAGGGGACTGTGGTATGGGAGGTGGCTGGGCTGAAGAAAGAGCTCCCTTGGGTGAGAGGGCACAGCTCAGTTTAAAACAAACACAGTCTGCAGACAAGTGTTATTGCAGCTTTCTGTGTAACTCCGGGGCTGCATCCGCTAGAGAAGAGGCCTGGCAGTGAACAGTGCAACCAGTAACAACAATTAATGGCATCTAATTGCTTTTTCCTTTGTCTTTTATTTAGCAAATGGGCTCTGCCCAGGAAACCTTGGCTTCCACTCTTGGAGTGTTTTGACTCTGCAATTGTAAACTCACTGATTTCTTAGACAAACACAATCCCTATTGGTACTGTCCTCCTCAATTCATTTAACACAATAGGTTGTGTGAGAGAGATCCCACTGCCAATGAGACCACTTCCACACTGCCCCTATATCCCAGGATCTGATCCCAGATTATCTGATGGATTATATGAGTCTCCACTGCCAGATAATCTGGGATCAGATCCTGGAATACAGGGGCAGTGTGGAAGTGGCCTGAGATATATATTTCAATAGATTTACCATTCAAGTCAGTGGTTGGAAACTATGGGGGCAATGCGACACTCTTGTTGGATTGATGGGTTGTTAGGGACTTCTGATCTGTGGATTGATCTAATAGTGTCTGATTTTAACAGTTTCACGAGTTGGGGGTGTGGAATAAGAAACATAAATGGTAGGATTTATATGCTGATCTGCTGAGCTTGGTTCGAATCCGGGGAGCGGGGTGAGCTCCCACTGTTATCCCCAGTTTCTGCCAACCTAGCAGTTTGAAAACATGCAAATGTGAATAGATCAATAGGTACTGCTTCTGCGGGAAGGTAACAGTGCTCCATGCAGTCATGCTTGCCATATGACCTTGGAGGTGTCTATGGACAACGCTGGCTCTTTGGCTTAACAATGGAGATGAGCATAACCCCCAGAGTTGGGTACGACTAGGCTTAATGTCAGGGAAAACCTTTGCCTAATTTTAAAAACAATTTTATATGAGATGAAGAGACTCTACGGAGTAGCAAAGGCCACAAAGCAAAGTCTCCATTGTCTCATGGGGCCAGCTGATTGTGTTTTCTCATTAAGCATCATTGTTAGAAAACTCACAGTAATCAATCCACATTCGAACCCAATATAGAGTTTCAGTCGATCATAGTATTCTGGCAAATGTACCAATCATGGCATTCATTTCTTCAAAGATATGTCAATGTCATCCTCAATGTCTTGGTGGTCTCCAGGAATGTTGGGCTACGGGTTTGTTTGTTTGTCATGTCAGGAGCGACTTGAGAAACTACAAGTCGCTTCTGGTGTGAGAGAATTGGCCGTCTGCAAGGATGTTGCCCAGGGGACGCCTAGATGTTTTGATGTGTTACCATCCTTATGGGAGGCTTCTCCTATGTCCCTGCATGGGGAGCTGGAGCCCATCTACACAGATTCGAACCTGCGACCTGTCGGTCTTCAGTCCTGCCAGCACAGGGGTTTAACCCAGTGCACCACCGGGGACTCCTGGGCTATGGAAAAAAATGGATAAACTTGGCAATTTCAATTTCTTTAGTTTCTCAGTTTTGTACAATTGGGCCCACCTCAAATTCTAAGAATTTTCTAGCCCATCCAAAGCTTCAATTTCACATAAAAATTGGCATCCATTTTATGTATATTTTCCTTAAAATTTGTCTGTGTTTCTCCTGAGTGGTGCACATGCCTTGCATAACATAATGTGATAGATGAAGAAGGATTCCATTTTAGTTGGGCAAGCTCAATGTGCTGGATATTGCTAATTGTTGTACTGGTGTGTATTTAATGACATATGAGCTCCTGATGAGATGAATTTAGAGAGCGAAACCAGCTGTGGGAGCTGAGGAAAGGATTCTTGAATGAGGAAACTCATGGAGGAAAAAATAGTATACCTCCAGCACAGGAACTCTGAGATAAAGCCCTTCTCCTCAGAAAGCCTGACTTTGGGCTGATAAGGACCTTTACAAGCTGTAATAGGAGAGCTGTCTGCCTGCTTCCTCACAAAAGTCATGACTCGGGGATAATCATGCCCGTATCTTCAAAACATGGCCAGGCTGTTAAAAATACAGCTGGAGAGAAAAAAGATATAGGTAAGGGAAAAAAGGAATTAATGAATGGAGGAATGAGCAATGTCATGAGGGAGAGGAAGCAGTTTGATGGATTGCTAGAGGCCCCAAGAGGAGAGAGAAAGTGGACACAGGTGAGGAGGCAGGAATACAGATACTAAACTGCTGTGAAATCATATCATGTACACATACAGCCAGCAAAACTATGAAGTAATCCATTCCAAATAAATATTACTTACATTTCTTCAAGCACTAAGACATAAATAAGTTATATTGTAATCACTCCATAGGTAAAAAGGTAAAGGTTTTCCCCTGACATTAAGTCCAGTCGTATCCGACTCTGGGGTGTGGTTCTCATCTCCATTTCTAAGCCAAAGAGCCAGCATTGTCCATAGACATCTCCAAGATCATGTGGCCAGCATGACTGCATGGAACGTTGTTACCTTCCCGCCGGAACGGTACCTATTAATCTACTCACATTTGCATGTTTTTGAACTGCTAGGTTTTTATTAGGGCTGGGCGGTTTCGTTTCGTTAATTCGTAATTCGTTAATAATTCGTTAATTTTTTCAATTACAAAACGATAACGAACCATTCTGGAGCAATTATTAAAAAAAACGAATTTTCAAAAATGTTTTGTAAATGCTTCGTATTTCGATATTGTATTCGTTTCGTTATTGTTTTGAGGTCGTTTCGTTATTATTTCCGCATGTCTGGGCCAGTTTTATGGTTTAATTAGTGAAAAAAAATTATAATATCACACCAACAGTCAACAACAGAGGGAGAGGGAAGCTTCAGAAGGTTTTGGAGGTTTTTTAGCGTATTTCGCGGTCGCGTCCGCCATTAACGAATCGATTCGTTATTGTTTCGGAAATCGATTCGTTAATTTTTTACCATTTACGAAATTTCGTAAATATCGAACTTTTTAAAAGGAAAATTTTGTAATTATTTTAAATATCGAAACAAAAAAAAACCCCAAATACAAATCGATTTTAGAAACAAATTTTTCCATTGTTACCCAGGCCTAGTTATTATTATTATTATTATTATTATTATTATTATTATTATCTTTATTTGTACCCCACTAACATCTTCCGAAGGACTCGGTAGGGCTTACAAAGGTCAAGGCCCTCAATAAAACAACAGCATAACAAATACAACAATAAAACTCATAAAGCAAACCAATAAACATTGAAGCAATAACAGTAAAATATCAAAAACAATAGATCTTGACACATTTAAAACTAGGGCTGGGCCAAATGTAATGAATAAATTAAAAATGCTGGACATGACTGGTGAAATATAAGGATTTTAGGGTAGGTGCGATGTGCAGGCAATCTTAAATCTCTGAAAAAGTGCATTTGGGACATGATGCTGGGAGTTTCCTATTCTGGAAAGGCACACTGGAAAAGCCAGGTCTTCAAGCTCTTCCTAAAGACTGCCAATGTTGGGGCTTGTCTGATGTCCTTGGGGAGAGAGTTCCAGAGTCAGGGGGCTACCACAGAGAAGACCCTGTCCCTCGTCCCCACCAAACGCACTTGCGACGCAGGTGAGATCGTGAGCACGGCCTCTCCAGATGAATGGAGGGATCATGTGGGTTCATATACGGAGATATGGTCACACAGGTAGGCAGGTCCCAAACCGTTTAGGGCTTTGTAGGTGAGCACCTGCACCTTGAATTGGGACCGGAAAATTAACGGCAGAAGCTGAGGCTGAGAGCAGAAGCTTACACCACTCCCCGAATTCAGATCACTCCATAGTGAGGGACAATTCACTCCTTTTGGGGGGCAACAGTGCCCCATCGTCATTATGTTATAGGGTAAAGTGTCTTGCGGGTCTTATGAAAACCTTGGCTCGGCCTATGTGGTTCTTCACTCACCTCTAACTTCTTCATATTCTGTGATATAGAGCAGGATGTCCATATTTTAATAAACAATATAAATTAGTTTTCTGCAATCAGGAGGGCTAACAACTAAAACCTTGCTTCTGGTGGAGCTGAAAACCATTACAAATGGTTGCTTGCTTTTGACATGAAGTATTATTCCCTGACATTGAGAAAAGAGGCTCCTGGGAAATTATGAGCAGACTGTCAGATGTTTTTGGCAAGAATCCTCTTGATGACTTCTGGTACCGTAACTGGGGTTATGTCAGCTGAAGAATTTTAGAGTATTCAGCACAAGGAGACTTCTAGGACCTCCGTGTACAAGATTTTACCATAGACTGTGCAAAGGTAACTGGATGGCAAAGAGTGCAACTCCATCCCGCTGCTGACCGTGACGTATATTTACTAGTGCAGGGACACTGGGAGAGCTTCAACTTGCAATTCTTCCATGATCAAATCAGTTTCTCATTCTCTCACTCTTCTAAAACTGTGCTACGACAACTCCCAGAAATGCCAGCCGGTTTATTACCTGTTAGGATTTCTGGGAGTTGAAGGCCAAAACATCTGGGGACCCACAGGTTGAGAACCAATGCACTAAAGGTTTATGTTCCAGTGCCAAAAAGAATTCAGTCAATGTGCTTCTCTCTTTTAATTTCTAATTCAATCTTGGGTGTCTAATGTGTTAAACCCAACACTGCTCTGTTATTTTAATATGAGTCTTAACCCTATGCAGCTGCTCTATGTATTGTCTCTGCATATACATTCCGGGAGGTTCTCCATATGTTTTGTTTGGGGCTAAATTCTAGTTATGTCTTGCATTTCAGGGATCTGCTCTCCCATCTTGTGCCAGGCTTCATCTGTGGTTTAGCTCTTTTTTGAGTCCATTGGGCTTGCGTTGTCTCTTCGCCAGCAAAGTGCCCAACCCTTTGTCACACATTATAGCATGGCGTGTGTTCCACATCTCTAGACTTCTAGGGGTCAGCAGGTTTGGATGGAGTGCAATCCCCCTGATGACGAACAGGAAGCAAGATTGGATCAGTCTCCGTCACAGACCTTGAACCTAAACGCCCTTGACAAAGGCCCCAGGGAAGAAGTGGGTATTTCATCCAACAAGCCATTTTTAGCATTTGCTCAGCAGACAATCTTTTGATTGTGTTTGTTGGTTTGAAGTCTTCCCAGCTACACCGTCACTGCATCCTATGACTTGGCAGGAAACAGTTACGGGGAGGTACTTGTTCCAAGAAGTCCAAGAAGAAGTGTGATCACAGCAGAAACTTTGGAAGAGAGCACCACAGACACAGGCTAGAACTCAGGGAAGTCTATGCCAAAATTAAAGTCAAGGGCCCAATTGTTTCCCTGCAGATGCTGGCAGAAAGCATCCGGATCAAAAGAATATACATGGCTCTCAGGCGTCTATGCTTCAAAACTGAATGAGGGAGGGTGCCAGATGTGCTGTGGCTGTTTCTGAAGCTGTACAGATGTGAATCCCTCCAGTTGTGTCTGAGACAGCCTGAACTCTCTCCTCCTAAAAAAGGCACTCCAGAATGCTCAGATGCGCCACAGAGTGGCTTGACCTGAAAACAATGACTAGAATGTTGCTTGTGACCTATTATATTCAAACCAACGATTGCAAATGTCAAATCCTGACTCTGGTTACCTAAGTAGAGTTCCACTGATACAATCACTATCCAAGTCCTTTTACTTTTCAAGGTATTGTGCAAATGTGTCCCCTAGCAGCTTTTGATAGGATCTACTCAACTATGATCCAAACCTGAACGGTTTGGGATCCGACTACCTACATGATCCCATCTCTGTATACGAACCTACACAATCCCTTCGATCTTCCGGAGAGGCCCTGCTCTCAATCACACCAGCATCGCAGGCGAATTTGGTGGGGACGAGGGAGAGGGCCTTTTCGGTGGTGGCCCCTCAACTCTGGAACTCACTCCCTAAAGACATCAGACAGGCCCCAACCCTGGCAGTCTTCAGGAGGAGCTTGAAGACATGGCTGTCCCAGTGTGCCTTCCTGGAATAATGAATCCCATAGCACTTTGTCCTCCAAAGCACTTTACATTTCCCTGAGTCTGCTTGTATGCCCTCCACAAACACTAGTATCACCTTTCGTTCATGGCCCAGCACTATTTCCAATTTTAACTCTACATTTGGCCTTTCCACTGTTTTAATTATGTGTTGCTTTTTTTGATAATGTTGTGTATTTTATTGTCTATGTTTTTTAATTGCTTGTATTGATGTTTTATTGCTTTTGTTGTTGTATTTGAGCTCGGCCTCATGTAAGCTGCACCGAGTCCCTTGGGGAGATGGTAGCGGGGTACAAATAAAGATAATAATAATAATAATAATAATAATAATAATAATAATAATATGTGCTGATAGGATATATTGTGTGTTTCATAAGCGGGGAAGCGAGACAAGGCCTTCTCGGTGGTGGCTCCCCACCTATGGAACACACTCCTGATTGAGGTAAACTTGGCTCCCTCCTTCCTGGCTTTCTGAAAGAAATTAAAATCATGGCTTTCAGACAATAGATGCAAGCAGCACTTTAGAAGGACATTGACTGGAATGGCAATACGGCTGATGAGATTGTTTTATGGTTTTAATGATTGCTTATGTATTGTTTTTAACTATGACTTATGTTCAATTGTGGTTTCAATTGTGTAATCGCTATGTAGTGGCATTGTAACAGTGCCCATTGTAAGCCATCCTGAGTCCCCCTTCGGGGGTTGAGAAGTGACGGAATAGAAATACAGTAAATATATAAATAGGATATATTTTTCATGGCTTGATTGTACAGCACTGCAACCTGATCAACAGGTGTCATGGTATGCCCAAGGCATCACTGCATTGGGATAGTTTTACCCAATGCAACACTTCTATTGGATCTTGCCTAAGGATAGATTCACACCTCAGCTCATCAGAGACAGAACTAATCTTGAACTTAATGTTTTCTGATGGAGTCAGTTTACTCACTCAAACAGAAGTGTGATTGGCCTTATATGTGTGAAAGCAGATATTTGCTATGAGTGTCAAGCTCAGCTCAGTGACTTAGTGTTTATTGAGTAGCTGGTTAAGAGTCCAAGGATTTGCAGTCAGCAACATCTAGTTCCATTTCCAAGTTACTAAGGTATTACAATTGCAACTTGACAACTTGACAAGGCAGAACTGGACTCGGCAAATAATGATATTTTCAATCAGTTGCAGTTGTTGAGAAGGGAAAGACTGGACAGAGTTCATTTTGTACCATAGGTCAATGGTTTGTAGCACCCAAATATCTTTTCAAGCCATTTTTGTAACTATGTTATCTTTGAGGAAAATGAAGTTTTAAATGTATAATAGGCATCTAGAATTGCAGTCAGTTTCTGGCATTTATTTATTTATTTATTTATTTACAGTATTTATATACCGCTTTTCTCACTCCTAGGGGGACTCAAAGCGGTTTACACATAGATAATGGCAAAAATTCAATGCCTCACAATAGTAAACCCACACTTTAAACATAAATCATATTAAAAACAGTACATCACCAAATATCAAAAGTTATTAAAACCATAAAACAATCTCATCAGTCGAGTCGCCTTTCCAGTCCACCAAAAGCTGCATACATCTATTGTCTGAAGGCCTGGTCCCAGAACCATGATTTTAATTTTTTTTCTAAAGGTCAGGAGCGAGGGAGCAGATCTTACCTCTTTTGGGAGTGTGTTCCATAGGTGGGAGGCCACAGCCGAGAAGGCCCTGCTCCTCGTTCTTGCCAGCTGCATTTGCGCTGTTGATGGGAGCGAGAGCAGGGCCTCCCAGGATGATCTTAAATTGTGAGGTGGGACATAGGGGCAGATGCGTTCAGACAAGTATGCTGGGTCCGAACCGCATAGAGCTTTATAGGTCAAATCCAGTGCTTTGAATTGGGCTCGGAGATGGATCGGCAGTCAGTGGAGCTGGCATAACAGGGGGGTGGTGTGCTCCCTGTGTGCCGTCCCAGTTAATAATCTGGCTGTCACCCGTTGAACTAACTGAAGTTTACGAACTATCTTCAAAGGCAGCCCCATGTAGAATGCGTTGCGGTAATCTATTCGGGATGTAACCAGAGTGTGGATCACCATGGCCAGATCAGACTTCCCAAGATATGGGCGCAGCTGGTGCATGGGTTTTAACTGTGCTCCCCTGGCCACCACCGAAACCTGAGGTTCCAGGCTCAGCTATGAGTCCAGGATCACTCCCAAGCTGAGAACCTGCGTCTTCAGGGGAAGTGTAACCCCATCCAACACAGGCTGTAACCCTATGTCTTTCGACTGACCAGGAGGACCTCTGTCTTGTCTGGATTCAATTTCAATTTGTTAGCCCTCATCCAATCCGACACAGCAGCCAAGCACCGTTTCAAGGTCTGAACAGCCTCCTTAGTGACAGGTGGGAAGGAGTAACAGATTTGGACATCATCTGCATACAGGTACACCTTACTCCGAAACTACAGATGATCTCCCCCAGCGGCTTCATGTAGATGTTAAATAACATCAGGGACAGTACTGAATCCTGAAGGACTCCACAAGACAATGGTTGTGGAGTTGAACAGATGTCACCCAGTAACACCCATTGAGACCAACCTTCTACTGCAGAACAGTACCTCCAAGTCCCATTCTGCGAGGTGTCCCAGAAGGATACCATGGTAGATGGTATCGAAGGCCGCTGAGATGCTACTTAGCTATGCATTATAACTAAGCAGTCAGTGTAGTATGTTGGCATGTAACCACTTGGGGAGCTTGGTTGGAATATTAACTGTATCTAAAGTATGTCCCCAAGTTCTGGCTAAGCTTCCATCATGCCAACATTCAAAACTGTTGTGGATTAAATGTCCAGGTGAAGAGAAGCTCTCCGAGCCTGACCATTTGCTCAACTATGTGCAAGATGATTCAACATCTCCTCTTTGCTATTTCTGTCACAATTGTATTCCTATTCTCAAAGGAAAGCCTCTTTATTCCCCTGCCTCACACACACTTCAAAAATGAGGCATTGTTGTTGCCTTTCTTTGATTCAATGTCCAAAAACAGTTATAGGAAACTGTTCAGCAGATGTTGTACAGTATGGAGTTCTGGGAGGGGGGAAGTGTCTGGATTTTCGTTGGATGTTCTATATTTAGACCAAGGCTTCCTCTGATTGAAGGTTTGTGCTGGCAAAGGAGTGACAAGGGAATTCAAGTGTTTGATTGTAATATTTGCTTTCTGTTGTTATTTTTATGTAGACGCACAAAGAACGAGTGAGTTTGAGAATAATATTAAAATTACTGGCTGCCCAAGTTAATGAGGCATATTCCTTGGGGAGGAATCGGATATTTCTGCGTCATTAAATCATATTGTACACTTTCACAGATGCTGAGAAGAGGGAAGTTTATACAATTCCCCTGATCATTGTATTCTAGTTGGTGATCTTAGATCAGCATGTGCTTGCCCACTGACGCATGGCATTGCTATGCAGAGCCAATGATGGGGGCTGGGATCAAAGCAGAAGTAAAAATAAATCATGGCTTAAAACTTCCTTCATATTTTTCAGAGCTTTAAAATAACACATTATTAGACTGCTCATAGGATGGTCCAAATGGTTCTGAAATTACAGTATATGGAAGCCCGACTATAGCTGTGTCCCATTTGATTGGTAAACCCTGTGTGATTCTCATGCCATTATTCACAATGCCAGCCATGTAATTCAGACATTTCCTGGTAATATTGAGGGATTTGGGTCTGGGAAAACTTGTTCAGTGACGTGCATGTTCCATGACATTCTTCTAGATTATTCTTAATCAGTTTTTCCTGTAAAGCAGAGGTTCTCAACCTTCCTAATGCCATGACCCCTTAATACACTTCCTCATGTTATGGTGACCCCCAACCATAAAATTAGTTTTGTTGCTACTTCATAACTGTCATTTTGCTGCTGTTGTGAATAGTAATGTAAATATCTGGTATGCAGGATGTATTTTCATACACTGGAACAAATTTGGCACAAATACCTGATACGCCCAAATTTGAATACTGGTGGGATGAGGGGGGGGGGTTGATTTCGTCCTGTGGGAGTTGTAGTTGCTGGGATTTATAGTTCACCTACAATCAAAGAGCATTCTGAACCCCACCAATGATGGAAATGAACCAAACTTGGCACACAGAACTCCCATGACCAACAGTAAATACTGGAAGGGTTTGGTGGGCATTGACCTTGAGTTTGGGAATTGTAGTTCACCTACATCCAGAGAGCACTGTAGACTCAAGCAATGATGGATCTGGACCAAACTTGACGCAAATACTCAACATGCCCAAATGTGAACACTGGTGGAGTTTGGGGTAAATAGATCTTGACATTTGGGAGTTGTAATTGCTGAGATTTATTGTTTGCCTACAATCAAAGAGCATTCTGAACCCTACCAACAATTGAATTGGGACAAACATCCCACACAGAACCTCTATGATCAACAGAAAATACTATGGATTATTGTAGGTTTTTTCGGGCTATATGGCCATGTTCTAGAGGCATTTTCTCCTGACATTTCGCCTGCATCTATGGCAAGCATCCTCAGAGGTAGAGAGGTCTGTTATAACTAGGAAAATGGATTTATATATCTGTGGAATAACCAGGGTGGGACCAGGCCCATAGCCAGGATTTCGTTTGGGGGGGGGGGGGCTAAAAAAATTTCAGGGGGGGGGTTCGGGGGGGGGGGCTGAGTCTGAGTGAAAGAGGGTCTAGCCTAGCAAACGTTTTGTATCATTACCCCAATACCCCCATGCATATGGGATATATTGAATATGATGATCAGATCATGATATGAATAAACATAACAGTTTAAATAATGCACCAGTTAGGCCTTTTCGCGAACCACCATGAGAATTGGGGGGGGGCTGAAGCCCCCCGAGGCCCCCCGCTACATGCCTGGGTGGGACAAAGGACTGTTGGAGCTAGGTGTGAATGTTTCAACTGACCACCTTGATTAGCATTTGATGGCCTGGCACTGCCTGGAGCAATCTTTTGTTGAGAGGTGATTAGATGTCCTTGTTTGTTTCCTCTCTGTTGTTGTGCTGTTCTAATTTTAGAGTTTTTTAAAATACTGGTAGCCAGATTTTGTTCATTTTCATGGTTTCCTATGTATACTATGTTTTCTGATGGTCTTTGGCGACCCCTCTGACACTCCTTTGTGACCCCTCCAGGGGTCCCAACCCCCAGGTTGAGAAACACTGCTGTAAAGTAACCCTCTCAATAGCTCAAATCCCCCTCATTCATACACATACACACACACACCTTGATTCAGCCCACATTTCCACTCTCTGCTGGATCGTTTCTTTCTGGCTTAGTGGATACTGTGATGCTGCTAAGCATGACAAACATTGTATACTGGGCTTGTATGTGATGCTTCCTCTTCAAGCTGATATTATTTTGCCATCATAGAGATGTAGAGTCATCATTGAGATCTCCCTTGAGAGCAAGTTTGAGATCCTGGGAAGATCTCTCTTGAGTAGCCCTCAAATGAGCTTCTTGGGGTAGTGGCAATGAGAGAAAAAACTTTTCCCAAAACATCTCAAAGACCAGGCAAGCTTCTAGGCATGTACAATCCATGGTTCTAAATGGTTCTAAAGTACTTACAAAACTAAAGTTCAGGTGGGGAAAACAAGGAGGTGCTGGTGCTTTGCTTCTACAGTGTTGCTAAAGTTCTGGTGGTGAAAATTTCAGAACTCTAACAAAATTTTCAAAATTTCATCATAAATTGTTTTTGTTCATTCGTTCAGTCATTTCTGACTCTTCGTGACTTCATGGACCAGTCCACACCAGAGCTCCCTGTCGGTCATCACCACCCCCAGCTCCTTCAAGTAAATCCAGTCACTTCAAGGATACCATCCATCCATCTTGCCCTTGGCTGGACCCTCTTCCTTTTTCCTTCCACTTTCCCCAGCATAATTGTCTTCTCTAAGCTTTCCTTTCTTCTCATGATGTGGCCAAAGTATTTCAGCTTGGCCTATTCATCATAAATGGCAGTTACTAATTGATTCTGTCATAAAAATCATCAATAATGAAATAATAATGAAATTTTGAAAGTTTTGTTAGAGTTCTGAAATTTTCACCACCAGAACTTTAGCAACACTGTAGAAGCAAAGCACCAGTGCCCCCTAGTTTTCACCACCAGAGTTTTAGTTTTGTAAGTGCTTTAGAACCATTTAGAAGCATGGGTTGCACATGCCTACAAGCAGGGGCGGCTCAACCCATTACGCAAAGTAAGCATTTGCAGTATAGTTGATTTTGCCCAGGGGCACTCTTGGGGGAAAATAGACCTTTACATATGCGAGTTGTAGTTACTGAGATGTATAGTTCACTTACAATCAAAGAGCATTCTGAACTCCACCAATGATGGAATTGAACCAAATATGGCATATAGAACTCCCACGATGAACAGAAAATATATAGCAGTGACTGTTTGGGGGGGGGGGGGCAAAATACTGTTTGCTTAACGTTGAAAATTACCTAGGGCCGCCTCTTCTATTGGAGAAAATGGTCCTGCAGATGAACTAGATCAATAACTCCCTTACCTTTTGTAGTACCACCAGCCCAATTTTTCTGAAGTTTGTAAATGGTTTAAGAATGGGAAATCAATAGACATGATGCATGATTTTTAGAGACCAACTGCTATCTCCCCAATAATTTAAACACTCTCCTGTAGCAAACCAGTTCAAAGCATTCAGTATCTATCTTGATAACCCTGTGAGTTCCGTGAGCTGCCAATCAGTGGCCAAAACAGTAGAAAGGGTTAAGGGTATGGAAAAAAAAGACCGGCTGATTCATAAATATGAAGCTTCAGCTCATCCTCTGTGGCAGTCATTCAGAATTGTTCTTATGCAAGATTTAAGATGTATGGCTTAAGGAATTATATTTTACAGATGCTAAAATAACTAGGTTAAGAATGCCAGTAAAGAAGAATGTATTGCAAGTCCTTCCCTGTTTATTTCAATTCGATCGTAACTGTCTCATTGTGATATTAACCATGACTGTTCTTTCTCTGGAAAACAATAAGCGCTGGATATTTTTATAGCATGTTGATTGTGATATCGGTATTGGAGGTCATTTACAAACTGAAATATTTGACAATGCAACAATCTCTTAGTTCTTTCCTGTTTACCCCAGTTCAGAATCCACATTTTTACATGAAGGTTTTGGCTTAGTTCCTTTCCTTCCAATGTCTTGCTGAAACGAATGCAGCTGGTGGTTCTAGTGGGCAATGATATTCAGTTTGGGCTTCAGTCTAAACTATCTATGAGTACTATCCATGATGCTGCCTCTAATCCTCCAAACAGAGGCTCCTTTAAAGCTCAGACTAAAACCCAGAGCGGGTTCAGCACTCCACTGGGTTGGGACATTACCCAGTGTTCAGGGGCCTCATGTATCTCATACTGCAGTGGTTCTCAACCTTCCTAATGCTGCAACCATTTAATACAGTTCCTCATGTTGTGGTGAACCCCAACCATAAAATTATTTTCGTGGCTACTTCATAACTTCATAGGACCTACCATAATTGGGTCTATCATTAAAATATAGGGAAAGTTTACTAAATTGCCAAAACTCCTGTTATAGCACATTTTGCTCTAGTTTTTCCATGAATATCTCATAGAGTCTTAATCAAGTCACACTAAAAAAATTAAAAAATGCATATTTTCATTAAAGAAAACAATAAGAAAAAAAATGAAGTTTCTGGAGTAGAACAACTTTCAAAGTAAGGACCACAACATTAAACAGGGAATACCAGGAACAGAAAACATCTTAATCATAGAATCGTAGAATCAAAGAGTTGGAAGAGACCTCATGGGCCATCCAGTCCAACCCCCTGCCAAGAAGCAGGAATGTTGCATTCAAATCACCCCTACAGATGGCTATCTAGCCTCTGTTTAAAAGCTTTTTTTGACATAGTGTAATTTTATTATTATTATTATTATTATTATTAATAATAATAATAATAATAATAATAATCAGTCCCTTTTCCTGCACTGCTTCAATGCTCTGGGACCCTGGGTGCAGCCTCTTCCTTCTTTCCTTCATTCCTTCATGCCTTCCATCTTTCTTTCCTTCCTCCCTCCCTCCTTGGGCAGAGAAGGCTGGTGGCCTTACAGGGCTATAACTCCCACACTTGAGGCAGGGTGCTTCGGGGCCCAAACAGCATCTATTCCACAAAGATGTGCCACCCTTTGCAAAACAGAGGCTTTGTTTGTGCTTTTTCTGCATGAAGGCAGGCAGAAAGGGGCTGGACTGGATAGCCTTCGAGGAGGTCTCTTCCAACTCTGGGATCCCATCATTCTATGGTTTTGAGATCGATTCAGAGTTCCCCCACAACACAGAAGGAAGAATAAGGGTCCCTTAGTCTTGCCTCCCTTGGGATCACCAGGCCTCTCTTGGGCTCTTACTCCTTCTCCTCCTCCCAACTTCTGGCCACCCCTGCCTTGCTCCATCCAGCACACAGTGAAGGTCCAGCAGAAAGAGAGGGAGGGAAGAGCGTGTTGCCTGGAGCAGTGTTGTGGTTCCTAGTACCATAGGGAATATGTGTATTCTGATGGTCTTAGGCGCCCCTGTGAAAGGGTTGTTTGACCCCCAAAGGGGTTGCAACCCACAAGTTGAGAACTGCAGCCATATTGAGTATGTCAACATCTCCCTACCACTGCACTTCAGGATTTTCTGGTCTACACAATTTTCCCCACTCAAAGATGGTGAATATTGTGGAGCTGTTCAAATATTGTTGGATTGCAACTCCCAGAAGCCAGCAGCATCCAGTGAGAAATCCTGACAGTTGCCTTCCAACCACATCTGGAGGGTCAAAAGACATCCAGCTCTGCAGGCTTGCAGCTTGGATGTGATCCTGGACTCATCGCAGAGCCTGGAACCCCAGGTTTTGGTGGTGACCAAGGGAGCATTTGCACAGTTAAAACTATTGCGCCAGCTGTACCCGTACCTCGGGAAGTCTGACCTGGCCATGGTAGTCCATGCTCTGGTTACATCCTGTAGAGACTACTGCAACACGCTCTATGTGGGGTTGCCTTTGAAGACTGTCCAGAAGCTTCAAATTGTCCAACAAATGGCAGCCAAATTGCTAACAGGAGCGGTGCTCAGGGAGCGTACAACTCCTCTGTTACACCAGCTTCACTGGCTGCCAGTTTGCTACCGGGCACAATTCAAAGTGCTGGCTTCAGCCTATAAAGCCCTAAATGGTTCCGTCCCAACTTACATGTCCAAACGCATCTCCCCTTATGAGCCATCTAGGACAGGGGTCCTCAAACTAAGGCCCGGGAGCCGGATGCGGCCCTCCAAAGTCATTTACCCAGCCCTCGTTCAGGGTCAACCTAAGTCTGAAATGACTTGAAAGCACATAACAACAACAACAACCCTATCTCATCAGCCAAAAGCAGGTCCACATTTCCCAATGAAATACTAATAAGTTTATATTTGTTAACATTGTTCCTCATTTTAATTATTGTATTGTTTTTAAGTGTTTATTACAGTACAAATAAGATATGTGCAGCGTGCACAGGAATTCATGTTTTATTTTTCAAATTATAATCCGGCCCTCCAACAGTTTGAGGAACTGTGACCTGGCCCTCTGTTTAAAAAGTTTGTGGACCCCTGATCTAGGACCTTAAAATTGTCTGAGGAGGCCCTGCTCTCGTTACTACCTTAGTCACAAGTATATCTGGCGGAGACGGGAGACAGGGCCTTCTCGGTGGTGGCCCCTCGGCTGTGAAACACCCTCCCTAGAGATATTCGATCGGCCACCTCCCTTTTAACATTCCGGAAAAAAGTCAAGATGTGGCTTTTTGCACAAGCATTTGCAAATGCAGAGTAACTGACACAGGAAAATGGAATAATTAGACAATGAGTCCGGACAATGTTTTTAACAAGGAGAC
Source organism: Anolis sagrei (assembly GCF_037176765.1). Classification (NCBI taxonomy): domain Eukaryota; kingdom Metazoa; phylum Chordata; class Lepidosauria; order Squamata; family Anolidae; genus Anolis; species Anolis sagrei. The sequence continues at coordinate 27,996,774 of NC_090027.1, read as the reverse complement.
ACTATGAATTTATATTTTATTGATTTGTTTAGTTTTTATTATAATTATATTTAGGACATTGTAAGCATTGAAATTTGCCCTGTTAACTGCCTTGAGCCGCCTACGGCTGAGAAAGGCGGTATACAAATACAGTAAATAAATAAACGAGTCTCCTCCTTTGAACCAGTTAGGACATTAAGATCGTCTGGGGAGATCCTGCTCTCGATCCCGCCGGCTTCACAAGCACGCCTGGCGGGGACGAGAGACAGGGCCTTCTCAGTGGTGGCCCCTCGGCTGTGGAACGCCCTTCCTGCAGATATTAGATCGACCCCCTCCTTGCTGGCATTCCGGAGGAAAGTAAAGACCTGGCTGTTTGAACAGGCATTTGACTAAGCAGTGATTGACTATCGGAACACGGAATATCGTATAACGAGTTTGGATTCTGATTTCATTGATGAGACCTGATGGATTTGTTATATTGATGTTTAATGATTTGTGATGCTATTGCTTTTAAATGCTTAATGATTTTGTATTGTGTATACCTAAAGTGTTGTAAACCGCTCTGAGTCGCCTAAGGGCTGAGAAGAGCGGTACACAAATAAAGTAAATAAAGTAAATAAATAAATAAATAAACAAATAAACAAATAAATAAATCTTTACCCCATAGGAGTGAATTCTGTTTCAGGGATGGTATCCACAGGGATGGTGCTTTGGGCGAATCAAATAAACCTTTAGCATCTGTCTGACTCTCCTTATGGATTTCAGCATCATGCATGGAGGTTTTTTGATGCCACTCATCCTCCTTATTAGCCTTGTAGCATTCGGCACCTGAGGAGATGAGACAAGACCTAATGAGTCCAAATCAATTAAGTTATTGATACAGTTAGACATTCTCTAATGAAAGGGGACAACTTAATGAAATGTGTTTTACAATTAAACTGATTGACCTAAGACGGAATTTCAACATTAATTCCAGAATTAAATTCTTAATTAATAGAATGGTAAATAGGGCTTTAAAAAGCCAACAGTTTAAATATATTCTTTAGCCAGACCCTAGCTCTCTTGGATATTTGCAAAAGTAGTTATTGTTGTTGTTAGTCACTGTAGGCTTGGGAAATTACAAGATGTAGGTCACAAGAGCCAAAGCATTTGCTCAAGAATAATTCTAGTGGAATGAAGTGTTTTAAGTGTTTTTGAGGTTAGCACGGCCCTCCTCTGCCTAAAAATAATAGTGGATCCATATTTCTGAAGCCAGATATTTACAAATGTAAATAACTGCTAAGTAAATATTTTCCTGCCTACAAAGCAACATAAGGGGGGGAGTTTAATTCAGTCATAATTGCAAACAGAGCCACTGTGTCTAGAAAGCTTATTAATGATAATCTGAAGACACTATTCCTTTTCTATTAATTTTGCTAAGGAGACAATACGGAAATCCTTTATTCCAGCATTTGTAGCAAGGAGGGCTTGGGGGATTTTAATGTCACATGCCCTCCTTTATTTCTCCTTAGCACAGAAGGAGACAGTTTGCAATAGATGTGCACACAGTGGAGTCTAAGTGCCCTTTTGCTGAATAATGCATGGTGTTCTGGCAGACAGATACTGCTAAGTGGCCACTGAGAGAGCAAATGTCTCTGGAGGAGCAGTAATCCATGAAGTCCATATTAATACAAGCTTCTTCTGTGTGGCATCCTGGTGACGGTCTTAGCACATTCTCTACTATGATGAGCAATAAGGCTCAATTTCCTCGCATCTCCCACACATTTCCATTTCCGACTTAAAGTTCAGCCTTCCAATTAATAATGCAAGCAATCATTAAGGCATCTCCGTTATTATCAGCTATTATGTGGCATTGGCCGGTCACTGGCCTTTTAGAAAAGCTCTTCCCTCCTTCTCCTTTAAATTGAATTATTTCTAGAGAGATCCTATTATCCATGGTGACCTTTACTCCCATCTAGGGCAAGTCTTTCCATTCCCCTACTGAACTCCAGTTAATGTGCATGGACTTGGGTTGCTCAACCCTGTCATCATAACCGGAATTTGGGGAAAATACTTGTTTGGAGTACAGCTCCCAGAATCCTCCAGACAACATGGCCCAGTTCTGATCATAAGACCCTATGAAGTGAGTTATGCTGAGAATTATATGAATCAAAGGCATAAATCAGCACATGGCTGATTTTGGACCCTTTCACACTATAGTGGTCTGTCCCACTTCAGCTGTGAAATTCTGGGGTTTCCAGGCAGTCTCCGAGTTACAAACATCTGACTTACAAACAACTCATAGTTACAAACAGGGGTGAGACAACAGGAAGTGAGAAAAATCTACTGCTCGGGAGGGAAATCCACTCCTGATTGAGTTATTAACATGGGGAAAAGGTGTCTCCACTGAGGCTTTACCTCCAATCCTTGTTGCCACAAGCCATTCCCCCCCCCCCCCCCAAATCCAGTAATCACAGAAACAGAAAGTGAGGTGAAATCTTCTGAGGCACAGACAGCAAAACAAATACCACATGGGTGCTATCCAAAGCTTGCTCTCATGTGCGTGCGTGCGTGTATGTGTATGTATGTGTGTGTGTGTGTGTGTGTGTATATATATATATATGCTGTAACCTGCCATGCGTTGCTGTGACCAACCTTCCCTCCCTCTTTCTCTCCTTCTTTCTTTCTCTCCTTCCTTTCCTCCCTCTTTCCTTCCTTCCTTCTTTCCTTCCTTTTTTTCTTTCCTTCCTTCCAGCCTTCCTTCTCTTCCTCTTCCCTTCCTTCCCCCCCTTTTCTTACCCCTTTCTTCCTCCTCTTTCCCCATTCTCTACCTATTCTTGGACTGCAACTCCCAGCAGGCTTTCAGATTGATCAATCTACCTATTAGGGCTGGGCGGTTTCGTTTCGTTAATTCGTAATTCGTTAAAAATTCGTTTTTTTTTGTTAACGAAGCGATAATGAACCATTCTGGAGCAACTTAAAAACGAAACAATTTTTTCAATTCGTTTCGTAAATGCTTCGTATTTCGTTATGTATTCGTTTCGTTATTGGTTTGAGGTCGTTTCGTTATTATTTCCGCATGTCTGGGGCAAGTTTTATAGTTGTTTTTTGTTTAATTAGTGAAAAAAAAATATAATATCACACCAACAGTCAACAACAGAGGGAGAGGGAAACTTCAGAAGTTTTTTTAGCGTATTGCGCAATCGTGTCCGCCATTAACGAATCGATTCGTTATTGTTTCATTATTGTTTTGTAATTTTTTTACCATTTATGACATTTCGTAAATATTGAACTTTTTTTAAGGAAAATTTCGGAATTCTTTTAAATATCGAAACGCAAAAAAACCCAAAAAACGAATCAATTTTAGAAACAAATGTTTCCGTTGTTACCCAGGCCTACTACCTATCTCTATCTAATCTATCTTATCTATCTGGAAGATTGTTGGGAGTTGCAGTCAAGGAATAGGAAATTGGAAATATGCAAGGACTGGGATGCTCTCAAAAAATCCAAAGAGAAGAAAGCTTACAGCTTGGAATCAGTGCATTTGAATCATACTACTCTCCTAAAGGGCCTGATCTAGGGGATGCTGGGAGCTGTAGGCCAGAAGAGATGTGCTATTTTGTGTTTTGTTTGCCAGGGTGAGTCATTTTTTTGCATGCACTGTAGTCTCTTTTGGCTTTTTGGCTTTTTAAGTCCCTTCCGCTGTGTTTTTCAGTGTTTTTATGAGTGATGGTCACTTGTTGGCCTGATAGGTGTATTGTGTCTAAATTTGGTGTCAATCCATCCAGTGGTTTTTGAGTTATGTTAATCCCACAAATGAACATTACATTTTTATTTATATAGTTGTGTGTGTGTGTGTGTGTGTGTGTGTGTGAGAGAGAGAGAGAGAGTTGTGTTACACTTTAAAAGTGTCCCTTTTCTGACTTAAATCCAATTTAAGAACAAACCTACAGAACCAATCTTGTTTGTAAGTTGAGGACATGCCTGTATATTTGATGCTTTATCTGAAAATTCAAAGTGCACTTTCCTAATGCTATAACTGGGCAATGTGGTGGAATAAGGATCCAAACCCTAGTCTTCTAAGCTGAGGTCTGACAATAGTGGCTAGAACCACTGGTTCGTACTTAGGTATGCAGCTAAGCGTAGATCTTGCATTTCATTAAGATAAAATGTGAAGGATTTTGTTCTTCTCTGAAAGTCTGGCACACATCATCATAACGTAGCATATAGAATCAAAGAGTTGGAAGAGACCTCATGGGCCATCCAGTCCAATCCCCTGCCAAGAAGCAGGAATATTGCATTCAAATCACCCCTGACAGATAGCCATTCAGCCTCTGTTTAAAAGCTTCCAAAGAAGGAGCCTCCACAACACTCCGGGGCAGAGAGTTCCATTGCTGAATGGCTCTCACAGTCAGGAAGTTCTTTCTCATTTTCAGATGGAATCTCCTTTCTTGTAGTTTGAAGCCATTGTTTCGTGTCCTAGTCTCCAGGGAAGCAGAAAACAAGCTTGCTCCCTCCTCCCTGTGGCTTCTTCTCACATATTTATACATGGCTATCATATCTCCTCTCAGCCTTCTCTTCTTCAGGCTAAATATGCTCAGCTCCTTAAGCCGCTCCTCATAGGGCTTGTTCTTCAGACCCTTGATCATTTTAGTTGCCCACTCTCTCTCTGTGGTCTCTCTCTCTCTTACAGACACAAACACAGAACTATCAGTCCAAGAAGACTCCAGAAATGTGGGTAATTTATAGCATTGATCCATATCGAGAAAACTACCAGGAGTAGGTCTTTGGTAAAACAAATGTGTTACAAAACCATGCCATCCCAATATATTTTGCAGTATAATGGGGATACGCCCCACACTAAACTATGGCTTCTGAGAAAACGCATTTCTGCTTTCTTGGTCCCAACTAGTGAGAGGTGTGTGTGTTTTGGGGGGTGGGGGGTGGAAATAGGACTAACATTTGACATTCATCCTGGAGATCTAGGCTCCATTAAAACATCCTGATCATCATCTAGGCATTCATCTCCAAGACCCATGCCCCACCATGACTTGAAGATGACTTATGGCTTAGTTAGACCACTCAGTGATGGGGTCTATTTTCATAGGATCCAGCTCTCTAGGGCAGTGGTTCTCAGCCTTTCTAATGCCACGACCCCTTAATATGCTTCCTCGTGTTATGGTGACCCCCAACCATAAAATTAGTTTCATTGCTAGTTCATAACTGTCATTTTGCTGCTGTTATGAATAGTAATGTAAATATATGATATGCAGGATGTATTTTCATACACTGGACCAAATTTGGCACAAAGACCCAATCCACCCAAATTTAAATACTGGTGGGATTGGGGGAGGGTATTGATTTTGTCATTTGGGAGTTGTAGTTGCTGGGATTTATAGTTAACCTACAATCAAAGAGCATTCTGAACTCCACCAATGATGGAATTGAATCAAACTTGGCACCCAGAACTCCCATGACCAAGAGAAAATACTGGAAGGGTTTGGTGGCCATTGACCTTAAGTTTTGGGAGTTGTAGTTCACCTACATCCAGAGAGCACTGTGGACTCAAACAATGATGGATCTGGACCAAACTTGGCATGAATTCTCAATATGCCCAAATGTAAACACTAGTGGGGTTTGAGGAAAATAGACCTTGACATTTGGGAGTTATAGTTGCTGGGATTTATAGTTCACCTATAATCAAAGCGCATTCTGAACCCTGCCAACAATTTAATTGGGCCAAACGACCCACACAGAACCTCCATGACCAACAGAAAATACTGTGTATTTTGTGGTCTTTGGTGACTCCTCAGACACCCCCTCGCGACCCCTCCAGGGGTTCCGACCCCCAGGTTGAGAAACATTGCTCTAGGGTCTTGGGGAAGAGACCGCTCTCATCACCTAGCTGACCTCCATTGACTGAATTTGATGACTTATGTGAGCAGAAAATAGATGTTTTACCAGTAAGCATCCTATTCCTCCTTTGACTTGGGTGAGGGGATAATCTAACTCTGTAAATGGACAGTAGCACCTCCTCCAGGGAAATCGTTATGGTGATTATCAACAGAGAAGCAATTTCTGTTCACTTTGATAATTGCTGTGGGTAGGAGGAAGAAAGGCAGGATGTATTGCTGCCATATACTCAAGTTTCTATCTTGGGGATTGCAGGCAAATGGAGAGGCAGTAGCACCTGTAATCCAGATGTGGGGCCCAGCCTCTCAGAGAACAAACATCTGCACCCTGTGCCACATGCCAAATGCTTTGATTCTAAGCGGGATAGGAAGAAGGCTCTTCAGTAAGACCAGATAAGACTACAAGGAAATCTATTCTGTTGACTTTTCCCCCTGGTACTGAACTCCTTTAATGCTCTGCAGTGTTGATCCACCTATGAACTGGATTTGGTGGTTGGGTGCAGCTGTAGTTCAACAGGAAGAGCAGCAACACAAACCCTTCTGTGACATCAACAACAGTTGAAGTTTGTGTCCTATTCCTGGTTGAGTTTGCAGCTCTAAAAGGAGAAAAATGGTGGGAATACATTCCACACCCAAAACAAAACCAAAACAAACACAAAGCTTTCCTCTCTTACATTCTGAAATAACTATGTATTCTTAACAGGCTCATTATGTTTATTTTTCATGTCAGGAGCAAACCTAAAAGTTGTATTGCATTTTTTAACAAACAAACAAAACACGAAGTTTGCAAGCTTGGTAGTTGATTAAATGTCCTTTGACCAGTAGCTGGCCACTTGGAGTGCCTCTGGTGTTGCTGCAAGAAGGTCCTACATTGTGCATATGGCAGGGCTCAGGTTGCATTGCAGCAGGTGGTCTGTAGTTGGCTCTTCTCCACACTCGCATGTCATGGATTCCACTTTGTAGCCCCATTTCTTTAGGTTGGCTCTGCATCTCGTGGTGCCAGAGCGCAGTCTGTTCAGTGCCTTCCAAGTCGCCCAGTCCTCTGTGTGCCCAGGGGGGAGTCTCTCATTTGGTATCAGCCACTGATTGAGGTTCTGAGTTTTAGCCTGCTACTTTTGGACTCTTGCCTGCTGAGGTATTCCAGTAAGTGTCTTTGTAGGTCTTAGAAAACTATTTCTTGATTTAAGTCATTGACGTGCTGTCTGATACCCAAACAGGGGATGAGCTGGAGATGTCACTGCCTTGGTCCTTTCATTATTGGCTGCTACTTCCCGGCGGATGTCAGGTGGTGCAATACCGGCTAAACAGTGTAATATCTCCAGTGGTGTAGGGTGCAAACACCCTGTGATAATGTGGCATGTCTCATTAAGAGCCACATCTCCTGTTTTAGTGTGGTGAGATGTGTTCCACACTGGGCATGCATACTCAGCAGCAGAGTAGCATAGTGCAAGGGCAGATTCTTCACTGTGTCTGGTTGTGATCCCCAGGTTGTGCCAGTCAGCTTTTGTATTATATTGTTTCTAGCACCCACTTTTTGCTTGATATTCAGGCAGTGCTTCTTGTAGGTCAGAGCACGGTCCAGGGTAACTCCCAGGTATTTGGGTGTGCTGCAATGCTCCAGTGGGATTCCTTCCCAGGTAATCCCCAGAGCTCGGGATACTCATTATGTTGCTTCATTGCTTGAACAAAGCTCCTAATTAGGAACAGCTCGAGGCATTTTGTTGCCAAAGGCAAAGCAAAAATGGCACCCTTCCTCTACCCACCTCAGTCGTCACCAAGTTACTGCAGTGCCTAACACAGAAAAACCTTGAAGCACCTCCCTTTAGACATATCACTAACATTGCCTCTCTTTACAATGAGGAAGGGACAACTTGCTGTCAATTAAAAATCACTGCCTGGAGCAGCTAACTTGCCTTGCTATTTATAACACCAGCCTCGCTCCTGATTGAAACAGCAATCCAAACGTATTTTATTTGTGGCTGTTATATTTGGAATGGAATGCAGTAAAAATAATACCACCATATCAGAAGCTATAGAGAGACCGCCCTCTCCACAATACACCTCAAAGATATTTTGATACCATCTGCTGGGTTATCTTCCAGAAATGAGAAAGAGACATCCCATTTATATCTCAAATGCTGGATGAGTTCCATTCTTATGGCACTCATCTTTGAAAGATCCGTTGCATCAAAGGCCAGCCAGAATATAGATCCTTTTGAATGATTTCCTGAAGAGTGATAGCCTCGGGGAGTGGTGGACTCTTTAGGTCTATAGGCTTAAACAGTAAGGTATATTCATCCTGCCTGTGATGGGATGTTGTATTTCATCAGATACAGATCAAATGTGGATGTTCTTAGCATTTAGGAAAGGAAAGATATCAAGATAATATGCAAGTTTAATTTTCCAAAGTGTTGTAAGAGTATAGATGTGCAAAGCTACATTCTCTAAATCTAAACTGTTACTTTAGAAAATTAAACTTGCATATGATCATAAAATCATAGAATTGGAAGAGACCTCATGGGCCATCCAGTACAACCCCCTGCCAAGAAGCAAGAAAATCACATTCAAAGCACCCCTGACAGATGGCCATTCAGTTTCTGTTTAAAAGTCCCCAAAAGAAGGTGCCTCCACCATACTCCAGGGCAGAGAGTTCCACTGCTGAACAGCTCTCACCATTAGGAAGTTCTTCCTCATGTTCAGGTAGAATCTGCTTTCCTGTAGTTTGAAGCTATTGTTCCGCATCCTAGTCTCCAGGGAAGCAGAAAACAAGCTTGCTCCTTCCTCCTTATGACTTCCCCTCACATATTTATATATGGCTATCATTATTATTAAACTTTATTTATACCCTGCCACCATCTTCCCTCAGGGACTGGGGGTGGGTAACATGAGGCCAAGCCCAACAGATACAGTAAGCAAATAAAATACATACAACAAATAATATCAAAAATAAAGTACAAGCAGAAAAAACAATAAAATACAACAATAAAATAAACACAACACAGTGAAATAAAATTACAATTAAGGATAAGGAGTCAACGAAGTGGGCTAGTCCAAATGCAAGAATAAAAACAAGGGGACATTGGGTGAAATGAGAAGCCTGGAGTGATTTATCTGGTGGGAGATACAGTAGGGACAAGCTATGAGGTTTAATTGCTCACTAAGATGAAATGAAACAGGAGGACAAGAATATGCTGGGATGGTCATGGTATGGGGATTGTTGTTCATTCATCAAAAGCAAGGTGGAACAGCCAGGTTTTCAAGCTTTTCCTAAAGGCTGACAAGATGGGAGTTAGCCTAATCTTTCCAGGTAATAAGTTCCAAAGCCAGGGGCCACCGCCAAGAAGGCTCTCTCCCTCATCCCCACAAGCCGCACTTGCGACAAGGGTGGGAGCGAGAGGAGGGCCTCCCCAGAAGATCGAAGAGGTTGTGCAGATTCATAGAAGGAAATGCAGTCCCAAACCATTCAGGGCTTTGTAGGTGATAATCTCATGTCTCCTCTCAGCCTTCTCTTCTGCAGGCTAAGTATGCCCAGCTCTCCTCATAGGGCTTGTTCTCCAGACGCTTGATCATTTTAGTCATCCTCCTCTGGACACATTCCATCTTGGTACTTATCCTATTGTATGTCCTCAGACAGTGAGGGCTGTACAGTCATTTGACTCTTTGAGACTAGGGTTCTAATCCTTACTCATTTATGGAAACTCACTCGGTGACTTTGGCAAGTCGCAGCCTCAGAGTTAGAAAAGGCAAACTTTCTCTGAGCAAATCTAAACAAGCTAATACGCAAACATGGGTGTACTGGAGTAACACGACCATTCCTAGATGCATCAAAATTATCTGGCTGCCGTGTTTTAAAGTTTCCAAACTTGAAATAGAGGTGAGCAACATTTTCCTGTTTGGAAATCAAGGGAAACATCATTGCGAAAGGAACTCTTCCCAGATCAAGAGGAAAGGAAGGTATTGTTCCGTCTTATTTGGAGTGTATCTACACTGTCGAATTAATGCACTTTGGCATCACTTTAACTGCCATAGATAAATGCTATGGGATTTTGGGATTTTTTGTTTAGAGTTGCATCTGCACTCTTTGACAGAGAATCGAGAGACCCTGTAAAATCACAGCACCTATGATTCCATAGCACTGTGTCAAACCTCACTAATTGTACAGCCTAAGACACACCCTTATTTAGGGATAAAGAACCTTTACTCTTGCATATTTGTTTTTAACTAGAAGGTGGCTGGAGATCTGAGTAGAGGATGAGCCCTGGCGCCTTGGAGGGAAGGGAAAACCAACTAAGGCAATACACAGACACCCTTTTCTCTTGAGAAACTTTGCAAGTTGCAGCAAAAGATCAGATTTTTGCTAGACTACTAGCTGAGCAGGGAATTTGTACACAATTCTTTCCTCTTGGCCAGAGCTCAGTCCATCAAAACCGGAGAATGTGCAATGCTATTTCGTACCTGAAAATGGCCCACCAAAACTTGAGAACTGGGGTCAGGCCCTGAGATCTGGCAACCCTATACTGGTGGCTTGTTGCACTAGTGGCAACAAAAATCTATTTTAGTTACTTTCAAGAAACAGGAAAGTGAATAGTTACTTTAAAAAGAATGGCAATGATAGCAGAAATTAAATACCCAAGGACTTTGAAACTATAACTCTATTCCAGTGTATCTCAACCTTCCTAATGCCACAACCCCATTAATACAGTTCCTCATGTTGTGGTGACCCCCAACCATAAAATATTTTCATTGCTACTTCATAATAGTGCTACTGTTATGAGTCATAATGTAAATATCTAATATGCAGGATGGATTTTGATTCACTGGACCAAATTTGACACAAACACCCAATATGTCAAATTTGAATAGTGGTGGGATTGATTTTGTCATATGGGAGTTGTAGTTGCAATCAAGGGGGATTCAGAACTCTATCAATCAAGGTGGATTCAGAACTCTACCAACAATGGAATTGAACCAAACTTGGCACAAAGAACTTCCATGACCAACAGAGAATACTGGAAGCGTTTGGTGGGCACTGACCTTGAGTTTTGAAGTTGTAGTTCATCTACATCCAGAGAGCACTGTAGATGCAAACAATGATGGATCTGGACCAATCTTGGCACGGATACTCAATATGCCCAAATGTGGGGCCGACCAAGGGAAATATGGATGGATGGGATCCTTGAAGTGACTGGATTGTCCTTGAAGGAGCTGGGGGTGGTGACGGCCGACAGGGTGCTCTGACGTGGGCTGGTCCATGAGGTCATGAAGAGTTGGAAACAACTGAACCAATGAACAACAACAACAATGGGTGGGTGTTTTGTCACCTTTTTAGCATTTTTTTTGTTTTGTTTCTTCTTCCTTTCCTGTCAAAACATATTGTTCTCACACTTTCCATGTAAAAGGGAAAATTATCTGGTTCTTTGGAAACTTTCCTTTCTTTTCTTTTTTAATTAACAATCTCAATAAATAAATAAATAAAAAAGTTAGATACTTCTATTACAAGAATATGTGACCACAACAAGAACTACACACAAATCAAAAGAAAATCCAAAGTAATCTTTTCTAAGCTCCTTAAAATAAAAGAGAGAGCTCATGAGCATGGGACACTTATTAGAGCTACAGTTGTGTGTGTGTGTGTTTTAACATATCACATATTGGAAAGTGAATTGCATTGGGATGAGCTCCTGGGCTGTATAATTGCATTTGCTTGTGGCATCTTGCCAGGCTTCTTTGCAGGGCTGCTGCTGAGAGGCAGAGGCTGCTTTTTCCGGCTGCCCCTACCACACCCCTAGCCTTCTATTCCAAGAGGCGCCTCTATTAGAAACATGATGGTACTTCCATCCTCTTTAGCTCCAGCAAAGAAGAATCCACCAGGTAGTTGGACAGAGCCTTGAGCCAAGCGTGGATACAAAAGCTTCTTCGCTCTCTCACAGATTTCTTCTTCCCAGGCAAGTATAGCCAGTGCCTTCCTTCCAGAAATGGCCCGCTTTACTGTGGGTCACTTCTTGCTATTTCTTTTCTTCAGAGGTGATACTGATAGTAGGGCACGGGCACATTGGTCCTCTCCTGGCCTTTTGCAGCTGAGAACTTCTTCTGGTTGTAGATACCAAAGCAGGGGTGTCATTTAGGAGACAGGCACAGCATTCAATCTTATATACAGCGTGGATGTCACAGAGGCAAAAAAGTGTACTATTGGACTTCTGGTGGCAGAATTGGATGCTTAAAATTTCAGGTTTTAAACATACAATTTGATAGATAAGTGTGGGAATGCTGCGCAGTTGATCATTATCTATAATTATATCATCAGACTATAATTCTCTCTGGATCATTTGTTTTGCAGTGGTGTTGAATTGGAATTAATCCTTTCTTACCTTCTCTGTGTTTGTTACATTGCCTGACTCTTTTCTGTCATTGTTTTGTAAAGCACCACTAATGTAACAACAAGAGCAATGGTTGTTCGTGCTACTATTACTATTTTATACATTTGTTTTTGCTCTTCTCATTGTACCAAAAGCAATTTGCAAGTCAGAACCTCTGTAGGTTTATCAATCCATTCATTGGGTCTACTCTAGTTAGTAGTAGTAGTAGTAATTTTATTGATTAGCCCTTAGGCCATATCACAATATCAAACAAAACAACAAGGCTTGACAAGAGTCGATCACACTCCATGTAGTAAGTTAAAAGGGTCTAGTTGAATCCAAGCCTTTATATTTGCTGTATGTCTTTAGGTAAAGGTAAAGGTTTTCCCCTGACATTAAGTCCAGTGTTTCCGACTCTGGGGTGTGGTGCTCATCTCCATGTGTAAGCCGAAGAGCCGACATTGTCCATAGACACCTCCAAGGTCATGTGGCTGGCATGACTGGAGCGGTACCTATTGATCTACTCACATTTGCATGTTTTTGAACTGCTAGGTTGACAGAAGCTGGGGTTGACAGCGGAAGCTCACGCCGCTCCCCGGATTAGAACCTACGACCTTTCAGTCAACAAGCTCAGCAGCTCAGTGCTTTAACCCACTGCGCCACTGGGGGCACTTTAGAGCTGTCTAATAATATTGGTCCCCTGGGTCCTTCCACACAGCTCTTTATCCCAGAATATCAAGGCAGAATATCCCACATTATTTGAGTGTGGACTCAGATAGGCCCGTAGCCAGGATTTTGATTCGGGGGGAGGGGGGGCTGAGTCTGAGTGAAAGAGGGTCTGCCCTAGCAAACCTTTTGTATCGTTACCCTAATACCCCCATGCATATGGGATATATTGAGCATGGTGATCAGATCATGATATGAATAAACATAAAAGTTTAAATAATGTACCAGTAAGGCCTTCTCGTGGACTACCATGAGAATTTTGGGGGGGGGAGGGGCTGAAGCCCCTCAACACCCCCCCCCCCCGGGCTACATACCTGGACTCAGATAACCCAGTTCAAAGCAGATAATGCGGGATTTTATACCTTGATATTCTAGGATATAGGGCAGTGTGGAAGGGCCCCCTGTTTTAAAGTTTCAGGAGAGAAATACTTATTTAGAAGTAGTTGACTGTATGCATAGCCATTGTTTGAAACAGGTGATTTACTTTGACATTCCTTTCAGTTTTCCTTGCTCCTTCAACTTTCCTTTTGCACCCACTTAGTTCAAACTGTAACACAGCAGGAGATTGGAGCCCCATTTACACTGCCATATAATGCAGTTCAATGCTACTAAGGGCCCTTCCAGACAGCCCTATATCCCAGAATATCAAGGCAAAAAATCCCACAATATTTGCTTTGAACTGGGTTATCTGAGTCCACACTGCTATATATTTCAGTTCAAAGCAGATAATGTGGGATTTTATTCAGCTGTGTGGAAGCGGCCTAAATGAAATTATATGAGGTACACTGCCATATTTATTTATTGACAGTATTTGTGTACTGCCTTTCTCAGCCCGGAGGTGACTCAAGGCAGTTTCAAATTCAGTTTCAAACTGCATTATTACTGCCAGTGTAGATGGGGCCTGAAAATCAGCAAGTGGCTTAAGGTAAAGGTTTCCTCCTGACATTAAATCCAGTCGTGTCCGACTCTGGGGTGTGGTGCTCATCTCCATTTCTAAGCCGAAGAGGTGATGTTGTCCGTAGACACCTCCAAGGTCATGTGGCCGTCATGACTGCATGGAGTGCCATTACCTTCCCGCTGGAGCAGTACCTATTTATCTACTCACATTTGCATGTTTTCGAATTGCTAGGTTGGCAGAAGCTGGGGCTGACAGTGGAAGCTCATGCCATTCCCCGGATTCGAACCTGCAACCTTTTGATCAACAAGCTCAGGAGTACAGCGCTTTAACCCACTACACCACTGGAGGCTTAAGCTGCATTATATGGTCAGTGCAGCTGATATAATACAGTTTAGTACACTAACCATATAATGCAGTTTCAATCTGCAATATAAGGCAGAGCAGATGAGGCCTAGACCACCTAAATGTCAGCATGGCTTCTAAGAGCATGATTTGCAAATCAAGCTATCCCTTGTATTGTCAAAGGCTTTCATGGCCGGAATCATTGGGTTGTTGTAGGTTTTTTCAGGCTGTATGGCCATGTTCTAGAGGCATTTCTCCTGATGTTTCGCCTGCATCTATGGCAAGCATCCTCAGAGGTAGTGAGGTCTGTTGGAACTAGGAAAAAGGGTTTATATATCTGTGGAATGACCAGGGTGAGACAAAGGACTCTTGTCTGCTGGAGCTAGGTGTGAATGTTTCAACTGACCACCTTGATTAGCATACAATGGGCTGACTCTGCCTGGAGAAAACTTTTGTTGAGAGGTAATTAGATGTCCTTGCCTGCTTCCTCTCTGTTGTTTTGCTGTTGCAATTTTAGAGGGTTTTTTTTAATACTGGTAGCCAGATTTTGTTCATTTTCATAGTTTCCTCCTTTCTGTTGAAATTGTCCACATGCTTGTGTATTTCAATAACTACACAGAGAAGCCATTAAATGCTGAAGGATCCGGGGAGAGGATACCACATACTGCTAACCAGCTAAATACCTTAAAGGCACCAGAACCCATCTGATCTTGGAAGCTAAGCAGGGTCATTCCTGGTTAGAAGTTGTATGGGAAACCACCAAGGACATCTGAGGGCCCTTCCACACAGCCCTATATCACAGAAAATCAAAACAGAGAATCCCACATTATCTGAGTGTGGACTCAGATAACCAATTCAAAGCAGATATTTTGGGATATTCTGCCTTGATATTCTGGCTGTGTGAAAGGGCCCTGAGTATTCCTTCCTTGAGGAAACCCAGTGAAATTCATGGGGTCCCATAGGTCAACAGGCACTGGACTGCATTATATGTCTCTCTACTGACTATATATTGTCAAACACATGTTTAATTGTATCCTAAAATACTGAAAAAAACAGCAGCCATTTAGAGATGTGGGATATCAATGAAGTAAGTTTTTTTTTCAAATCTTTTAATAGTTTTGCAGCTACGAGATGTCACTTTCATCTCATAGGTGTCTGCAGATGGATGGGTTGTGATAATGAAGTGTAGGAAATAGGCAGAGATGGTAGCCAAACCAGACCACTGGGTCACTTAAAAATGGATCTCAGTGTCCTTTGACATTTGAGTCCTTTGATTTGAAAAGAGATATATCTGGCTTGAAGCCTGTTGAATATTTTTGGATAGGAAGAATCTAAACTGACAAAATGTAAAACCAAGTACGAATGAGGGAATTAAGTAGGGCACTGCACACTTCCAATCAAATTCACCCTCATTTGATCTTACTACAGAGAGCTAAGAGTTATTCAGTCCCCTGCTATTGTATATCTCCATAACACCCCTGTGAGGTAGGTTTGCCATGTTCACCCAATGAGCTTCCCTTTGGGATACAAATATGTGATTCTTTTTAAAGGATCAGTGACTAATTCTAGGTGCTTTCTTCCTCCTGTGAGAAAGACTACTTACAGTTTGGAACCTATTTAACATAAAATGTGGTTGTGGCAATATTATTTTGTTGCTTCCTGAGCCAAAAATTATGTTTTTAGTGCAAAAAGCCATGCACATTTTGCATAGATTACCTCTTGAGGTGTACATCTTCTCCCTAGTATTTTTTTTTCTCCATTAGGGTTTCTCAACATTCAAGAGACACATCTCTGGACTATTATTTGGAATATTTTTTAAATATTCTTTCCATCTTTAGATAGGAACAATCGGCCTCTGGCCTCCCAATTTCCAGTAAAACAGTTGTGGAAATATATAGTACGTGAACTCATTGTTGTGACTTCCCCATGGCAATAAATATTGTGGAACAGGGGCCTTGACATCACCTCACATGGAAAATGTAATTTGGGGACAAAAAGTCCCCAAAGTCCCAGCAACTATTACCATTGTCTGTACTGGGTAAAAACTATGTAAACTGAGGTCCAACTACCTTACTTTTTGAAGGTTTGCTTATTTCTTTCTCAAACGAGAGACAGGATGTTGCATTTCAAGGTAGTAGCCATGGGTTGGGGGATTCTGGAAGGAGCAGTTTGAAAAAGGAATACTTTAAAGTGTGTTAGAATGCGTTTCTCCTTCTTTTGAGCATGTTCTTATAAGGAGGCTAATGAAAGAAGGTTCTTCACTATATATAAAAAAAAAGTATCTTGAAACCAATGGGGCCATGGTGATGCAGCATGGTAAGCCGCTGAGCTGCAGAACTTGCTGATTGGAAAGTCAGCAGTTTGAATCCACGGACAGGGTGAGCTCCCATTGTTAGCCCCAGCTTCTGCCAACCTGGCAGTTTGAAAACATATAAATGTGAGTAGATCAATAGGTACCGCTTTGTTGGGAAGGTAATAGCACTCCATGCTAAGGAGCTCCACTGGCTGTCGTTCATTTTCCGGTCCCAATTCAAGGTGCAGGTTCTTGTCTACAAAGCCCTGAATGGTTTGGGACCTGCCTACCGGCATGACCACATTTCTGTGTATGAACCCACACGATCTCTTCGCTCATCTGGAGAGGCCCTCCTTGCGCTCCCACCTCCATCGCAGGCGCGACTGGTGGGGACGAGGGAGACAGCCTTCTCAGTGGTGGCCCCTCGACTCTGGAACTCACTTCCCAAGGACATCAGGCATGCCCCAACTCTGGCAGTCTTCAGGAGGAGCCTGAAAATATGGTTGTTCCAGTGTGCCTTCCCAGAGTAATGAATTTTCAGTATTGTGCCCTCCAAATGCACTTTACACTGATTTAAGATTGTTGTACGCTCCCACCAATGCCCCATCTCTCCTACCTTATTCATGCCTAGCATTATTTTTAACTTTAATTACATTTGGCCCAGCCATAGATTTTAATTGTGTGTTGTATTATTGTCATTGTATATTGATTTTTTGTTTATGAGTTTTATTTAATTGTTTTACTGTTGTTGTTATTGCTTGTATTGTTGTATTGTGGCCTCATGTAAGCCGCACCGAGTCCCTTGGGGAAATGGTAGCAGGGTATAAATAAAGTTGTTTATTATTATTATTATTATTATTATTATTATTATTATTCTGGCCACATGACTTTGGAGGTGTCTACGGACAACGCCGGCTCTTGTCATAGAAATTGAGATAAGCCTCCCCCCCCCTCCCCCAGGAGTCAGACACGACTAGCCTTAATGTTACTTTTTTATCTTGAAACCTAGATTTGTTTCTCGTTGTAGTTAGGACTGGCCCAAGACATTTTGCTGCCTGAGGCATAAGACAAGTGATACCTTTGCGTGTCCAAGTTGAAGCCCATGGTGCCCAAAGCCATGTCATTTGATACATGCAACAGACAATTTATGATGAATTTATCCCCAGATCTAGCAATAAAAAAATCAGTTAACCATTTGCCATCTTTTCATGAGACGCCCACAACGTTCTCTTCAATGCTTGGTCTGGCTAGCATTGAAGAGAAAGAGAATGCTGGGTTTCTTTGCTAAATAAACGACTCACTCCACTATCACAAAAGCTTTCTAAACTGAGATCGAGATGAGAACCACACTCATTGAAATTAAGCTGATAATGGGTTAACCATGCAGACAGCTTTCCAACCCTCCTCCCTTTCCTCCAGCCTCCCACCCTTTCTAATTGCTGGAGAGCCTGCCATTCATTACATATTTTGGTTCATTCACATCTTCCTTTAATTATCAATCGCTGCTACATTCAGGGCTGAGGATGTGAAACAGAACAGCCCTCTGTGATGCTGGCGTTTGCCCATAACCCGACGTTGCTTTGGTCAGCGGTAAGTGGCCTGGGCCTGACCTCCTGTCCTGTCAGTTGACCAAATGCCTCTTCCATGCTCTTGATGGTGATGTTATCCATATCTAACGAAGCATTTATAGGCCTTGCCGGTAACGTTATCAAAGGATAACACAGGGGAAGGCAGGATGTGAAGTTTTATAACCAGAAAATGCCCTTCCACCCAACTGAGTGCAAAGACCGGCCTCCTTCATGTATATAACATAGATGGTGGCAACTTCCAATGTAAATACAGTGCATGAATACGTTGTTTGTGGACTACAGCTCCCAGCATCCTGTAGCCAGAGGTGCTGTGTAGAGTTCAAGGATTTATGGTTTTAAAATAATATTTCCAAAATTAACTTTTTAACCTGTACTTAAGTACATCTGAACATGAGGAAGAACTTCCTGACTGTGAGAGCTGTTCAGCAGTGGAACTCTCTGCCCTGGAGTGTGGTGGAGGCTCCTTCTTTGGAAGCTTTTAAACAGAGGCTGGATGGCCATCTGTCAGGGGTGCTTTGAATGCAATATTCCTGCTTCTGGCAGGGGGCTGGACTGGATGGCCCATGAGGTCTCTTCCAACTCTTTGATTCTATGATTCTATGATTCTATGAGCCATAGATAATCCTTAGAGAAATATGACTTATGTGTTCTGAGATTCTGAGTCAAAATTAGTCCCTGAGTGTCACAGAATGATGTTCCCTTCTAAGGCTTCTTTGCATCATACCTGTTAGTAGATTGATGTCATGCAGTGGGAGACTTATGTGGGCACATGTTATGGCCTCCTAATAAGCCATGTTTCTCACTGTTTCCATCTGTAAAATGGGAATAATAAACTCATTGGCCTCAAAAGGAAAAATGTCCATGGCTCAGAATCAGTCTGACAGATGAAATATTTGTATACTAGCCACCCCCTGCCATGTGTTGCTGTGGCTCAGTATGTGTATATGTGTTTTGTATGTGTTTTGCTCATGTGTTGTAATGTATTTTTTTATTTTTTGGCTTTTTAAGTCTCTTCTGCTGTGTTTTTCAGTGTTTTATGAGTGATGGTCACTTGTTGGCCTGATACGTATATTGTGTCCAAATTTGATGTCAATGCGTCCAGTGGTTTCTGAGTTATGTTAATCCTACAAACGAACATTACATTGTATTGTTGAAGGCTTTCATGGCCAGAATCACTGGGTTGTTGTAGGTTTTGTCGGGCTATATAGCCATGGTCTAGAGGCATTCTCTCCTGACGTTTCACCTGCATCTATGGCAAGCATCCTCAGAGGTAGTGAGGAATACATTACATTTTTATTTATATAGACTAGCCATCCCCTGCCACGCGTTGTTGTGGCCCACATGGGGGTTCTGTGTGGGAGCTTTGGCTCAATTCTTTTGTTGGTAGGATTCAGAATACTCTTTGATTGTAGGTGAACTATAAAACCCAGCAACTACAACTCCCAAATGTCAAGATTATCTTTTCCCCAAACTCCACCAGTGTTCACATTTGGGCATATTGAGTATTTGTGTAGAGTTTGGTCCAGATCCATCATTGTTTGAGTCCACAGTGATCTGTGGATGTAGGTGAACTACAACTCCAAAAGCAAAGGACACTGCCCACCAAACCCAGTATTTTCTGTTGGTCATGGGAGTTCTGTGTGCCAAGACTGGTTCAATTCCATCATTGGTGTGGTTCAGAATGCTCTTTGGTTGTAGATGAACTATAAATTCTGGCAACTACAACTCCCAAATGACAAAATCAATTTTTTGAGTGAAGAACATACATTGGGTTGTTAGGTGGGTTGTGTCCAAATTTGGGTTGTGTCCAAATTTGGTGTCAATTCATCCAGTGGTTTTTGAGTTATGTTAATCCCACAAACACACATTACATTTTTATTTATATAGATTGTCCATTCTGGACAGTAGCAGCAGAAGCTTTGGAGAAGGTGATGCTCTTTGCTATGCTGCTGATCTGAAACTCTGCAGCAAACACAAGAATGAGAACCTTGGTTTGCTGCATTCAAATAAGGCCTTGCCTCTTTGTTTGAGTCATCTAGAAGAGCCTTTCTTGGGTGCAGCACTGAGTTGGCCAAGCCATCATGACAGTTAGACCACAACAGTCATGATATGGATCACTTAAAACCATTCTGCGCATGCTGACATCACAGAAGGCAAGGCTGGCCTGACAGTGACCAAGACCAAGCTCTTGAGCTTCCATACATGATGAGAATGTGTGGGGTTGGGTTTTGTTTTGCATAAAATAGTGAGTTTGGCACAGAATATACTGCCTTTTTTGCACAAAACTTTGCATTTGGGGGTTTCCCAGTAATAATCTATATCTATATACCTCTATATACCTAATAAAAGTGAAAATATGTATGTGTGTATGTGGCTTGGGTGCCCACTTCCACAGACAGGCTCCTGCTTCCACCAACAGCTTTAACCCACAGTGCTGAGGAGCCACCAAAAGCCCTTCCTCTAATGACATTTCAGGTTACAGCGAGCTCCATGAACATGTAGCCCAACCCCTACCAATGTCCTCCTCAAACACCATACTGTCCACTACCCAAGGAATGCTTTCATTTGGGGACAATGCCATCCTAGATTTTACATGTTTCCTCCACCACAGAGACATCCCAATGTTTCTCACTCTCTCCATTGGTGTAGAATTTGCATGATTCCACCCACTGCCTCTCCCTTAACCCTTTTCTACCCATTTCAACTCTGCCTGCACAACAAACTGAGCAGAACTAATCAGCAACTAAACATACTGCAGGAGTTGGGGGGATTGACTCCACATGATGGAAGTTGTAGTTCACCCTGCATCAAGTCAGTGCACTGTGATTCCCACTGACAATGGACCTGGACCACATTTGGCACACAGAAGCCACATGACCAAAGAAAAAAACTGGAAAGGTTTGGGTGGGGGAATTCAACTTGATTTATAGCCATTGTAGGTACTGGGATTTATAGTTCACCTGCAATCAAAGAGCACTATGGACCTCACCAATGATGGCCCTTGACCTAACTTGGCACACAAAACCCCCATGGCCAACCAAAAAATACAGGGAGTCTTTGTGGGAAATTCACCTTGATTTGGGGGACTTGTAGTTCAAATACATCAGAAAGCACTGTGAACCCAAACAATGGTGGGTTTGGACCAAACTTGGCACGCATACCTAATACACCCAAATTTGATAATTCAAGTAGTTTGGGGGAATTGACCTTCCTTTCTGGGAGTTGTAGTTCAGCCACAACTAGAGAAACTGTGACCCCCACCGATGATGGATCTGGACCTAACTTGGTACACAGAACCCCCATGACTAACTCAACATACTGGAGGGGTTTGAGGGGACTGACTCATCATAGTGGGAGTTGTAGTTTAACCTGCCCACCGATGATGCATCTAGAACAAACTTGCCCAACATAACAAACTTTAAGTGTTGTTCTTCATTCGTTCAGTTGTTTCTGACTCTTCGTGACCTCATGGACCAGCCCACGCCAGACCTCCCTGTCGGCTTTCACCACCCCCAGCTCCTTCAAGGTCAATCCAGTCACTTCAAGGATGCCATACATCCATCTTGCTCTTGATCGGCCCCTCTTCCTTTTTCCTTCCATTTTCCCCAGCATCATTGTCTTCTCTAAGCTTTCTTCTCATAATGTGGCCAAAGTACTTCATCTTTGCCTCTACTATTCTTCCCTCCAATGAGCAGTCGGGCTATGTTTCCTGAAGTATGGACTGGTTGGATCTTCTGGCGGTCCATACTTTAAGTACTGATGGTTAAGCTGGTATGATGTGAGTTGTAGTTCACCCACAGCCTTATGCATTTTACTTTTTCAAATAACCTGGGCAATGCCAGGAACCCAAGCTAGTAATTCATAAACTTTCAGAACCTCACTCAGTCGGGAGACAAGTTTTGAAATGTATATTTCTTGTGAGAATTGAATAGGCTGAGTTGTGTCCCTGTTCCTTCGGGAAATACCCCAAATTGTAAACCGCAACATTTCCCCATAACCATAAAAAGGCTTAAACTGGGCATTTGAAGGAGAAGGAAAACGAGTTTGAAAAATATTTGGTTTGTTATTGTTTTGGCTTGCTTGTGCTTTATATTGAGTACCTGTGAACAGAGATCTGCGTACCACTGCTTATCTATATATTAGGCTTCTGTTCAATTAGATTTGTTTTAAGTGAGGGAACTGTAGAAATAGAATCATAGAGTTGGAAGAGACCTCATGGGCCATCCAATCCAACCCCCTGCCAAGAAGCAGGAATATTGCATTCAAAGCACCCCCGACAGATGGCCATCCAGCCTCTGTTTAAAAGCTTCCAAAGAAGGAACCTCCACCACACTCCAGGGCAGAGAGTTCCACTGCTGAACGGCTCTCACAGTTAGGAAGTTCTTCCTCATGTTCAGATGTCCTTTCTTGTAGTTTGAAGCCATTGTTCCACGCCCTAGTCTCCAGTGAAGCAGAAAACAAGCTTGCTCCCTCCTCCATGTGGCTTCCTCTCACATATTTATACATGGCTATCATATCTCCTCTCAGCCTTCTCTTCTTCAGGCTAAACATGCCCAGCTCCTTAAGCCATTCCTCATAGGGCTTGTTCTCCAGACTCTTGATCATTTTAGTCGCCCTCCTTTGGACACTTTCCAGCTTGTCAATATCTCTCTTCAATTGTGGTGCCCAGAATTGGACACAATATTCCAGGTGTGGTCTAACCGAGGCGGAATAGAGGGGCAGCATTACTTCCCTGATCTAGACACTATGCTCCTATTGATGCAGGCCATAGTGTCTAGATCTAGGGAAGTCATGCTACCCCTCTATTCCATGCCCTTACTTTACTTTCTCAACTAAATAAGAATTTTGGGAGGTCATTTTAGATAGATAGATAGATAGATAGATAGATATCTCACTTCCTTTAAAACATCATTCCTTGCAATACCTATTGCTTCCCAATCATTGCAAATTATTCCTCATGTTTCCTTATCACTTCCACAGGTATCTTATCCCACCTGTCAACTAGACAATCAGAAAAGAGCCCTGGCAACTCAGTTTAGATTACCACTTCCGCTTTTTCCAGAGAAAGGAATGAAACTGACATTGAAAACAATCTTTGCTTGCCTTCACTGCTGCTTCTAACAGCTGTTTTCTGTCACCATCAGCTAGATATATATATAAAACACATAACCCGTGTAATAAATTGTAATCTCCTTCTTCCTTGAGTTTTTTCCATGGAAACAACTTTAAAGAGCTCCCCACTTTCCCATAAGCAAAGGCCCTCATGTTTTTTTTTTTTACCAGGAATGGAGGAAAGAGGCACAAAATGATAGGAAACGTCAAATACGTTATTGCTTGTGGAAGGACAAGTCGGATTAGCAGCCACTCGTAGCCTGAACTGCCAAATGCATTGAGATGGCTGTAATATATATTAGATGGGTCTGCCTCTGACAGTTCAGAAATGTCAGTGCAAAATGCTTATTTATGTATAGAATCATTGAGTTGAAAGAGACCTCATGGGCCAAGAAGCAGGAAAGCCACATTCAAAGCACCCCTGACAGATGCCCATTCTTTTTAAAAGCCTCCAAAGAAAGAGCTTCTACCACAGTTCAGGGCAGAGAGTTCCACTGCTGAACAGCACTCAAAGTCAGGAAGTTCTTCCTAATGTTCAGGTGGAATCTCCTGTAGTTTGAAGTCATTTTTCCACATCCTAGTCTCCAAGGCAGTAGAAAAAAAGCTTTCACCTTCCCCTCTATGACTTCCCCTCACATCTTTATACATGGTCCTCATCATGTCTCCTCTCAACCTTCTCTTCTGTATGGTAGACATGCCCGGATCTTTAAACCGCTCCTCGTAGGGCTTGTTCTCCAGACCCTTGATCATTTTGGTTGCCCTCCTCTGGACACATTCCAGTCTGTCAACATCTCCCTTTGGTTGCAGTGTCCAGAACTGTACACAGTGTGATTCCAGGTATGGTCTGACCAAGTCAGAATAGAAGGGTAGCATGACTTTTCTGGATCTAGGCACTATACTCCTATTGATGCAGGCCAAAATCCCATTGTCTTTTTTAGCTGCTGCATGGCATTGTTTGCTCATGTTTAACTTGTTGTCCACGAGGACTCCAAGATCTTTTTCACATGTACTACTATCAAGTCAGGCATCGTCCCCCATTCTGTCATATTTTCTGCCTAAGTGAAGTATCTTGCATTTGTCACCGCTGAACTTCATTTTGTTAGTTTTGGCCCATCTCTCTAATCTGTTTAGATCGTTGGATGCATAAACATCTAAAACTATTTGGGTTTCAGTTGTATTGACTTTCAGTGCATTTCTGGTCTTGATCCAAAATACTCACCTTTAAAATCCCGCAATGATTTGGTTTTCATCAAGCTGGCTTTTTCTATGAGATTTTATTGTAATAATTTAATGTTTTAACTATTTATAATTACTGTGATATGTATTGTATTGTAAATGTATGCATTGAATATGTGCCGCCCTGAGTCCCCCCTAGGGGGTTGAGAAGGGCGGGGTAGAAATGCTCAAAATAAATAAATAAATAAATTTCCTAAGGATGGTCTGCATCTATGTGGATCTATACTACCATATAATGCAGTTTCTGATCCCAGATTATCTGCATTGAACTGGATTATATAGTAGTATAGACTCATATTAACTAGTTCAAAGCAGATAATCTGGGATGAGATAATTGGCTATATGCCTAGGTGGTTCTAGCCTCAGGCTGGATCTACACTGCCATAAGGATTCTATATTATCTGATTTAATCTGGATTATATGGCAATGTAGACTCATATAATCCAGTTTAAACCAGGTAATGTGGATTATCTGCTTTGATAATCTATATTATCTAACAGTGCAGATCAATTCCCAGTCTCTCATCTTCAAAGGAAAACAATGCAAAATCACATCTCAACAAATCTTGCCTAAAATTCCCAGTGGTACATTTGCCTTACAGTCATGCACACAGATAATATACCATCCACGTGTCTTAGATGGGCATCTAAAAGCCTAACTGATAATGCTCATGGTTGGTGTGGCTTGAATTACTATCATATCTTTTCTGTACTATAGTATTCCAATGAGAGCCTTCTTTCCCTTTTCTGTAGGCAGCTTGGAAATGATGAGTTACTACATGGACACAGCCATTGGAAGTCCGGTCCCCTATCCTCTGGCCCGCCCTGCAGCAATGGTAAGGAAAAATCATACCAGTATAATATTATGGGAAGAAAGGGAATGGGGTAATGAATCATCCAATCCCGGCTAAGGTCAAATCCCATATAGTAATTAAAAGACACAAAGAAGGCATTTCTTTCATAAACTCTTATGGGCTCATTCCACTTTATCAGATGCACTTCCAAAAATGTCTTCTCAGATGATCAGAAAGGTGCTACTGGATTCTTTTGAATGTCAAAACAGACCAATATAGATGAACACTGGGATTGTGGCGCAGCTGGCTGAGTGTCAGCTGCATTAAGATCACTCTGACCAAAAGGTCATGAGTTCGAAGCCAGCCCGGGTTGGAGTGGGTTTCCAACCATTGTGTAGCCTGTTGTCAACCTTTGCAACCCGAAAGACAGTTGCATCTGTCAAGTAGGAAAGTTAGGTATCACCTTAAAATGTGGGGAGGCTAAATTAACTGATTTATGAGGCCATAAAGAAGACTCCAGCAAAGCATTCCAGTGGGGAAGCATGCGGGGAATGCGAAAGTGCTTCATCAGCATCGCAGATGGATGATGAAAGCGGCAGCTCCCCTGGCAGCCAGAAAAAGTTAAATAGCCTCTGTGTATGTCTGTATATGTTTGTATGTCAAAAATTGGCACTGAATATTTGCCATATATGTGTACACTGTAATCCACCCTGAGTCCCCTGCGGGGTGAGAAGGGCGGAATATAAAAGCTGTAAATAAATAAATAAACGCTTTAAATTTAGACTATGGTCCACGCTCTGGTTACATCCCGAATAGATTACTGCAACACACTCTACATGGGGTTGCCTTTGAAGACTGTTCGCAGACTTCAACTCCTATGACCAACAGAAAATACTTGAAGGATTTGGTGGGCATTGACCTTGAGATTTGGAATTGTAGTTCACGTACATCCAGAGAGCACTGTGGACTCAAACAATAATGGATCTGGACCAAATTTGGCACAAATAATAAATATGACCAAATGTGAACATTGGTGGAGTTTGGAGAAAATAGACCTTGACATTTGGGAGTTGTAGTTGCTGGGATTTATAGTTCACCTAAAATTAAAGAGCATTCTGAACCCCACCAATGATAGAATTGGGTCAAAATTCTCACTCAGAACCCCCATGACCAACAGAAAATACTGTGTTTTCTGATGGTCTTTGGCGACCCCTCTGACCCCCCCCCCCCCCCCCCCAGGTTGAGAAACGCTGCTATATGAGTGTACACTTTTCCTTTTGGAGTCCTACTGGACTTTTAAAAACCTGTAACTAAATTGTTTTCATGGGTTACCAGAAGCTAGCTTAAAGAAGAAAACGTAAAATAAATAAATAAATCAATAAATAAATAATATGTAGTGAGAATAATGACACAATAGGGGAATGGTTCATGTTTGGTCATCTAGGGAACAGATATGGTGAGGAAACAGCTTGGGGTGGGATAGGATGAGAGTAAAGTGAGGTCTGCAGTGCACACAACAATTACGGTGATGGGGCCAGACCTCAGGGTAGCCGAGTTCAGGGGAAGGAAGTTCTCTTTCCTGTTATCCCAAAGCAATCGCAGGCTCAGCAGACCCTGTGCCAATGACATGTTTTTCATTTGCATGTTTTGCGTTTTAGGCTCCCAGGTTTCTTTTGCCTTATAGAAGAAATATCTTACATAGGAGGGGGACTTCCTTTAAATGTGTTTAATGCTGGTGGGGATTAAGTTCAGTCATGTCCGACTCTGGGGGTTGGTGGTCATCTCCATTTCAAAGCCAAAGAGCTGGCATTGCTCATAGACACCTCCAAGGTCATGTGGCCGGCATGACTGCATGGAGCACTGTCACCTTCCCTCTGGGGTGATGCCTATTGATCTATTCACATTTGCATATTTTCAAACTGCTAGCTTGGTAGAAGCTGGAGCTAACACTGTAAGCTCACTCTGCTCCCCGGATTTGAACTGTCTACTTTTCGGTCAGCAAGTTCAGCAGTTCAGCAGTTTAACCCACTGTGTCACTGGGGGCTCTGGTTTCCTTAGGTGATAAATGTTCAGGGATGGTTTTCTCAGTTTTTTCCTCTAAAGTATAGCCTACAACATCCATATAAAGGGATAGCATCCCAAATAAGCAGGATCTGATCTTAGATTCCGAGATCAGATCCAATTTATTTGAAGTGCTACACACTACCTATCCTCTGCAAAAGGCCGGTGAATTTGTACGAATATTTTTTATACTGTTATACTTCCCTTTCAAAGTAGCTTTAAATTAGTTGATAAGAGTTCAGAGACAACACATAGGCCCCTTCTACACTGTCCTTATATCCCAGGATCAGATCCCAGGTTATCTTTTGTAAAATTTTACAAAGGGGCAAGCAACAAATGCTGGAAATGCGGCAAGCAACTAGGATCTTTCATCCACACCTGGTGGAAATGCAAAGAAGTTAAAAGATTCTGGTCTGAAGTACATAGACAGACCCAACAAATAATCCAAACAAAATTTGAACTAAAATCCGATTATTATCTTCTCCATCTCTTGGACTTTGATATCGAACCCAACAAAGAAAAGATATTATTTCATATCACAGCGGCGGCGCGAACCGTCCTAGCATGCAAGTGGAAAAGTGCAATCCTCCCAACTACAGAGGAATGGCTTCTAAAAATTAGTGATCTAATCGAAATGGACGCACTAGCAAACCTGATATATGATACAAGCCCAAAGAGGAAAATAGACTGGAAACCAGTAAAGACTTATTTAAAGAAAAAAAGTACATCCCATTAGCGGGTCATTGAGCAAAGCAGTGGATTTTACTAGGAAGAGAAAGGATTAGAAACAGATAAATTTGTACGACTCTGCAGACTATTTAGGAAGTCACAACATTATGTTGTTGGTTTTTTTTAATCATACCCCCCCCCCCCCGATATTTCATTCCCACAGACCCTCACCCTCCCCTCCTCCCCCCCGTCCCTCTGGTAGATGTTGTCTGTATTTAATGGTGTGAAATGTGGTAAATGTGTAAGTGTTATTGTTAATATATAACTGAAAATGTGAATAAAGACTATTTACAGATCCCAGGTTATCTGATTTGAACTGGGTTATATGAGTCCTCAATGCCAAATAATCTGGGATAAGAAGATAATCTGGGATAAGATCCTGGGATATAGACCACTGTAGAAAGGGTCATAATTTCTAGTAACTTTTTTTCTTCCTTGACATTTGAACAAATCTCTAATGGTTAGTTTTAGTTTAGTGGGTTAAACCCCTGTGCCGGCAGGACTAAAGACCGACAGGTCGCAGGTTCGAATCCGGGGAGAGGCGGATGAGCTTCCCCTATCAGCTCCAGCTCCTCATACAGGGACATGAGAGAAGCCTCCCACAAGGATGATAAAAATATCAAAATCATCCTGGCGTGCCCTGGGCAACGTCCTTGCAGACGGCCAATTCTCTCACACCAGAAGCGACTTGCAGTTTCTCAAGTCGCTCCTGACACAACAAAAAAAAACTTCAAAAACAATGTCTATTTATAAGCTTCTGTCCTATGACATGAACACACCTAAGCAGAATAGCCACCCATCTCTATAATGCCATTTAACAGCTAATCTTAATACTTTATCTCACCAGTCTGTTATTCTGCTACAATCACATTAGTGACTGAAAGGGATGCATACCACGTTGAGCGCCTTCGATATTACATCTCTCTTCAGTAGCACAATTGTGTTGATTTGCCATTTTGTGGCCCCATGATCATAGTTTTCAACCCTTGCTATCCTACACTACTGTGGTTCCTTGTTGTGCAATTGTACTGTATCAGAATTAAAACAAAAAAGAGGAAAGTGTAAAAGAAAAACAGCCAGCTTGAGAATAGAGAGAGAGGAGGGGAAAGGAGGTGAATCCTACCCTACTGTCAGCATACCAGCATCAAAGCCACCTATTGAAACAGTGGTGGCTGGTGGTTGCTATCCACTGAAGAGTTTGGTTCAAATCTGGAAATATCAATCCTGCATCAATAGGAGCATAATGTCTAGATCCAGGGAAGTCATGCTAGCCCTCTATTCTGCCTTGGTTAGACCACACCTGGAATACTGTGTCCAATTCTGGGCACCACAATTGAAGAGAAATATTGACAAGCTGGAATGTGTCCAGAGGAGGGCAACTAAAATGATCAAGGGTCTGGAGAACAAGCCCTATGAGGAACAGCTTAAAAAGCTGGGCATGTTTAGCCTGAAGAAGAGAAGGCTGAGAGGATATATGATAGCCATGATAGTCACAGGGAGGAGGGAGCAAGCTTGTTTTCTGCTTCCCTGGAGACTAGGATGTGGAACAATGGCTTCAAACTACAAGAAAAGAGATTCCATCTGAACATTAGGAAGAACTTCCTGATTGTGAGAGCTGTTCAGCAGTGGAACTCTCTGCCCCAGAGTGCGGTGGAGGCTCCTTCTTTGGAAGCTTTTAAACAGAGGCTGGATGGCCATCTGTCAGGGGTGCTTTGAATTCAATTTTCCTGCTTCTTGGCAGGGGGTTGGACTGGATGGCCCATGAGGTCTCTTGCAACTCTATGATTTTAGGATTCTAAGGTTCTGTACTCCTGAGTCGACTTGACTTCCATAATAGCAGCAGGTATCAGCCAATACCGAGTTCAGGTGAGAACTGTCAGGTCTACCTGGGATAATAATAGTATGCATCAATGAGGCCTTCAAATGTGTTTGATTCTAAGTAGGCGGATGTAGTGAGAGATAGATGAGATGGGAAATCCCGGTGCATTTCAAAGTGAGTGGCTCCCTTGTTAAAACACCATTTGCACTCCAAAAGAGAGAGACACCAAGAACTCACGGCAGTCCATTGAAGTTCTCTGATGTCAAGATTAGAAGGCAGCCCACCCTCTTGTAGACAGTGTGCAAGCTGTGTAAACACTGGGGGCTCTCCTGTTTCTTATCTCTCACAATGGCTATTTAATTGGACTGAGCTGGGGATGTTTGTTACTTGGTGATGTTGTGCCGACCTCTATGTTCTTATGCTTGGTCTCAGCTTATAGGTACACTCCCTGATTCTTTGCCACCAGTGAAGCAATCTCCTGCTTTTGCCCTTGAGGAGTGGCTTGTTAAAATGTTTTCAGATGTTTTGCTAGTGCCTTCAGTGTTCAGCAATCATCCTCAGATCACTGCGGCACTTCGGTAACTTAAGACTGGGCTTGATGGCCCTCTGGGGACACCCTCTGTGCATGGCAATCCCTATTATTTCACTCCTTTCCAAATGGCTTGCAGAGTGGGTTTAGCATTTCAGCCTCAAAATCCTGCCCTGGCCTTAGAGCAGACATGGGCAAACTTCGGCCCTTCAGGTGTTTGGATTTCAACTCTCAGAAATCTCAGCCAGCTTACTGGCTGTTAGGAATTGTGGGAGTTGAAGTCCAAATACCTGGAAAGCCTGAGCTTTTCAATGGATCTTCAACAATACAGATTTTTATCCCTAATAGTTCCTCCATTTCCTTCTTAATTATTTTTTGGAATTTTTGTTTTTTTTCACAATTCCACCACATGTGGGTGTAAGTTCCGGTTTGCCTGCAGTTGTGCCAACATCGTTTTGGGGAGGTTCTGGTTATGTGAGCTAATTTCACAGCAGTTCTATCCCATTTTGTCTGGATTTTCCATTGCATTTTCCATATCTTTAAAAGTTTTATTTTATTAATTGAATTCATCAAATTGTCTATTTCTCTCTGGAAGGAGGAACTAAGTTGCAGCATGCCTGCCACAGACTGACTCAAAGGCACTGAATGTAATAGGGTGGGAAACTATTGTGTATGGTGCAATTACAAACTTCCTTTTCACACATTTTTCACATGTACATTTGCAAGTAACAATGTACATCCATTTTTATATTACCATTTGAAAAGGGAGCTGAGGGATGATTTATTTTTGCCACCAATTTGAAAGAAACCAGTATTCAGGAGATTTTACCCCAGTTCCCAATTTTAAAAAGACTTAGCCGATTTGCAATGGAGGTTGCCAATTAGGAACCAAATTTACCATCAAGTTAGAAGGGAAGCTGTTCAATTGCACCTCCTCCTTTATTAAGAAAGTAATAACTTAATAGTAATTACTCTGTATATACTGTAGCGTGACTGGAGATAAGAATGTAAATTTATTTGGTTACTTTTCCCTACGTTTCTGCCACAACGTGAGGTAAGTTGTAATATTGTGAGAAATGGCACTTGGTACACAGAATAGACGGAGCTGAGGCAATCTTCAAATAAAAGTTAACAATTTTATTAAGTACACAGCGTGTGGTTGCAAGACGTAACTTTTCCTTGTTGCACTTGGAATAATACTTGTAACTTTAACAGTTCATTCTTTCAAGTAACACAGTGTCTTTCTGACGTAGAGCACTTGTTTCAGACAAAGTTTCCATACAGGGATGTTTCCCTTAGTTGATCCTCCCTAGATCAAATACTAAGTAAACTATTCTTTAGCCTCTCCTTAGACTAAAAGAATTCCAGCTATGTTTCACCATTCGGCTGCGCTAGCCTGAGAAACTTCCAATAGCCAAACCCAGCTTTTCAAAGCCTCAAAGTTTTGCTTCACAAGTCACTCCACCACCTTTCCTTTCCTTCTCTCCCAATTCCTAACTCCTCACTCCTCTGAACCTAACTCCTGACTGCTCACTCCTCTAAACCTAAACCCTAACTGATTTTTAACTGTCGTTTTTTTCAAACTCTCCCCTCTAAGCTCCTCCCACTTCCCTCTCTCCTGGCAATGCACATGGGGGACTCCTCTGACTTAGGCCGCTCCAGCATTACTGCAGCCAATCTAAACACAAATACAGTTAAAATCATACAATTTATAATCAACTCCTGTACACCGTTGTTTCCTAAGTAGATAGCCAAGAAAGAAAAATGCTACTAGGCAGGCAAATAATTACATTTCATGGTGGGATAAGTGATATCCAAAGCTAAGACCAGTTTTGGGAATTGAGTTGCTGAAGGATTCTGATCATATGACAAGCTGTAGACCTTTCTGACATTATTTCCCTATGAGGAATGTTGCGGTCCATCTGATGGAACAAGAAATTCAAATGGTGCACTCACAGAGGTTGATCCCCATAGCTTCTGATATCAAGGGAAGTAGAGCCTGCATGAAAATTATTTAGAAAGCATTTGTCAGAGCTGGATTAAATAAGTCTTGGCATCCTGGGACTGACAGGCATGCTTGCGGTGTCTTTACTGACATGCATTGCAAGCACCCTACTCTAAAATGGATAGTTGTATGTGAACCAAACCAAACATCAAAATGTTACTATGTGATGCAGATGTTTTGCAGACTGAGCAAATTCAATGCATGATGGATTCCAGTGTCTTAACTGAGGCCTCTCCCAAATGTATTTGTTCTAAGATCTACCTAAAATCAGAAAAAAGCAAGGAAAGAAAAACTGGTGTTAGTTTAAGCATCACTCTGATAGTACCCACGTTGCCACAGCCATAGTCCAACACCAAAACCACTACACCATGCAGGGTTGCCAGGATGGAAAGTGAAGACAGTCCTTTTATAATATGCTGTGTAGGATATGATAAAAGCACTGGACCGGGTCTGCTCTAGGAAGCCAACTAGGATCAATTCTGCTTAGTACTTAGATGGGAGAGTACCAATGAATGCCAGCGGCCGTAGGCTGGAAGGAACTGTCAAAACCACCTTTGAAATGTATGAGGTTGCTATAACTCAACAGTTGCAACAGTACCTCATGAAGTCGGATTTGGCTATGGTGGTCCACACCTTAGTTACCTCTAGATTGGACTATTGCAATGCACTATATGTGGGACTGCCCCTGAAGACGGCCCAGAAATTTCAATTGGTCCAACGGGCAGCAGCCAGACTACTAACTGGTGCGAATTACAGAGAGCGGTCAACCCTCCTGTTTAAGGAGCTCCACTGGCTGCTGTTTATTTTCCGGACCCAATTCAAGGAGCAGGTTTTGACCTACAAAGCCCTGAACGGTTTGGGACCCGCCTACCTGTGCGACCGCATTTCTGTCTATGAACCCACACAACCTCTTCCAGAGAGGCTCTTCTCTTGCTCCCGCCCACATCGCAAGTGCGACTTGTGGGGACGAGAGGGCCTTCTCTGTGGTGGCCCCCCGGCTCTGGAATTCACTCCCCAGAGATATTAGGCAAGCCCCCACATTGGCAATCTTCAGGAGGAACCTGAAAACCTGGTTATTCCAATGTGCCTTCAATGATTGAATGTAAGATACTCCCTGACCAAACTTTGCATAAAATGGCCTCAGAAGCACTTTATTTTATGGTCCGTGCAATTAAATCCTTCCGGCATCCCTGGATCCTCCTCGTCGATAATTTATATCGTCCTATCTCCCTATGGTTTAAAATTTTATCATTGAATTTGGCCTTGCCCAGTCTAATCCCCTGTGTTTTTAATGTTTTGGTTTGATTTTGCTGTATTGCTTATTATATTAGTTTTGCATTTTATGTATTTTATTTTTTGGTTTTGTTATGCTTTTGTGTTATATTGTGTTTACTGTATTGATGGGAGTGGCCTCATGTAAGCCGCACCGAGTCCCCCTGGGGGAGATGGAGTGGGGTATAAATAAATAAATAATAAATAAATAAATAAATAATGCGGCAGCCATGATACTAACAGGAGCGGGACGCAGGGAGCATACAACCCCCTTGTTGTACCAGCTCCACTGGCTGCCGATTTGCTACCGGGCTCAATTCAAGGTGCTGGCGCTGGCCTATAAAGCCCTAAATGGTTCCGGCCCAAGATACCTATCCGACCGCATCTCGACCTACGAGCCCACCAGGACTTTGAGATCTTCCGGGGAGGCCCTGCTCTCGATCCCGCCTGCTTCTCAGGCACGGCTGGCGGGGACGAGAGATAGGGCCTTCTCGGTGGTGGCTCCTCGGCTGTGGAACGCCCTTCCCGTGGACATCAGACTGGCTCCTTCCCTGATGATATTCCACAAGAAATTAAAGACTTGGTTGTTCAAGAAGGCGTTCGAACAAGAAATGCAATGATTGGTAATGACTATAGGAATGGAACAACGGAAAATGATACTGGATTGTGGATTGGATGATGAGACGACGCAGAATGGTTGTCGTAGTAATGATGATGTTTTTTGATGATGTTTTCTGATGATGATGTTTTTTGTTAATGCTGGATTGTGGATTTTTATATTGTGTCTTGAATTTTGAACCTTGTTCCTTCTATGTTGTACACCGCTGTGAGTCGCCCCCGGGCTGAGAACAGCGGTATATAAGCAAAGTAAATAAATAAATAAATTAATAATAATAATAATAATAATAATTATTATTATTATTATTATTATTATTAAGGCACAAGTAGCCTGTCATGCAAACAGGTAACAAGCAACCCCAGCTTTAAAATCTCTCTTCCATTGAAAATTTATGAACATGTTCAAGTTATCATTCTGGCAAAGCCTTATGAAGAACAAGGTTCTCCTTTAGCCACTAGAGCTGTTCCAGCTCATGTGGTGGAACTTCAGGAGGTTTTACCCCCTTCTGTGTTCACAGTAAGTTTTATTGTTTTCACAAGCTTAGTTCCTGATGTCATACTATATGTGCTTAAAATATTTTGGGGTTTGGTTTGTTTGTTTTTGTGCCCGCCCGTTGCTTCCTATTGTTGCTGCACAGCTAAGCAAGTCTTCTCACACTTTCTTAAGTGTTAAAGGCCACATACGTACAAGAGCCTTGCAATTGTCGCAGAAGGATATGGGTGTGGCCACAGGGACTTTGAATAGGCATCTTCCACTTTGAAGGCAAAGAAAGCCATTTCTGTGACAAAGAGAACCACCTAATGTATAACTTATCAGCTCTTGCCAAATTATTTTGAGGCAGAAATGCCCAAACTGTTGCAACTGTTACTTCTCATTTCTGGATTAGATGATTTTCCTTTTCTTCTCCAATTCAGATGATAATGTGCATAGCTGGAGTGGAAATTCTGCACAAAATGGAGTCTCCAATATGTCCCTTCAGATCTCCCTAAGATCCTTATCACTTAAAATGAATAGCTCTGGCTAGAAAGAAGTGGTTCCATATCCCATCTTCCTTAATAAGTGAGAAGAAATGATCTTGGGTTGTAGTTTTTTTGGGCTATATGGCCATAGTCTAGAGGCATTCTCTCCTGACGTTTTGCCTGCATCTGTGGCAAGCATCCACAGAGGTAGTGAGGTCACTACCTCTGAGGATGCTTGCCATAGATGTAGGCAAAACGTCAGGAGAGAATGCCTCTAGACCATGGCCATATAGCCCGAAAAAACTACAACAACTCAGTGATTCCGGCCATGAAAGCTTTCAACAATACACAGAAATGATCCTGTCATTTCACTTTGCTCTGAAACCAGGCCCTTAGTTTATTTCTGTCTTATTTTTTAAACAGGAAAGTATGTTCGTGTGTTTGTGTGTGTATGGGGGTTTGTGTTGACAAGTAATAAAGAAGTGACAAGCTGAGAGCAACTGTGGTTTTTACTTAATGCATAGTTATTCTTGAAATCAGGAGGACGTGTTTTAGGTTTTAGTCCTTGAACCTGTGGGCATGGGATAATTCTCAACTTATACGCATACTTATATGGGATGCTATATATATACAGTAAGACCACTTGGCATGCAGTCTTGTTGAATGCAATTTCAGTTATATTTGAATACTATATAACAATGGTTCTCTCCGTTCCTTATGCCACAACCCCTTAATACAGTTCCTCAGGTTGTGGTGACCTCCATCCATAAAATTATTTCTGTTGCTACTTCATAACTGCAATTTTGCTATTTTTAGGAATTGTAGTGTAAATATCTGATATGCAGGATGTATTTTCATTCACTGGACCAAATTTGGCACAAATATCCAATACATCCACATTCAAATATATGTGGGGTTGGGGAGGGGGGTTGATTTTGTTATTTGGGAGTTGTAGTTGCTGGGATTTATAGTTGACCTACAATCAAAGAGCATTTTTATTCCACCAATGATGGAATTGAACCAAAATTGGCAAACAGAACTCTCATGACTAACAGAAAATACTGAAAGAGTTTGGTGGGCATTGACCTTGAGTTTTGGAGTTGTAGTTCATCTACATCCAGAGAGCACTGTGGACTCAAACAGTGATGGATCTGGACCAAACTTGGCATTAATACTCAATATGCCCCAATGTGAACACTAGTAGAGTTTGGGGGAAATAGACCTAGACATTTGGGAGTTGTAGTTGCTGGAATTTATAGTTCACCTACAATCATGGATCTGGATCAGTGATGGAGCTGGACCAAACTTGGCATGAATACTCAATATGCCCAAATGTGAACACTGGTGGAGTTTGGGGAAAATAGACCTTGACATTTGTGAGTTGTAGTAGCTGGAATTTATAGTTCACCTACAATTAAAGAGCATTCTGAACCCCACCAAGGAATTGGGCCAAACTTCCCACTGTCTTTTCTGATTGCCTTTGGTGACCCTTCTGATACCCCCTGGTGACCCCCCAGGTTGAGACACACTGCTATATAACTATATAGAGGACCTACTGTTCTGTGGTTTACTTCTCCCAGATGTTCTGCTGGAAGTTGACCATAGAATTTCCCTAGAGTTCCGGAGAGAACCCTTTTCTAGGCATCACTAAGTTTTCTAGTGTGACATTGCGGTATGCTTTGGCTGGAAAATGACGTTTACATAGAAAGAATTGGATTCCCAATGTAATCCAGATTTAAATTGTTATTACACAAAGGATCCCAAAATGGACCCCTCATATCATTTTGAATCCATGAAGGCTGTCTCCAATTTTAATCCAAAAGCAGAATTCTTTCCAGGCAAGAACGTCAAAGATTGAGAAATGCTGTTACTGGTATTCCACAGTCCAGTTGACTCATGCACCTATTCATATTACTGATTCACATCATAAGTGTTGCGTATTTGTTGATGCAAACCTGGATCTCATGTCCTTGAGATACTAACTTTATACCTCCTGGGGTTTATTTATGTTACATGATGGAGTGTTTTGAAAGAGCCGAGTCCCCAGAGGACTATACTGTGTGGTTACAGTCATTGTACACCTCAGTTCTCAATCAGAGAGAGATTGTTCTAAGTGTGGGAATAGGAAACGATGTGTCAGAAGGCTTCCAACCCATCTGTACTGGCTGCTCCCTGCTAGTCTCTCACACAGCTGAACCAAAATCATTATGGAAGAGAAAGAAGCTGGTTGTCTGCTATGCAAGTCTTTCACTCTAGGTATTACGTTCTTGAGTATCATGGCACTGAGTCACACAATCACATTTGGGGATGTATTTTCAAAGTTTCACTTTGCTGAATGTTGGTTTTAAGATATATCATATACCTTCCTGGGCATATTGGCCTTTCTAAAACTATATCCCAGGAACTGATCCCAGATTTTCTGCTTAAACTGGATTATATGAGTCCACACTCATATAATCTAGATAAATAAAAATGTAATGTTCATTTGTGGGATTAACAGAACTCAAAAACCACTGGATGAATTGACATCAAATTTAGACACAAGACACCTAACAACCCAATGTATGTCCTTCACTAAAAAAAATCAATTTTGTCATTTGGGAGTTGTGGTTGCTGGGATTTATAGTTCACCTACAATCAAAGAGCATTCTGAACCCCACCAACGATGGAATTGAACCAAACTTGGCACACAATTCTCCCAACAGAAAATACAGGAAGAGTTTGGTGGGCAATGTCCTTTGGTTTTGGAGTTGTAGTTCACCTACATCCAGAGAGAACTGTGGACTCAAACAATAATAGATATGGACCAAAGATGGCACTAATACTCAATATGTCCCAATATGAACACTGGTGGAGTTTGGGGAAAACAGACCTTGACATTTGGGAGTTGTATTTACTGGAATTTATAGTTCTCCTACAACCAAAGAGCATTCTGAACCCCACCAACGATGGAATTGAACCAAACTTGGCACACAGTTCTCCCATGACGAACAGAAAATACTGGAAGGGTTTGGTGGGCAGTGTCCTTTGGTTTTGGAGTTGTAGTTCAGCTACCTCCAGAGAGCACTGTGGACTCAAACAATGATGGATCTGGACCAAACTCTACACGAATACTCAATATGCCCAAATGTGAACACTGGTAGAGTTTGGGGAAAATAGAATCTTGACATTTGGGAGATTTAGTTGCTGGGAGTTGTAGTTCACCTACAATCACAGAGCATTCTGAACCCCACCAACGATAGAATTGGGCCAAACCTCCCACACAAAACTCCCATGACCACCAGAGTGGGCCACAGCAATGCGTGGCAGGGGACAGCTAGTCGGGGATAAACAGAAATCCTGGGATAAGATCCTGGGATATAGGGCCTGTCTGGAAGGGCTCTGCTCTGCTCTGAAAGCAGAGGGAAAAGACTGGAACTTGGCAGTGTTCTGAACAGTAGTTTCCATGTATCTTGCTATTAGCTAACCTGACTAGGGCTGATTGGAGTTGCAGTCCCACAACATCTGGAAGGCCACACATTATCCACCAAAATGTAAGCTAAGAAAATAAATAATGCCTGCGTGATCTATATTTATTTCTGAGTATTGCATCAACCCAAAATGAGATACCGAAATATGGACAAATTTTGGTTTTGCTTAAAACTACAAATTCTTTCTGCCCTATTGTTCATGGCCAAAATGTAAAATCAGATCTAGACAAAACTCTTGTACCTTTATGCTAGTTAAATTCAGTGGAGTGTTGTACCTGACATGATATGATGAGCTTGCCAGGAGGAGTTTGTGAAAAAAAAAATTGCCATCCCATTTCAGCACCAGAAATGTAGCAGAATTATCTGAGATTCAAAGCCAGACTTTTAATAGTGAAATGTTCAAAGGTCTGCACAGCTTCATCTGTCACTTCTAGTTGCTCCAATTTTTATTAAAATAATAAATCATCACCACATTCATTGCATTCGGTTTATGAAGACTTCTGTGAATTGTCATTGATAGATTTTGTAAACAAATGACTCAAACAATACTTTCAACCTACTGATGTGTTGGTCAGTAAAAGGCCAACGTAGACTGATGATTGAGAAATGTTGCCTCTTGCTCTCCAGCAATTCAATGCATCCAGGAATTGTCCATGGGAAACACAAATCTTGTGTATTGATTTGTCAGGGGAACAGTTATTTGGCCTCCACCTGCTTTGGCATATGTGTCCACGTTAGCCGCCTGGGAGCCTTCTTCCAAGTGGATGTCTCTCTTCTGACCTGGTGATCCTCATTCTCACAGAGGCAAGGAGAGGCTGCCCCATATGAAGATCCTTGGATGACCTGTGGGTTCCAGTCAACCTGCTGCCAGCAGAGGGCGGTCTACCCACTTTGGGAGGAGAAGGCCATCCAAGAAGTGCCTACAGGGCTGGAGTATCACAGCACAGGTAGGAGAAGCTTCTTGTCATTGCTTTCTTTGCATCTGGGAGGTCTATTTTCTGTTTCCTTTCACAGAGGTCTCTGGTAGTAGAAATGGAAAATGAAAATGACAATTCTTGCACTCAGAGTGTGCTTTGTGCGTTGAAATATGCCATTCTCGTAGTCAATGTCACTCACCTAACTGTGTTTGGGTGAGAACGCTATAAATGTAATAGAAATGAGCCAGGACATACTATATGGTGTCGCTATTGTTTTTAATGGTTTTTATTTTTTTCAAAAAACAATTTGTTTCAATAAGTGTATGCTTAAGGCTACTAATTCTACGTTTAATTCTATTTTAATATTCATAGTTTGTAGGGGTTTTTTTAGGGTTGGGAGCTGCTTTAAGTCTCATTTCAGAAAGATAAGCAGAGTATAAATTAATAATAACAATAACAACACCAACTTGAGGAATGATGTGTGATGCAGTTGAACTATCTAGTTCAGGGGTCCTCAAACTAAGGCCCGGGGGCCGAATACGGTCCTCCCAAGGTCATTTACCCAGCCCTCACTCAGGGTCAACTTAAGTCTGAAACTACTTGAAAGAACACAACAACAACAACAACAATCCTGTCTCATCAGCCAAAAGCAGGCCCACACTTCCCATTGAAATACTAATAAGTTTATATTTGTTAAAACTGTTCTTTGTTTTAATTACTGCATTGTTTTAAAGTGTTTTTTGCACTACAAATAAGATATGTGCCGTGTGCATAGGAATTCATTCATTTTTCCCCCAAATTATAATCCAGCCCTCTAACAATTTGAGGGACTGTGACCTGGCCCTCTATTTAAAAAGTTTGAGGATCCCTGATCTAGTTCAACAAGCCCTATGAGGAGTGGCTTAAAGAGCTGGGCATGTTTAGCCTGCAGAAGAGAAGGCTGAGAGGAGATATTATGGCAAATATGTGAGGGGAAGTCATAGGGAGGGGAAAGCAAGCTTGTTTTCTGCTGCCCTGGAGACTAGGTTGCAGAACAGTGGCTTCAAACTACATGAAAGGAGATTCCGCCTGAACATGAGGAAGAACTTCTTAACTGTGAGAGCTGTTCAGCAGTGGAACTCTCTGCCCTGGAGTGTGCTGGAGGTGCCTTCTTTGGAGGCTTTTGAACAGAGGCTGAATGGCCATCTGTTGGGGGTGCTTTGAATGCAATATTCCTGCTTCTTGGCAGATTGGATGGCCCAAGAAGCAGCTCTATGATTCTATGATCTGGAAGCTGATCAAACAGATTATATTTTAAGAGGCAAATTCTTTGGCTTCTCCCTCCTCCTCCTCTTCCTCTCTCTTTTCTTTACCGTGTTTTGATTTACTTCATCATTTTTCACCACCTTTTGACTTTAGTGCAGGCCCTTGCTTCTATTTTAAACCAAGCAGAGGAAGCCACACATTTGTATATGCCTCTAGGTAGAAAGTTTCACTTCTACACACATGTGGCTGATTCTAATTGTCGTTTTACAATGCTTTGGATTTGAGTTTCATCCCAAAGCCAGTTTCATAGGGATTTTTTTATGGGGGGGGGGGGGTAATGAGGATTTTTAAAATGACACCCTGTATCCCAAATAATCAAAACATATTTTGCCACACTTATCCACTGTTGGTCTGTGATGCCCAAAATGAAATTATTTGCACGCCAGATAAGAGTATATGGTGCAACGTCAGGAGGGAAGTATGCTTTAGAGATCTTCACTGAGCCATAAAACCCAGGCTTGAAGATTTTCAGAAAGCAAGCTTGTTTAGATGCATGAGTTTTCCTTGGAATGTTATCATTCTCTTGAGTTCCAAAGATATCCATGTCGTGGTTTGATTTTTGTTGCTGCTGCCGCTCACAAGCCTGTACTTCAAACAGCAGAACTGACCAGTCCTTGATCTATGATTCCGAGAGGTAAAGAAAGAGGTTCACTTTGGAAGTCTTGCTTCCACACACAGTTGAAGTATGACATTTCATCACCATTGCTTTGATCCAAGCAGGATCGGTAAAATTAAGAACAGATGGAATAGTTTCAATACAAGAGACACCAGTGGAGTCGTCCAAGATTGAGCCAGTTTCTAACCCTTACACCAGCCCTGAGCAAACTTCAGAGTTGAGTTTTGGACTTCAACTCTCACAATTCCTGTTGTTATGTTATGTTAGGCAATCCCTCGTAGTCTGAGGATGATGGTCCTCCAAGAGTGGTATCCTGGGGGTGGTTCTGTAGGTGGCTGTGGAGCCCTATTCTTGATCTGCATCTTCTCCCACAGTGAGGGCATCGGTTTCCAGGTGGGAGGCGGTCCCAGTCAGGATTGGCTTGACGCGCCTTCCTCTTGGCATGTTTCTCTCTTTTGCCCTTCATTCGTGCTTCTTCAAATTCTGCAGCACTGCTGGTCACAGCTGGCCGCCAACTGGAGCACTCAAGGGCCAGGGCTTCCCAGTTCTCAGTGTCCATGCCAGAGTTTTTAAGGTTGGCTTTGAGCCCATCTTTAAATCTCTTTTCTTGTCCTCCAACATTCCATTTTCCATTCTTGAGTTTGGAATAGAGCAACTGTTTTGGGAGACGGTGGTCGGGCATCTGGACAACATGGCCAGTCCAGCAGAGTTGATGGCGGAGGACCATTGCTTCAATGCTGGTGGTCTTTTGCGTCTTCCAGCACGCTGACGTTTATCCGCCTGTCTTCCCAAGAGATTTGCAGGATTTTCCAGAGGCAGCGCTGATGGAATCGTTCCAGGAGTTGCATGTAATGTCTGTAGTCTGTCCACGTCTCGCAGGCGTATAGCAGGGTTGGGAGGACAATAGCTTTATAAACAAGCACCTTGGTATCCCTACGGAAGTCTCGGTCCTCAAACACTCTCTGCTTCATTTGGAAAAATGCTGCACTTGCAGAGCTCAGGCAGTGTTGAATTTCGGTGTCAATGTTGACTTTTGTGGAGAGATGGCTGCCAAGGTAGCGGAAATGGTCAACAACAATTCCTAATAGTCTACTGGCTGTTAAAAGAACAATCCCCCTCCAAGTAAGACTATTCAGCACAAATTCTAAAATTACTTAACTGCTCCACTGTTCCCAAGAGGGACCTTAGTATACTAAATTTTTGGAACTGTTATCTTTGGTTTATATATACTGAAAATACAGCAATAGGTTTGCATTTACAATTGAAAGGTATCTCAATTTCCTTCTCTTTCTCTGAGTTTTGTTGTTAACTGTCATAGAACTGATTTTTTTTTGTGTGGCAACCCTATGAATGAGATGCCTTTAAGTCACCCTGTCCTCAGGTCTTCCAAACTGAGGGCCATGGCTTCCTTGATTGAATCTAGGTATCTGTAATGGAGTCTTCCTACTTCTATCTTACCAAGAATTGTATTTTCTAGTGAGCCGGGTGTTATCATGATATGTCCAAAGCATAGTAGTCTGTTAGTATGATCCTTGGACCTCATGCAAACAGCTTGGCAGAGGCTTTTGTCTGTCTCCCAGACTGGTCTCAACTGAGTTTGTGTGAATTCAGGAACCCAACTTTCCTCTGTGGACAAATTGTACTTTTTAGCATTCCATCTAACTTTACAAGTCCTGAAATAATAAAAAACTTTACTTTCTGATATGTGTGTCCTGAAGGCAGTACTGGGTGGCAATTGTGAGGTATGTTGCA
Organism: Anolis sagrei; assembly: GCF_037176765.1. Lineage (NCBI taxonomy): Eukaryota > Metazoa > Chordata > Lepidosauria > Squamata > Anolidae > Anolis > Anolis sagrei. The sequence continues at coordinate 27,953,506 of NC_090027.1, read as the reverse complement.
AAAACACAGTGCATCTGACAACATCTCGTGTTTTGCAACTTTCGCAAAAATAAAGATCTGCTGCTTACGAGAAAAAGGATGTTCTTCTTATGTCCTTCAGCTGAGTTGCAGTTTAGGTGGGGATGATCCCACACTGGAAGTTTTTATACTGTTGCAGATAAGTTGGATTGGGGCTTGGTTGTAAATGTCTTCGAAGACTTACCAAGATATGACAACTATGTGTGTGTGTCTTCTCCTTTCTTTACAAAAAAGGATCAGGATAATCTCTATATTTTGTCTTTTAAAGAGAAAAGTTAAAACAGTGTGCTCCTGGGATTACCATCAAAAAGATAATATAGAAAAGATTAAAAGACAGAGATCTTCCAAGCCAGTTGGTATGCTGAAAAAGAAAATTAACCCTGTCACTTATTTCTATAGTAAATCATAGATTCAAAGCGTTGGAAGTGACCTCGTGGGCCATCTAGTCCACCCCCTGCCAAAAAGCAGGAAAATCTTATTTAGATCACCTTTGACAGATGGCCATTCACTCTCTGTTTAAAAGCCTCCAAAGAAGGAGCCTCCACCATCCTCTGGGGCAGAGTGTTCCACTGCTGAACAGCTCTCACAGTTAGGAAGTTCTTCCTCATGTTCAGGTGGAATCTCCTTTCCTGTAGTTTGAAGCCATTGAACATTAGGAAGAACTTCCTGACTGTGAGAGCTGTTCAGCAGTGGAACACTCTGCCCTGGAGTGTGGTGGAGGCTCCTTCTTTGGAAGCTTTTAAACAGAGGCTGGATGGCCATCTGTCAGGGGTACTTTGAATGCAATATTCCTACTTCTTGACAGGGGGTTGGACTGGATGGCCCATGAGGTCTCTTCCAACTCTATGATTCCACATCCTGGTCTCCAGGGCAGCAGAAAACAAGCTTGCTCTCTCCTCCCTCCATAGAATAATAAGAGTTGTAAGATTTCACAAGGACCATCCAATCTGTTGGGGAATTTGAGCTGTTAGGCTCAAAATAACCCTCATTTGGGGTGATTCCACCATAAATATAGCAGAGTCCAGAAGTAAACTTCATAACCAGCAGAAACCTACATGTGATGAGTTGCGATAAACTTCTATATCTTAAGATGGCACAGATTGCAGAGTCAGAACTTTAGAATTGAAAATATTTATTGAAGCAAAAAAAAAAATACATTGTTGATAGAAAAGGTCTTGGATCTAACTAGCTTACTAAATCTCATCTTCTTTTTTAAAATATATTTTTATTAACATGCCAAAATAATAAAACTAGGAAGAGAAAAAAAATTGCCAATCTCATCTTCTAAAGAGGTAAAGGGGTAAAAAGTCCATGCAGCTACATTTTGCCTAGAGAGAGGCAAAATGTGCATCCTCATAGGTAGAAAGAAAAGCAGAAGAGACTGGAAACTGGCAAAAGACCACATGTCCAGCCCAGGGCAATAAATACCTTAGAAAAGAAGTTCCCTCACAGAATTCCATTCTTACATCATCAAAGGGGAGGAAGAAGAGTAAAGACAAAGCTCTTTTGGGAAACATGCATAGCAATGTGAGGGGGAGAAATCCCTTGGCCTAATCCTATCTCTAGTCTGGCTACTGATTGAGGTCTGGAAACTTGAAGACACAAGAGACTTGTGCAGTTCAGAGATGAAACCCAACACATTCCAACCCTCTGCCATGCCGGAATGCATAATGAAAGCACTTTTGACAGATAGTCATCCACCATCTGGAGAAGAAGACTCCATCACGTTGCCATTAATGTAGATCAAGATAAATATTCTACATTTTTCTAGAGAGTTTCCAGCATCCCCAGCCAGCAGAATCAGTCAAAAATAAATGTGGGGGGGGGGGGGGCTACACAATTCTCAACTCTGATGTACATGGTGTTTTGAAGCAGAGGTGGGAAGCAGGTTGTCTTTCATTTTGTTTTTGGGTTGTAATCCCATTGGGATTTGGGATGAGGTAGGACTGGTCAAACTTGATTGAGATTTCCTGCATGGCGGGGGTTGGGCTTGATGGACCATGTAGGCTCTTCCAACTCTATATTCTATGTTTCTATGATGCTGGGGAAAATGGAAGGAAAAAGGAAAAGGGGTCAACCAAGGGCAAGATGGATGGATGTTATCCCTGAAGTGACTGGCTTAACCTTGAAGGAGCTGTGGGTGGCTAAGGCCAACAGGGAGCTCTGGTGTGGGCTGGTTCATGAGGTCACGAAGAGTCAGAAGTGATTGGATGAATAAACAACAATGAAACTGTCATTTAATGGCATTTGGAGAGGCATATCTTATTCACTTAAGCCATAATAGTAAATGTAAAGGTTTTCCCCTGACATTAAATCCAGTCGTGTCCGACTCTGGGGTGTGGTGCTCATCTCCATTTCTAAGCTGAAAAGCCAGCGTTGTCCTTAGACACCTCCAAGGTCATATGGCCGGCATGACTGCATGGAGCACTGTTACCTTCCCACCGGAGCGGTACCTATTCTTCCTCACAAACAATCTGCTCCATCCCTATCTCATCCTGATTTTAGTATTTTTAGTATCTTAGTTTTTGCCTTACCCATGTGGCCCGCTCATTGTTATGTTATGTTATTTTATTTTACTGTGTAGGATTTTGCTTTATCATCTTTGTACTCATATGTTGTATGCATTTTACTGTGTTGTTATTGTGTTTTGGTTTTACTTTATTGTAATATACTGTTGGGCTTGGCCTCATGTAAGCCGCCCCAAGTCCCCATTGGGGAGATGGTGGCGGGGTATTAAATAAAGTTTATTATTATTATTACTCACGTTTGCATGTTTTTGAACTGCTAGGTTGGTAGAAGCTGCGGCTGACAGCGGAAACTCACACTGCTCCCAGATTCGAACTTGTGACCTTTTGGTCAACAAGCTCATCAGCTCAGCGCTTTAACCCACTGTGCCATTGGGGCTCCACACTTACGCCATACACAGTCATAAAATATATCGACCTATCATTCTGACAGCAGGATATTTGTGAAGACATTTGTCTAATAAAACCCAAGTTACCTGCACCTTTAAATCAAATTGGGACCCAAAATAGGGGAAACAGGTAGGGGAGGAGATACAAAGTCCAGGTCTTCCAGGTGTTATGATGCTTCCATGGTGATGGGCCTTACCAGGCCTGTAGCGAGGGGGTGGTTTTAGGGGTTCAACCCCCCCCCTGAAATGTTTCAGATTTTTTTTAAAAAAACCTGGTTTACTCATGAATTTTAACTGGTTAACCAAATCCCCATGCTGCTAAGTCTATGAGATGCAAAAAAATAAGAGTCCCTCCAGAACTGCAAGCACTATCTCAAGCAAATATTGACAATTTATTCACACTGTCATTACTTGCAGCAATAGCCGATGTAGCGAAGCAACCAAGTTGGGGGGGGGGGGTGTTGAATGCTCTCATTAAGGAGGCCAGACTTGGTGGAGGTGGTTGACAGGGGTGGAGCTGCAGGCTATTGAAGGTTGCTCTGCCCCCTGCTGTGCTCTTGGCTTCAGCATTAGCTAGGAGGCAGGTTTCAACCCCCCCCCCGCCTAAATTTTCAACCCTCCCCGAAATTTTCAACCCCCCCCCCCCCGAAATTTTCAACCCTCCCCGAAATTTTCAACCCCTCCCCCCCCCGAAATTGTCAACCCTCCCCGAAATTTTTTTCTGGCTACGGCCCTGGGCCTTACAGTTCAACCTCATGTGGAAGGTCGCAGTTCCAGGTCTCCATATCCAGGAAAACACAGATAATAAGTTTATGAGCCACAAATAGGCCACCACTGTTATTTGTACCTAGAGCCCAGCTGTCACAAGGAGATATTGCCTCTGAAAATGGTAGTTTCATCTCGTGATCATGGCTCAGAGTGTCATGAATGCTTTCTGTAAATTTGCCACATCCTGAAAGAAGGAAGAAGAAGGGAAATCAAGAGACTGCCAAAGCTGACGAAATCTGCTTCCCATCCCAAGGCACGAAGCAGAACAAAAACCAAGCGTTTCATTCAGCTTCTTTCCCATTCAGAAAAAGCCAGGGCTTGGTTTGTGAGTTCGGAGAAATGTGGAACAAATTTCAAAGATGCCGCAAGTGGGTGGTTTGACTTGAAGGGCGGAGAGGCGAAAAGAGTTTTCTTCTTCTACCCAGCCCTTACCCCCAGACCTGCTGCAATGCCATCCTTCTTTTCCTTTCCTGGTTCTTTCTTTACTTGCTGGGATTGGTCTTTTACCCACTGCCTTTCCCCCATTCATGTTTGCTCTCTCACGGAGTTCCCTGGAGGAAAGTTACTCTTTGTATGCAGTTTCTGGGCCCACATCCAGGACTTTTCTTGGAGGAAGGAGTGTACGTGTGTGTGTGTGTGTGTGTGTGTGTGAACACCAACATGGCCCAGCAGTCCAATGGCTTCTCCAGCTGCAGTGCATTTTCGGAGCCACGCTTGCTTGAAAGAGAATGCTCTGCATTTTTTCGCATTCTTTTATCCTATTTTTAACTACAGCCTCCCCCCCCCTTTTTTTTTTTCTCAGCCCCTCCTGAAATCCTTCTTGTCCTCCCCCTTTGGCTGCTACCTCTCTCGCACTCCTTCAGAGGAGATGAATGGGCTTCTTTTGCTCACAGAAAGCACATCTGCTTGAGGCAAGAGGAAGACCCAAGAGATTCAGGAGAGCTGCGTGTGTTTGTGTGCATGCAATTTTGTGGATGAGGGGAGAGCCAGCACTGTGTTTATTTATTTATATTATTTATTTAAAACTTTTATATCCCGATCTTCTCAACCTCCGTAGAGGGACTCAGACCGGCTTACAGCAAGGATTCAATGCTAATAGTACAATCTAAAAACATCATCTAATAATGAGTTAATATACATATCGATTAAAATTACAAATAAGCCAAATCGCCAAGATAAAATCATGTCCAACTCAGTCCGTATGTGTGGTCGATAACTTTGTTCTGTAGCCGGTTTCAACCATTACTCTGGAAATGCTTCCTTCCATAGCCAGGATTTCACCAGCCTCCTGAAGGACAGGAGGGAGGGGGAAGATCAGAGTTCCATAGCCGAGGGGCCACCACAGAAAAGGCCCTGTCTCTTGTTCTCGCGATTGTGAAAGTCGTGGGACCGAGAGCAGGGCCCCACCAGAAGATCTTAATTGTCTTGATGGTTCATAGGGAAGAATACATTTCGACAGGTAAACCGGGCCGGAACCGTATAGGGTTTTGTAGGTTAAAACCAGCACTTTGAATTGTGCTCGGAAGCTAATTGGCAGCCAGTGGAGCTGGTGCAACAAAGGAGTTGTGCGTTCCCTGTACCCCACTCCCGTTAGTAATCTGGCTGCCGAACGTTGAATTAATTGCAACTTCCGGGCAGTCTTCAGAGGCAACCCCACGTAGAGAGTGTTGCAGGAATCTATACGGGATGTAACCAGAGCGTGGACTACCGTGGCCAAGTCAGACTTCCCAAGGTATGGGCGCAACTGGCGCACAAGCTTTAATTGTGCAAAAGTTCTCTCAGCCATCACCGAGACCTGGGGTTCCAGGCTCAGCGATGAGCCAAGGTTCACTCCCAAGCTGCGAACCTGCACCTTCAGGGGGGTGTAACCCCATCAAGCACAGGCTATTGTGAGCTCATAAGAGGCACAATTTGTTCCCATTACTCTTAAAGTTAAGGTAAAGTTTTTTCCCCCTGACATTAAGTCCAGTCATGTCTGACTCTGGACGTTGGTGCTTATCTCCTTTTCTAAGCTGAAGAGCCGGTGTTGTCCATAGACACCTCCAAGGTCATGTGGCCGGCATGACTTCATGGAGCTCTGTTACTTTCCCACCAGAGTGGTACCTATTGATCTACTCACATTTGCATGTTTTCAAACTGCTAGGTTGACAGAAGCTGGTGCTAACAGTGGCTGCTCACGCCACTCCCTGAATTCAAACCTGCAACCTTTTGGTTAGCAAGTTCAGCAGCTCAGCACTTTAACCCACTACACCACTGGGGGCTTATTTTTTATGAAATAATTCCAGAAAAGAATTGTAGTGAGGAAACTATGGGGAGTAAGAACATGTGATACGGTAGTAGCAAAAGGGAGGAAGAAGAAAGGGAGAAAGACGGAAGCCAAGCGGATATAAACGAAGGCAAGGAAAAATAGAGGAGAAGAAGATGCAAGGAGGGAGCCACATGAATTTCTACATGGTAGTCAACTGAAAGGCTAAATAATGGAAGCACATTTGCATCAAATGGAAACTGTGAGTGTCTGTTCCCTAAGATAATCAGGCATTCATCCCTTCTCTGTCCAATCCCAGTCTCTTCCTGCCTGCAACTCTGTGCCCAGCCTGGAGTCATTGGCAAGAGCCGGTTAGGATGGTGCCCAAGGACTCAGCATGAATGAATGATTGAATGAATGAATGAGCGAATGAATGAAATCCTTCTACCTTGGCTTGTCGTCTTCCATAACCTCCCACATTTCACGGATGAAGACTGGGATGTGGGTGGCCAAGCAACAAGAGTGTATGGTCAAAGGGTATGGCCAGACAACAAGAGATTGAAAGCTTTTACTGAGGAAGGAGGCACAAAATTGTGTTTTAAGCAGAGAAACCTTGGGATTCATGTTTAAGAAAGCATACAAGAAGAAGGAAACATCCCAAATTTGAAGAGCTTCATCGCTTTTCCTGAGTGAATTGCGTGCAAGCTACTTTACTACTTTGAACTCGGTTTTGGAACAATTGACATAAGCCAAGGATGAAAGAGAAAAGGGAACAACATGTTAAACATGAGCCAACAATGTGGTGCAGCAGCAAAAAAAGCCAATGGGATTTTGGCCTGCATCAATAGGAGTATAGTGTCTAGACCTAGGGAAGTCATGCTACCCCTCTATTCTGCCTTGGTTAGACCACACCTGGAATATTGTGTCCAATTCTGGGCAGCACAATTCAAGAGAGATATTGACAAGCTGGAATGTGTACAGAGGAGGGCGACTAAAATGATCAAGGGTCTGGAGAACAAGCCCTACGAGGAGTAGCTTAAAGAACTGGGCATGTTTACCCTGAAGAAGAGAAGGCTGAGAGGAGACATGGTAGGTAAAGGTAAACATTCTCCCCCAACATGAAGTCCAGTCGTGTCCAACTCTGGGGTGTGGTGTTCATCTCCATTTCTAAACCGAAGAGCCAGCGTTATCCATAGACACCTCCAAGGTCATGTGGGCGGCATGACTACATGGAGCGCCGTTTCCTTCCCACCGGAGTGGTATCTATTGATCTACTCACATTTGCATGTTTTTGAACTGTTAGGTTGGCAGAAGCTGGGGCTGACAGCGGAAGCTCACGCCACTCCCTGGATTCAAATCTGCGACTTTTTGGTCAACAAGCTCAGCAGCTCAGTGCTTTCACCCCCGACAGATAGCCATCCAGCCTCTGTTTAAAAGCTTCCAAAGAAAGAGCCTCCACCACGCTCCGGGGCAGAGAGTTCCACTGCTGAACGGCTCTCACAGTCAGGAAGTTCTTCCTGATGTTCAGATGGAATCTCCTTTCTTGTAGTTTGAAGCCATTTTTCCACGTCCTAGTCTCCAGGACAGCAGAAAACAAGCTTGCTTCCTCCTCCCTGTGCCTTCCTCTCACATATTTATACATGGCTATCATATCTCCTCTCAGCCTTCTCTTCTTCAGGCTAAACATGCCCAGCTCCTTGATCATTTCAGTCGTCCTCCTCTGGACACATTCCAGCTTGTCAACATCTCCCTTCAATTGTTGTGCCCAGAATTGGACACAATATTCCAGGTGTGGTTTAACCAAAGCAGAATAGAAGGGTAGCATTACTTCCCTAGATCTAGACACTATGCTCCTATTGATGCAGCCCAAAATCCCATTGGCTTTTTTTGCCACCACGTCACATTGTTGGCTCATGTTTAACTTGTTGTCCACAAGGACTCCAAGTTCTTCACACCAGAAAGGACTTGCAGTTTCTCACGAAGAAAATAAAAGTGACATTGGTAGTAAAATGCATTATTTAGTATTATCCTGCTTTTCTACCACATGAAAAAGACTTCCTCTTGGTTTTATCAATGGGAATGGCTTCAGTGTGTAATGTGGAAAAATGAAAAAGAGTGTGGGGAGAAGATGGGAATATGTGTGTTTGTGGGGGAGGAGGTTTGAAACCCTGAAAATAGCTTGGGCTATCCTCCCCTTTTTGTTTTTTGGCAGCGTGGAACAGTTCTCTCGCCAGATGTTCATTGTGTTTATAGCTGCTGGGGCAAGAGACCAAACTCTCTCATTAATATCTCCTTTGACTTGAAGCTAGGGCTCTCCACTCAAGAGGCCGCAGCTGGAACGGGGCTGGTGTGGGTGTGAGAGCGATACTGGGACCAGGAAAATGGGGGGGGGGGGGGGGAGAGGTGTGTGCAACTCTTCCCATCCCATTGAGCTAATCTCTCCACCCACCCTCCCCCCACTGGCAAAATCCTCCCAAAATATATGCAGCTGGGTGCACACGCACGGCACACAAAAGAGGGGAGAGAAAAGAAAAACACACAGAGATTTTTTTTTTATTTCAGAAAGTAAACATTTAGGCCATGAGGGTCTGGAGGTTATGGGAAAAGAGGAAATCATCCGCCTAATCAGGCAGGCACACACTTCCCTTCCTGAAATAAACCAGAGAGCATTGCTTTGCAGGACTCCTCCACGGTTAACCCTGGGCTTGCCAACAATGCCGAGCCAGGAGGACCATGCAAACTGTTGGGACAAGAAGTGCGAAGAGCAGTGGTTCTTAATCTGTGGGCCGCAGCCCAGGGATAGGTCTCAAGATTTAAAATAAGGGCCACAAGACTCCCGGGGGAAATCACAACTGCAAATTAATAATAATATTATTATTAATATTGATGGCCTTTAGAGGTCCCTTCCATCTCTGTTATTATTTTTGTTTTAGTGACTAATCTAAAGCCTTTGACTGTGTGGATCATAATAAATTGTGGCAAGTTCTTGGTGGTATGGGCATACCAAATCACCTTGTCTCTCTCCTGAGAAATCTGAATAAGGACCAAATAGCAACAGTAAGAACTGACCATGGAACAACAGACTGGTTCAAGATTGGGAAAGGCATGCGACAGGGTTGTATATTCTCACCCAACTTATTTAACTTGTATGCAGAACACATCATGCGATGTGTGGGGCTTGACAAATGCAAGGCTGAGGTGAAAATTGCTGGAAGAAACATTAATAACCTTAGATATGCAGATGACACCACTTTGATGGCCCTTCCCTCCCTCCCTCCCTTCTTTCCTTCCTTTTTTCCCTTTCCTTTTCTTCCTTCTCCTTTCCTTCTTTCTCTCCTTCCTTTCTTTCTTTCCTGTCCTTCCTTCCTTCCTTCTTCCTTTCCCTTCCTTTCCTCCTTCTTTTCCTTTCTTCATTTCCTTCCCCTTCATTTCTCTCCCTCCCTCTTTTCTTCATCCCACTCTTTCCTTTCCCCTCCCTCCCTCCCTCCCTCCCTCCTTCCCTTCCTTTTTTCCCTTTCCTTTCCTTTTCTTCCTTCTCCTTCCTTTCCTTCTTTCTCTCCTTCTTTTCCTTCCTGTCCTTCCTTCCTTCTTCCTTTCCCTTCCTTTCCTCCTTGTTTTCCTTTCTTCATTTCCTTCCCCTTCATTTCTCTCCCTCCCTCCTTTCTTCATCCCACTCTTTCCTTTCCCCTCCCTCCCTCCCTCCCTTCCTGTTCCTCCTTCTTTCTTTTCTTTCCTTCCCTTCTTTCCCTCCTTCCCTCCCTCCCTCCCTTTTTTCTTCCTTCCTGTCCCTCCTCCCTTCCTTCTTCCTTTCCTTCTTTCTATGTAAGATGTAAATACAATATTACATGGAAGGGACAGTCAAGAAGTAATGAGAGAAGGAGGGAAAAGGGAAGAAAGGAAGGAGAGAAGGAGGGAGGGAACGAAGGAAGGAAGGAAAGAAAGAAAGGTAGAGGAGCAAGGAAGGAGTGAAGGAAATAAAAAGTAAAAGGAAAAAGAGAGGGAAGGAAGGAGAGAAGGAATGAAAGATAGGGAAGGAAGGAAGGAAGGAAGGAAGGAAGGAAGGAAGGAAGGAAAGAACGAAAGAACGAAAGAAGGAAACATGTACAAAGAGCAAAGAAAGGGGGGGGGGGAAGAAACAGGTAGAGATGGAAGAAAGAAGAGAAATAGGGAAAGAAAAAGAGGAAAGGAGGGAAAGAGGGAAGGAAGGAGAGAAAGAGGGAGGGAAGGTTGGCCACAGCAATGCATAGCGGGTACAGCTAGTAGTTAGTAAATCGTGTCCAAAATGTGATCCGTTGAGTTTCTTAATGGAACACAGTCACTAGTTACTAGACTAGAGAGCTTGGGAGTGATTCATTTTTCAGACCTTACCTCTCTGAATTCTCCAGCCAGCATAAGCTTTGGGATTCTGGAATCTGAGTCCAAAATAGTAACTTTTCTAAGACGTGCTCAAGATGTTGGGCAATTTGACAATCATGAATAGCAAGATTCCTGTTTCACCTTTTATAGAAGTAGATTGATCAGTCTGTTTGTTATCTATCCCATTTTTTCCTCTATATTTTCACCTAGATAGCACATTTTAAACACATTTTGAAACCCTTTTTGCCAAGTTGGAAACTGTATGCCAAGATTTGGAGGAATTTAGAACTGAAAGATAAACTTTTATTATATATTCCTGTATGGTAGGAGGTTCGCCCTGATGGTTCCTTTGGTATTGTCCAAATCTATGATTCAGATTTTATGTGTTCCAGAAAGTGTATATTAAATGGGTTTGATTTTTTTTTTAAATGAAATTATACAACATTGAACATTCCCCTCTCAGTGGAGCATAAAAAGCTGCTGCAACCTGGCTCAACTGCAATGAATTTTCCAGCAAACTGAACAACTTTTCTGACCCTGCAGCTGCTATCTGCAAGTATGGAGTATGTCCCTCTTCAGAAAGTGGGACTGAGAAACTGCATTGTGTCTGAGCTTTTGGAAAGAGTGTTTCTTTATTTCAAAGTGAATGGGATGAAGCTTGGCTGCTCTGCCATAGCAGACCCATAGTGAGGCTTTGTCTGGCCTTGGAGCCATTTATAGGAGTCTTGAGAAAGTGTTGTCAAAGGCTTTCATGGCCGGAATCACTGGGTTGCTGTGAGTTTTCTATGGCCATGTTGCAGAAGCATTCTTTCCTGAAGTTTTGCCCACATTTGTGGCAGGCATCCTCAGAGGTTGAGGGGTCTGTTGGAAATTAGGCAAATGTTTTATACCTATCTGTGGAATGTCCAAGCTGGGAGAAAGAACTATTGTCTGCATAAACTTCACTTGCCTTGGGTTGTTGTAGGTTTTTTCGGGCTATATGACCATGTTCTAGAGGCATTCTCTCCTGACGTTTCACCTGCATCTATGGCAAGCATCCTCAGAGGTAGTGAGGTCTGTTGGAACTAGGAAAATGGGTTTATATATCTGTGGAATGACCAGGGTGGGTCAAAGAACTCTTGTCTGTTGGAGCTAGGTGTGAATGTTTTAACTGACCACCTTGATTAGCATTTGATGTCCTGGCAGTTGTTTTGGTGTGGCTTGTTGGTGCCTGGGGCAATCTTTTGTTGAGAGGTGATTAGATGTGCCTGGTTGTTTCCTCTCTGTTGTTTTGCTGTTGTAATTTTAGAGTTTTTTAATACTGGTAGCCAGATTTTGTTCATTTTCATAGTTTCCTCTGAGGATGCTTGCCACAGATGCAGGCGAAACGTCAGGAGAAAATGCCTCTAGAACATGGCCATATAGCCAGAAAAAACCTACAACAACCCAGTGATTCCGGCCATGAAAGCCTTTGACAATTCATTTGCCTTGTTTCCAACAGACTTCTCAAACTCTGTAGATGCCTGCCATAGATGTTGGTGAAACTTCAGGAGAGAATGCTTTTTGAACATGGCCATACAGCCCAGAAAACTCATGGCAACCCAGCCTTGAGCTACCATTACCTTTAAGGAACCAAAATTACGGAAAATTATTTTAGGTACTAGTTGTTTTTAAAATAGGTTTGGTAAATTCCCAATGTTTGGAGGAGAAGGCAAGAATGATGAACTGGAACTTGGAAACATTACTTTTAGAGGCTACAGCAACCAGAACTCATAGTTGACATGACTACTGGATGATGGGAAGACAAGTTGGATGGAGCTAATGTAGCCTCTATCAAAAGGCATTCAAGAGTTTATACTCATTCTGGATTATCTATATAAATAAAAATGTAATGTTCATTTGTAGGATTAACATAGCTCAAAAACCACTGGACGAATTGACACCAAATTTGGCCACAAGACACCTACTAACCCAAAGAGTGACCATCACTCAAAAATTGATTTTGTCATTTGGGAGTTGTAGTTGCTTAGATTTATAGTTCACCTACAACCAAAGACCATTCTGAACTCCACCGATGATGGAATTGAACCACATGTGGCACACAGGACTCCCATGACCAACAGAAAACACTAGAAGGGTTTGGTGGGCATTGACCTTGAGTTTTGGAGTTGTAGTTCACCTACATCCAAAGAGCACTGTGGATTCAAACAATGATGGATCTGGACCAAACTTGGCATGAATATTCCAAATGCTCAAATATGAACACAGATGTGGAAGTTGTAGGTACTGGGATTTATAGTTCACCTACAATCAAAGAGCATTCTGAACTTCACAAACGATAGAATTGGGGCAAACTTCCCAAACTGAACCCCCATGACCAACAGAAAATACTTAAGGCCATCCAATCCAACTCCTTTCACCAGGGCAAGAAAACATAATCAAAGCCCTCCTGACAAAGAGCCATCCAGCCATAGATAGAGATAGATATATATGATTCACACACACACAGATATAGTATCATACATTTGAAAGGGACCCCTAAAGGTCAGGTATATGTTGCATGTTCCAGAGTAGGCAAACCAGACAATCTGCACATCAACATTGACAAAAATAACCAATAAGAAATACCGTTCACCTACAAGCATAAAGAAATTACATATATTAGAAACCAACACTTTCTCATTACTTTATTTTCCAGATCACCAGACTGGGCCACAGCAACGCCTGGCAGGGGATGGCTAGTTGTGCTATAAATACCAGTTGCTGGAGAACAAGAGCTGAGATGAGCTATTTCACTCATGTTCTGTTTGCCCACTGTGGGAAATGGATGCTGAACTAGATAAACCATAGAACTATCTTATCTTATCATTTTATCTGTTTATCTATATGCAAATAAGTGGGCTAGGATATGATCACAATAGTGCACAGAAAAGCTGGATAGAGAGCAGTGGATAGAGGGTTTTTGTCAGTTCTCCTGTATCTGTCCATGATGTACTGCCATGTCTAGCTATAAATATTAGTCAGCCAGCCAGAAACATAAGGTGCTTAAAGAGAGCATAATGGAGAGTGGCTAAAGGGCAACCAACCAATCTTCCATTTTGTCCTCCCCCTCCAAAAGCAAAGCCTTTTTATTTTTTTCTCTTTCTTCAAAACAAGTCATGTCAGAAAAGAGGAAGAGAATGGAGACTATTTAAAATCTACATCCAGTCTTGAGAAATTATCTTGGGTACTATTCTGCTTTATACCCTCCTTTCAGGTGGGTTCCAACAAAACCCTACCAGTTTGCACAGGCTACCAAGGAAAGCCTGTGCAAAATGTCTCAGTTGAGATGCACAGAAAATGTCATGGGAGATGCTCGCTTTTTTCCAACTCAGAGGCAGGCAACAAGTAGTTGTCTGGATTTTGTTGAACTGCAATTCCCATCAGGACAGGAGCAGGATACAAACGATCTTGACAGATTAGAGAGATGGGCCAAAACTACCAAATTAAATTCAACAGGGAGAAATGCAAGATACCCCACTTAGGCAGAAAAAACAAAATGCAAAGATATAGAATGGAGGACGTCTGGCTCGAGAGCAGTACGTGTGAAAAAGATCATGGACAACAAGTTAAACATGAGCCAACAATGTGATGTGGCGGCAAAAAAGCCAATGGGATTTTGGCCTGCATCAATAGAAGCATAGTGTCTAGATCTAGGGAAGTCATGCTACCCTTCTATTCTGCCTTGGTTACACCACACCTGGAATATTGTGACCAATTCTGGGCACCACAATTGAAGAGAGATATTGACAAGCTGGAAAGTGTCCAGAGGAGGGTGACTAAAATGATCAAGGGTCTGGAGAACAAGCTCTATCAGGAGCAGCTTAAAGAGCTGGGCATGTTTAGCCTGAAGAAGCGAAGGCTGAGAGGACCTATCATAGCCTTGTATAAATATGTGAGAAGAAGCCACAGAGAGGAGGGAGCAAGCTTGTTTTCTGCTTCCCTGGAGACTAGGACGCAGAACAATGGCTTCAAACTACAAGAAAGGAGATTCCATCTGAACATGAGGAAGAACTTCCTGACTGTGAGAGCTGTTCAGCAGTGGAACTCTCTGCCCCGGAATGTGGTGGAAGCTCCTTCTTTGGAAGCTTTTAAACAGAGGCTGGATGGCCATCTGTCGGGGATGCTTTGAATACAATATTCCTGCTTCTTGGTAGGGGGTTGGATTGGATGGCCCATGAGGTCTCTTCCTGCTTCTTGGTAGGGGGTTGGATTGGATGGCCCATGAGGTCTCTTCCAACTCTGTGATTCTATGATTCTATGACTGTATTGGCTGGAATGACCATAGCTTCTTGCACCTCTGAGCTAATGGAGTTGATGTTTAAAGTGTCTCTTGAAGACACAGTATTTAAAAGCTATCATTGTCTTTCAAAAGCAGACATGAAGTAGCTTCCACACCTTAACACGGGTGAGACAGTATTCTCTTCCCAGTTTGACTGCCTCTCACTTCATTAATGTTTCAGATGTTTATAAATGAGAGAGATGATCTGGTTAGTTTCCAATTTGGGTCTCCAGAATAGTCACTCTCTAAAGCACTTAGGAAGTTTAGAAAAAGTCACTCTGTATAAATGATGGTCTGACATTCATTTCCATAACTGTTTTCAAAATATAGTGTGTTGGTTTGTTGAAGAGGAACCCTGTGGAAGGCACTGTTGCCTGTTCCGCTACTTCCATATGTTTGGGTACCATGTCCTCCCTCAGGGTGAAAGAAATGCATGACTATGGGTTCCTGGTTTTCAAGTTCTCTGTTATACCCTTCCCTTACCAGGTTCCTTCCAAATGAATGCTAACCACTATGGTAAATGCCCATACCTTGGGAAGTCTGACTTGGCACGGTGAGCCACACTCTTGTTACATCCTCATTAGACTACTGCAACGCACTCTACATGGGACTGCCTTTGAAGACTGCCCAGAAGCTTCAATTAGTCCAACGGTCAGCAGCCAGGTTGCTCACCAGAGCGGCGTACAGGGAGCATACAACTCCTCCGTTATGCCAGCTCCACTGGTTGCCCATCTGCTTCCAAGCACAATTCAAAGTGCTGGTTTTAACCTTTAAAGCTCTAAACCAGTGGTTCTCAACCTGGGGTCCCCAGGTGTTTTTGGCCTTCAACTCCCAGAAATCCTAACAGCTGGTAAACTGGCAGGGATTTCTGGGAGTTGTAGGCCAAAAATATCTGGGGACCCCAGGTTGAGAACCACTGCTCTAAACGGTTCTGGCCCAGACTACATGTCTGAACGTATCTCCTACTATGAATCATCACGAAGTTTAAGATCATCTGAAGAGGTGCTGCTCTCCATCCTACTGCCATCGCAAATGCGATTGGTGGAGATGAGAGACAGGGCCTTCTCAACAGTGGCTCCCCGTGTGTGGAATTCCCTCCCCAAAGACATCGGATTGGCCACCTCCCTCCTGTCCTTTAGAAGGAAACTCAAGACTTGGCTGTGGGACCTTGCCTTTGACCATTGAACAGCGGCTTGTATGAAGAAAACATAAGCAATTTAGAAGTGATAATGAATTGAACCGGACCCAGATTTTAATGGGTGTGTTTTAACAACCGTTTATTTAATGTTTTGTTTTAATGAATTTGTTGGTTGTTCTTATCATTATGATGGCACTGAATGGTGTTTGCTGTGATGCCGCCCTGAGTCCCCCCTCGGGGTCGAGAAGGGCGGGGTACAAGTATATGAAATAAATAAATCTATATGAATAAAATTTAATATTCATTTGTGGGATTAACAGAACTCAAAAACCACTGAACGAATTGACACCAAATTTGGACACAAGACACCTAACAACCCAATGTATGTCCTTCACTCAAAAATAATTATTTTGTCATTTGGGAGTTGTAGTTGCTGGGATTTATAATTCACCTACAATCAAAGAGCATTCTCAAGCCCACCAACAATGGAATTGAACCAAAATTGGCACACAGTTCTCCCATGACCAACAGAAAATACTGGAAGGGCTCGGTGGTCAGTGACCTTTGGTTTAGGAGTTGTAGTTCACCTACATTCAGAGAGCACTGTGGTCTCAAACAATGATGGATCTGGACCAAACTCTACATGAATACTCAATATGCCCAAATGTGAACACTGGCGGAGTTTGGGAAAAATAGAATCTTGACATTTGGGAGTTGTAGTTGCTGGGATGTGTAGTTCACCTACAATCACAGAGCATTTTGAACCCCTACAACAATAGAATTGTGCCAAATGTCCCACACAGAACCCCCATGACCACCATAGTGGGCCACAGCAACGTGTGGCAGGGGACGGCTAGTAAATAAATAAATAAATGATCGGAGATGTAGTGCAGGACAACTGGAAGGAGCCTAGTTGGTGAAGTCTAACTTAAGTGAAGGTTGGTCTGAGATCTTAAAAATGTAGTTTCTGGACTGGACACATTTCTGTCTAAAATATCCTAGAGGATGGAGGCAAGACTATTCCCTAGGTGGCTACAATGAGTTTCTCGGATCTAGTGGGTCTTTGTAATTTTCCTAAGAACCCTCCATCTCTGTTCCAACTTCAACTTCTGCTCTCAGATGTTCTGTGTCTTCTAAACCTCCATCTTTGGCATAGATTAGATAGTATGATCTTAGAGGTGTTTCTTTTGTGCTTATTCAGTACAATGACTTATTGGCTAAGATGATGCCTTGGGTAGCATTAAAATAGAGAAAAATGGCAAACTGTGCTGGGGTCATAGGCCAAAAGGTGATGACCTCTGCCCTGACATCATATCTGCTAGCACACAGAAACTCTAGTGTTTATCTCTGTATATACTGTGAGTTGGAAATGTATTACAACTTTGCACATATATACAATATATACAGAGATAAACACTAAATTTTCTGTGTGTTAGCATGTGTATGTGTGATAGGATTCTCCCCTCCCCAGTAGATGATGCTATGAGTTTGCTGAGAATCGTCTCTTTCTGTAATGTTTTACTATACATGTGAAAACCAGAAACATCTCAATGACAAACATCTGTGGGTTGAGAGATTTACCATTCTTCCAAACTCTAGTGCTAGTCGCAATCTTAAGTAATGTTGGGAAAGATTTTGCATACTGGGGTGTAAAATAACAAGAGGTTCACACCATTTTTTTCCAATTCAGAAGGGATTCCTTTTTCATTGCGGTCAGTCTCCTTTCCCACCCAAATGGGTAAAATCCAATAAGTATATTTCTGCTTAACTGGGGACATTATGTAAATGTACAAATCTGAAACACATTGTAATCCTTGGAAATATACAGATTGTTGAAGCAAGATGTAGTCTGTTGCATTGCCAATCTTGGGAGATGAGCAAATAGGTGTTTCTGTAGAGCAGAGTTTCTCAACCTGGGGGTCGGGACCCCTAGGGGGGTCCCAAGGGGGTGTCAGAGGGGTCACCAAAGAATATTAGAAAACACAGTATTTTTTCTGTTGGTTGTGGGGGTTCTGCATGGGAAGCTTGGCCCAATTTTCTCCTTGGTGAGATTCAGAATGCTCTGTGATTGTAGGTGAACTATAATACCCAGCAACTACAACTCCCACATGTCAAGCTCTATTTTCCCCAAATTTCACCACTGTTCACATTTCGGCATATTGAGTATTTCTGCCAATATTTGGTCCAGATCCATCATTGTTTGAGCCCACAGTGCTCTCTGGGACTGGTGAACTATAACTCCCAAACCCTTCCAGTATTTTCTGTAGGTCATGTGTGCCAATGTTGGTTCAATTCCATCGTTGGTGGAGTTCAGAATTCTCATTGATTGTAGGCTGTGGCGAGGGAGGGAGACTATTTCCTTATTAAAAAGATAAACCTCTTTACTCTTATACTGATTCAGTTTCTTCTTTTATATTGGCTGGGATTTTCTGTGTGCTGTTTAACCTTTGTACAGGCAATGAGACACTCTTGTGTATAACGAAGTAACACAGTTTATTTATAACTTCTGACGCCAATTGGTCACATTTGTGTTTTGTTGCAATCTTGAGGCTTACAGTCAGTACCATATACTTGGTTTACTTTTCTGAATAGACTTTCAGTGTTTCACATTCACAAACATATTACTTGCTTTACACACTCTTGACTGAAAACTGTATTCTGACTAAAGCAACACTGGCGATTAGTGGAGATGAGCTCTGTTTAACTAACTGCTTCTCTATATCAGAAGTCTTTAACACATCTTCATAACTGCTTATTTCTAACAGGCACTCAAAAACCAACTATCCTTATCACACACAGATTCCTAACTGTCATTTTCAAACTCCCTCACTCTAACTGCCTCTTTCAAAACCTTGGCTCCGCCCCTTTGGAATGTTCAGCTCTGCGCTCTCCAACTGTCATTTTGTCCTAGCAGCCTTTTCAAATCCTGGGCCTACGCTAATATGCAGATGACCAATAGGCTTCACATATGCAAATGAATCCTATCTGCTGTTGCTACCCTTTCTGTACCTATTCTTCCCTATCTGCCATATGTAAACATAGAGCTATATACCAAAAATTTAACATAGAGTAGCAATTTCACTACATAGGCGAACTATAAATCCCAGCAACTACAACTCCCAAGTGACAAAATCAATCCCCCCAACCCATCATGTCGGGTATTGGTGCCCAGTTTGGTCCAGTGAATGCATGTCGGATATTTACATTACAATACATAACAGTAGCCAAATTACAGTTATAAAGTAGCAATGAATATAATGTTATAGTTGGGGGTCACCACAACATGAGGAACTGGATTAAGGGGTCGTGGCACTAAGAAGATTGAGAAACACTGCTGTAGAGGAACATGAGCCCATCAATATCTTTTCATAGTCCCAAATGAATGTCCCTATTTTTAGGTTTTTTTCTCCCCCTTAACTCAACGTTAAAAAAAATGAATGAACTGAACTGAACTGAGTTTATCAATAATTGGAGAGTAAGGGGTCTTATTGAGGACAGAAAGCAAAACTACATTTGGAAAAATGTGAAGAAAGCCTGTGCAGATTCCAGAAATTGTGTTTCAAAACAGTAAGATAACCGGGTGGTGAAAACAGAGGCACCATTGGTGATGTTCCCCCTAGAATTGGAGGTTGCGGCTGAGTAGCCGGCTGCCTCCTTCCCATTTATGATGACAAAGAGTTGGGACTAATCAGGAGACTGGCATGGGGAGGGAGGCGTGTTATTGAATTAGCTTTACAACTACTGACTCGGAGGCACGTGGTGGCTCAAATAGAAGGAGATAGATGTCCTTTTAGCTGGGCTAATTGTTGGGACAGAGCAGGGTCTTTGTTCAGGCTCAGCATGGGGTCTGTGATCTTTCTGAGCCTCAGGGATTGCCCTGCTTATAATTTTAGATGGATCTATTCAGGCCCTGCTCTGCAGCATAAAAAAAGAGAGAGAAGCCAAACAAGAGTTGCATTGTTGGGCAGCCAAGATTGCTGTCCAAGAAAACCACCCCAAGACATCCAAGCGCGTGTAGAGGCGAAGACTGCTCAGCTGTCAGTTCTCTGTGGCAGCGGATGTGCTAGGAGAAGGCATTGGAAGAGGTGGGTTTTTCTGAGATGAAATGCAGCAAAACACAGTCTAAAACAGTGTTTCTCAACCTTCCTAATGCTGCAACTCTTTAATGAAGTCCTTCATGTAAAAATTTTTTTGTTGCTACTTCATAACTGTAATTTTGCCACTGTTACGAATCGTAATATAAATATCTGATATGCAGGATATATTTTCATTCACTGGACCAAATTTGGCACAAATACCCGATACATCCAAATTTGAATACTGGTTGGGGGGATTGATTTTGTCATTTGGGAGTTGTAGTTGCTGGGATTTATAGTTCACCTACAATCAAATAGCATTCTGAACTCTACCAATGATGGAATTGAATCAAACTTGGCACACAGAACTCCCATGACCAACAGGAAGGGTTTAGTGGACATTGACCTTGAGTTTAGGAGTGGTAGTTCACCTACATCCATAGAACATTGTGGACTCAAACAATGATGAATCTGGACCAAACTTGGCACAGATACTCAATATGCCCAAATGTGAACACTGGTGGAGATTGGGGAAAATAGACCTTGACATTTGGGAGTTGTAGTTGCTGGGATTTATAGTTTTGCTACTTCAAAAAAATTATTTCTGTTGCTACTTCATAACTGTAAATTTGCCACTGTTATGAATCGTAATATAAATATCTGATATGCAGAACATATTTTCATTCACTGGACCAAATTTGGCACAAATACCAGATACACCCAAATTTGAATACTGGTTGGGGGTGGGGGGGGGGCGTTATTTTGTCATTTGAGAGTTGTAGTTGCTGGGATTTATAGTTCACCTACAATCAAATAGCATTCTGAACTCTACCAATGATGGAATTGAATCAAACTTGGCTCACAGAACTCCCATGACCAACAGAAAATACAGGAAGGGTT